>NW_022196904.1:121032591-121045446 GCF_008632895.1 Mastomys coucha | reverse complement strand
TGTCATCCAATGGTCCCTCTAATTTGGTAATTGGAGAAATAGGTCCAATATTATACAATCCATATATATTTTCAGCTTGCTTGTTTGTGACAGTGTCTTGCTGTGTACAACATAATGGTCTTGAGATCTTGCTTCTCCTATCTCAGCCTCTCTATTAGTAGTATTGTTTATTTCATGTTTGTACACTATACTATGGTTTTCAGAATGCTTACATATTTTAAAAGTATTTATGTACCCAAAAGAAATGTGGACAATTAAATTGGGAGGGGGCTTGTAAGAGAACAAGAAAGAGTAAGACTAAATGCTTTGCTTGAAGTTTGTAACTATTGTATCAAGTTACCACAGTAAGAGCCAAGATCTTAAGCTCTACTAAATACAAAACAAACAAACAAACAAAAACACTTTACATATTTATGTTCACTTAAGAAAATATTAGTAGTGATGTATAATTTTGAAATATATAGTTAATACATTTGGAGTTATTTAAAATTTATGTTGAGAAAAATATATTTTCAGTATTGCTGTAGACAAACATCTACATAAGACTGTTACATTGTTGTTTTATATCAAACAACTAATACTAATTTTTATTGTTATAATATTTTATAAAGTTTAAAGAATATGACAAAAAAAGTATTGTAGGTACTGAAGGGGGTCTCTGGGAAGAGTTGGGGTACAAAAGGAAAACAAGAATGTGATTTAATTCTATTTACTTAAAATAAGCTTTTAAATGTTAACAAATTCAGATAAATTGAAATCATGTAACTTTTCTCATCATAATGCAATAAAACTTTAAAAAAAAAAAACAATAGAATGGACTACTGGGATAATTAATGCTAGTTAGCTGGAGCTAAAAAAATTAGTGGTGATTGAGACCAGAATCACAGAGGTGAAATCTAGGAAGTGTTTTCTGAGAGTACAAAGAAGCTGTGTTCCAGAGACAGCCAGGTTGTACCTCATGTTGCAACTGTACTTAGTAATGTGGAAGAATCACCCAGGAAGTACTGATTTTAAAGGCACTGATGTGATCGTGAAGAACATCTAAGACTTTTTGCACTGTGAGAGGTCATGGAAGGCCATTGGTGACAGTGCAGCCTCAGTTGCAGTTGACAGCTCAGGACTGAAGGAGTCACGCAAAGGATTTGAGGCTTAGAACCATAAACAAAGCCTATGAGAGGCTATTGGTTAAGCCTACATGCAGCAGAAGACCCCAGTGTATTGGAAATGCCAGTACCATGGGAAGATCACCAAAACCAGCAGCAGCAGTAGAGTGGATCAATCTGAGCTAAGAGTCCTACAGAGGGCAGAGCTGGAGAAGTCATGTCAGCCCTATGTAGGAGCCCAGAAGATCGTGTGTGGATCCCAAACATTGAACCAAGAAACTGTAACATTGAAGTTGCCTTGCAGATTCCAAGATGTTTGAGATGCCAGAGCCATGGGCTATCTTCTGAGGAAAGCTGTTAATAGGGAGTGGAATCAGCCAGGAGAAAGAAGTTGTTGGAGTCAACAGAGATGAAAAAAAGTTAGAGATTTGACATTAAATATGGCGATGCGGAGCTTGGAGATTGCCCAGCTAGTATCCTGTCTTGCTTTTGGGGTTACAGTTAAATGATTGGATGAATCTCAGAAGACCTTGAACTTTGGACTTTTAACTTTGTTGAGACTGCTATAGATTCTGGGGGCTTTGGAAGTTGGAATAAATGTATTTTTTATTATGCTATGAGTAGGTATGGGACCATAGACTCATATGTTTGAACATCCTATGGGAGTCACGGAGTGGAATGTGATGGTTAGTATATGTTTGGTCCAGGGAATGGCACTGCCTTGTTTGAGTGGATGTGTCACTGTGGGTTGGGGCTTTAATACCTTTGTCCTAAGCTACCTAGAAACAAGTCTCTGGCCAGCTTCCTTTGGAACAAAGGGTGAAATGCTCAGCTCCAGCCCCATGTGTGCCTGAATGCTGCCATGCTCCTTCCTGCTTTGATAATAATAGACTGAACCTCTGAACTTGTAAGACAAATCCAATTAAATGTCATTCTTATAAGAAAAGATAAATAAAAATGCCAGTTTTAAAAGTGTCAATGCAATATTACTATGCAACCTATAGTAAATCAGGCTGTCTTTTTTCCTACTGAGTTAAGAGTTTCAAGCTATATTTGTGTGCAAAACATTTATTAGTTATGAGTTCTAAATACTTGTCTAACCTTGTCTACTTTAAAAAGTTATTTTAAAATAAAATAATTATTATTTTGTGTGTGCATGTGTGTGTACATATGTGCATACACATTATTGGTGAGGGCATATACACACCAAGGCATGCATATAGAATCAACCTTTTTGATTCAATTCTCTTTTGCTTTACATGGATTCCAGTGTTGAACTCAGACTTCTGGGTATGTGCAGCAATTTCCTTTATCCACTGAGCCATCCTGTCAGCCCTCTATTCCCTTAAAAAAAAGTTTTAGATTTATTTTATTCAATGTGTATGAGTGTTTTGCCTGAATGTATGTATGTATGTATGTATGTATGTATGTATGTATGTATGTATGTATGTGTATGCTTGGTGCCTACAGAGGTCAGAAGAGGATCTCAGATCACCTAGAACTGGAATTATGAATGGTTGTGAGTCACCATGTGAGTGCTGAGAACTGAACCTGGGTCCTCTGCAAGAGCAGCCAGTGCTCTTACCCACTCATTCCCTTTGTCTCTTTTCATAATGGTATGTTTTGATGAGGATAATCTTTAATATTCATAAAGTCAAAAGTTTTAATATTCATGATGTCAAACTTATTAATATTCATGAAGTTGAGCCTATCACACTTTTATGATTACTGATCTATGAGTCCTCTGAATCATTTTCCCAAACCAATACAAGCTGGCAACAGTTTGTTTTCTTCTAGAAACCTTGTGTCTTTACCTTTTATTCCTAGGCCAAGGACTCACTCAATGAATCCTTGTGTATGCTATGGGGTAGAGTTGAGAGTGGTTTATTGCTTTACATTCAATATTGTTATCAAGCAGCCTGGATTGAACCTGCTTTGCTTCCTACACTAAGTTGCTTTGGGGGCTTTGTTAAAGCACCAAATACTTACCATTTGCTCTATCCTTTGTTCTATTCTGTTTCTTGGTGTGTCTTGACACCAGTCTATGTACCCTTGGTTATTTTCCTTCATAGTATGTTAAAAAAGTCAATTTAATAATCTTGCTTAATACCAACAATATGGTATAAACTTCCATTTCATTCTTTTTTCATTATTCTTTCAGTTTTCCTATACATTTTACATATATATATGTAAAATACTTAAAGCTTCCTGGAAATTTTAACTGGATAACGTTTATCCATAGATTAATTTGAGATGTTCTGAAGACATTGAGTCCTCCAGGCTCTGAACAGGGAATTCTGTCTGTTAGAGTCCCTCTAGCTCCTTCTCCACAACACTCATTTTCTGTCTTGTGTTCCCTTTTTAATCTCCGCACATTTTATGCTTTAATGCTATCATTTGTGCCATTGTCTTGTAAATTTGTTCTTGATTTGTTCATTGTCAGAGTACACAAATACAGCTGGTTTGTGTTGAAGGAGGGAGGTGGGCCTTCATTGAATTTGCATGTGAGTGAGTTTAGGGTATTTTCATGAATTTCTCAGTTTTTGTGCATACATAATCCTGCTGTTTATGAATTAAACCAAAACAATTGTTTTGTTTCCTCATCTATTGTGCTGGCCAGGGCTTCTTGAGCCATATCACATGACAGTGGGGAGATTTCTATTTTGCTCCCATTTTCAGAGGAACAGTCACATTGGACTCTTTATTCCTTACAGTGTTCATTGTAAGATTTGCACACAGGGCTTTCTTTCACCACATCAAGAAAGAGTAATTTGCCTGGGTTGGTGATATGTACTTGTGATCTAGCACTTGAGAGGTGGAGGCAGGAGGATCCAGATACCAAGGTCTTCCTTGGCTATATCGTAAGTTTTAGGCCAGCCTGGGCTACGTGGAGAGAGAAAGAAAGGAGAGAGACAGAGACAGAGACAGAGAGACAGAGACAGAGACAGAGAGACAGAGACAGAGAGACAGAGAGAGACAGAGACAGAGAGACAGAGACACAGAGAGAGACAGGAACAGAGAGATAGAGAGAGACAGAGACAGACAGAGAGACAGAGACAGAGACACAGAGAGAGACAGAGACAGAGAGACAAAGAGAGACAGAGGCACAGACACAGAGAGAGACAGAGACAGAGACAGAGAGACAGAGGCACAGACACAGAGAGACACATAGAGACACAGAGAGACAGAGAGACAGAGAGAAGAGAGTCTTGAGTTACATTGCTACAGGAGTGCTGATGTTTGGCTACATTCTGCCCCTCAGCATTGATTACAGTGTCTGGCTGTAGGTAATTTGTAGCTGTCCTAGCACTCATCAAGCTGAGATTGTTCCTTTTTATTTCTATTATTCAAGGGGGTGGGGCATGATGAATTGGTGTTAACTTCATCAAGCCCTGTTGCTGTGTCCATAGAAACAATTGTGTGAGGTTTCCCTTCAGTTTTTTTTTGTTGTTGTTGTTTTGGTTTTTGGTTTTTTGTTTTGTTTTTTTCGAGAGAGGATTTCTCTGTGTAGCCCTGGCTGTCCTGGAACTCACTCTGTAGACCAGGCTGGCCTCAAACTCAGAAATCTGCCTGCCTCTGCCTCCCAAGTGCTGGGATTAAAGGCGTGCGCCACCACTGCCCAGCTCCCTTCAATTTTAATATAATGGATTACATTAGGTTTTGAGAATTGAGCCAGCCTTGCCCTCCTAGAAATCACACCTTGTCTACATGTATCATCTTTTTGTGTATTGTTAGGTTCTATTAACATCATGTGACATCTTTGGCATCTGTGTTCATAAAGAATACCTGTTTATAGTTTCCCTTTTATAGTATATTTGTCTAATTTTAGTAGCAGGAGTGTGCCAGCCTGGGGAAAGTAGTTGGGAAGCAAGCAGTCTCTTCCCTTTCCAATTTTTGAATATTTGTGCTCAGCTTCCTGTCCATCCTTCACATTCGGTTCAGGACCCATACCATGAAATGGCACTGCCCACATTTAGGTGGCACTTGAACCACATTCCCACCACAATTAATACATTAGGAAAGTCCCTTGTGGACATACCCACAGGCCAACCTAATTTAGACAATTCCTCATGGAGACTATATTCCCAGGTGATTCCAGATTCTGCTAAATTGACAGTTGAAATTAGCCATAACAGAAGGATTGAGAGATAGGCGGTTTGACGGCAGAGAACAGTGAAAAAGTAGAAAAAAGAAAAGTTGGGATCTCAGAACATGCAGAAGGGACATGTTTATGCAGTGCAGTGCAAAACCTGCCCTGATTGGCTTTAAGCTGTCTATGAAAGAGATTGAAAATGATTATCTGTGCCCTCTGCCACTGACCCTGGCTGAGAAACTGATTTGGCCAGAGAAGAACATGAAGTATTCACAAAGAAGTGGTTTAGTTCTAAGTCCAGAAACCCAGGATGGCAGCTGCCTTCTGCATGAGGGTCTCACAGGCAGGGACTAGTGTGTCACACTTAGACCATAGTAAGTTTGACATTGGATACAAAGACTTATGTTACAAAGATTTAAGATACTCTCAAGAACATAATCCTTGTTTTCACTGTCCAAGAAAGAACACAGTTCTACAACAGGAAGTCTACAGAGAGGTTCCATACCACAAGTACAAGTTGGGGCACTGGGTTTTTTTTTTAACTACCATCCATTCTTTCACCCCAGCTTCACCTCCTGACACCTTTCTCTGTGGAACAGTCTTGGGATCTTGGAAGATTAAGGTTCACTGGTGTGATGGTTGGTACTGGAGGTCAAGTTGAAAGGACTGTTGATATCTACTTGTGTGCTGGGGGTGGGGAGCATCTCCAGAGGGGACTCACATGTGGGACCTTGACAAAGGGAAAACAGTCTGAGTGTGGGCAGGACCTCCTAATGAGCAGGGTCCCTCACTAGGGCCCGGGCCTGGCTGATTAAGCTAAGCTGGCTGGCCACCAAGTCATGAGTCCACAGCATTTCACGTGGTTCCCAGAAATCACATTCAAGTCCTGTGTTTATGCAGTGAGCACTTCACCGTGTGAGCCATATCCCCAGTCCCAGCCCTGCTTCAGGTTCAGGAACAAGCAAGAGACATCCATAGGAAGCTTTTATAAGGCTCCAGGAAGGTGATAGATGCTTCTGTCTGTGAACGAATGTCATCACCAGAAGCTGTTTCCCCCCTGGGAATGGAGGCCATGTGTCAGGTCAATGTGCAACTGTGTGCATAACACATCAGTCATTACATGGCAGTGCCACACAGGCATGAACCCCTCTCCAGTGCAAAGGTGCCTCCCACATAGCTCCCCAATTTAATCCTTTTCCTTATGGAATATGGTTAAAAAAAATCTTACCATCCAGAGGTCTAGATTCAGAGAACACCTGCCACTCACCAACACCCAAGAAAAAAAGCCTGCTGTGCTTGGTCACCTCTGTCTGTGAGAATGGCTTGGTTATTCCTGAATGTTCATCTGGGGTGTGTGGGACACTGTTTGTGTTAATAATATACACAAAGCCTTTAGTTTTTTTCCCCCTCTGGGAAACAGGGCACATGCTAATAATCAGTTTGTCTCTGTCTCTGTCTTTGTCCTGTATGTCTCTGTCTCTGCCTCTCTGTCTTTGTCTCTCTCTCTCTCTCTCTCTACATATACACACATTATATATGTATATGTATATATCTATATCTATATGTATGTATTATATATGTATGTGTGTTGGACTCTTGCCACAGTTAGAATTAGTTGTGCAATTTTTTTTCCTTTCCCCCCACCTGATCTACTCCAAGAGGTCAGAGGCTATACCTAGGGACCACATTGGCACAGAGGTATCTTAGCAAGAATATTTGTCTTTATAACCCAATTTTTAAAACTAGGTCATGCAAAAGAGGAGATTGCTTTGAAGGAGGTGGGAGATGTTATAGATCACCTTGAGTCAGGGAGCACCTGTCCCCATAAGCAGTGTCTGTCTGTGCCGAAATTTGGAAGCAGGGCTGGAATTCAACCCTCTCCTTATACACCGCCGCCGTGTTCCACTTTTTTTTCTCTCTCTGTTGGTTCCATTAGTCTGGTAGACAACATAGTGACCAAGACTGTGACCCTCTCATTTCTTCTTGGCTTATTTGCAAAGGGGTCCCACCATATATGAACAAATCCTAAGGAGGCTCTTGGCAAGCTTGGATCACGTGTTCATGCCTGACCCACACCACATGCCACCACTTTATGCTGTAACATCTGTCAGAGAAAAACTCAAAAATCTTTCCTAATTTGCCATCTTTATGCTTCATGCATGTGTGGTGGGCAAATGCAATGGATGTGAGCCCGTCAAAGGGCTGAGGGAAAAAAATTGATTGTAAGTTATTTTTGTCCAAAATTATGTTAGAAGCAGCTAGACCAAGGGTGACTTTTTGAATGTTCAAATTTCCCAATAGGAAGTTTGAATAGGGAATAAACAGTATTTTGAGAAGCAAAAAGGGGCTTAGTGGACACAGTGTTGACTGTGATAGTGTAGGAACCTAAGCTTGAGTCCCCAGAACCCCCTGAGAACTGGGTATGCTCCTGTGATGAGATGAGAAGCAGAGACAAGAGCATTCCCAGAAGCTCTTCAGCCAGCTAGTCTGGTGTGTACAGGGGCAAGCAAACAAGGAGTACTTATTTCAAACAAGGTGAAAGGTTAGGATTGAAGCCCAAGGTTGCCCTCTGACAGCATGACACACATATGTCCAAACTCATACAGATATACATTATACATACATGTGTATAACATATATACCATATATTCACACACATAAAGATTCTTTTAAGGAAGTCAACAGAGTGTCCTCAGATGCTGCAACACATCCCCCATGGAGGGGAGGGTGTTCAGATGCAAGCTTGAGGCCCAAGAGTCAGCTCTCCCTTATCCACTCTCATCCAACAATAAAGGAAGAGAAGCTGGGCAGCTGGGTGACCGATGGTAAAACTGGGCCGGCGATGTCTATGGCTGGACTATTTGATCTGCATCTTTGAGGTGAGGAAAGTTCCATATGGTAGCCCAGGCTGCAGCTGGAGAGAAGTCATTGGCACCACTTGGATGGTGCTTTCTATATGCGGAGATCTGTCCTAAGTGGGTGGCATAGAATAACCCATTTTCTAAAGCAACCATGTGATGTAGGTGTAGCTATTGTCCCAACTGTCTGGGTTGAAAAGCCCCCATCCCTCCAATTCATGTCTACTTGGAACCTCAGAATGTGATCATATTTGAGAACAAGGTCAGTGCAGATGGAATCAATTAGTCAATATGGGGTTCAGAGAGAGGGAAATTTTGACAGAGACTCACAGAAAGAAGAAGGTCACGTTAAGAGAGAGCGTGCACATGTGGTGGGAGGAAGTGACGTTGTCACAAGCCAAGGAGAACTAAGGATTGCCAGCAAGCACATTAAACTAGGAAACAGCAAGGGAAGGATCTGCCGCTGAGCCTTTGGAGGAAGCACAGCCTGCCAAAGCTCCGAATGTTAACATGTAGCTTCCAGAGCTAAGAGACGCCAATGCTCTGATAGTTCAAGGTCCATGGTTGTAATTTCTTATAAAAACCCTGAGGAATAAGCATGGTGCCTAACCTTTGTTATGTAATAATAACATAGCTAGGTTGAAACCCCTTGTCCAAAGCCACACAAGCAGAAAGTGGCAGAACTGGAGAATCCCGGGGAGATAGGACTAGTGACGGACTTGGGAACAGCACTGCCCCGTGGGACACAGCCTAGTCATTCAGGTTGCCTTCTGAACTGTCTTGCTTCTGTGGAAGCCCAGGGTGCTGAAAGATGCTAAGAGTCCCTTTAGCACCCATCTCCCTGGATGGTTTTGCTTCTGGCAGGGTCTGGCTGTAGTCAGACAGCTAGGAGTTATCCACCTCCCCGAGGCCACTTCCCCAGTGATGCTGTGACAAAGTATCTGAGAAAAGTAACCCAAGGATGGAAAAGCTTATTTGGATTCACAGTGTGAATGCTCAGTCCATTAAGTGGGGGAAACCTGTTGGCAAGAGTAGCTCTGTGGGGTCAGAAGCATGAGACAGCTGGTCATGTTGTGGCCACAGCCCGGAAGCAGAGTGTGGGATGCAGGTTCTCAGTTCTCTTTCTCACTTGCCCTTTTATCCAGTCTGAGACCAGCCCCCGTGGAATGTTGCTACCCATATTCAATATAGTAGTTCCCTCCTCCGTTAAGCCTCTCTGGAGCTATCCTCACAGACACCCTCAGTTATTGCAAATCCTGACAAGCTGGCAATGATTGGCTATGACACCAGGCCTCTGCTATGATCACCCCTTCCAGCCTGGGTCCTGCTACTAAACTGACCTCATTTCCCTTTGCTTCTTGGTTTTCTCTGGGAGATGAGACCTCCTGACCAGCTTCTGGTGTGCATGAGAACTGACCAGCTGATGGTCGCTGCTCTTTGCCTCTGGCTTCATTCATCTTAGACTCCTGCAGTTGTACTGCTTTCCCTGATAGACTTCCACCAATATCTGGATATATGGAAACACAGAAGGCCATGTCCAGCTGTCATCCCAGCACCTCAGCAGGATGATGTAGACATCCCTGGGCTTCTTCATTGTCTTTTCTTGATACGTCTTCATGCCCATTTGTTCTCCCCAGTTGGGTTCATACTATTGACAACATTTCTCGGAGCTCAAACAAGATCAGCCCATGTTCATCTCAACTTCTGTGAGATGTCAGTCTAAGGGCTGTCAAGTGAGTGTCGCCCAGGTGCTAGATGCAATGAGAAGTTATAGCCTTTTAGAATTATAAATAATGCAATACACTTCATATTTTTCACCAAATAGGGAAAAATCTCTTTCCAATGCTGATGATCAAACCTGGAGTCTTGTATATGCTATGCAAGTGTTGCCCTGTTGAACTACACACCCAGCCACAGCTGGGTTTTTTGTTTTTTTTGTTTTGTTTTGTTTTGTTTTGTTTTTTTGTTTTTTGTTTGTTTGTTTGTTTTTGCTTCATTCTGGGTTGTGGTTGGTTTTATTGTTTTGTTTTGTTTTTCTTTTCTTGTTTTCAGAAAGAAGCCCAGAAATAGAATTGTGGTATGTAGACGTCCTGGAAAGTCTAAATGATCTACGTCTAAAGTCTCTATGATCAAAGGAGTAGCCACACCCACAGGTCTTTTACACCTCAGTTCAGACCTAGGTCCTCTGTTCGGTGTGCATTGATCAGATGGGCAGATATTTGTTTTGTTCTATTTCATTGATTACTAATAAGGCCGAGCAGTTCAAGCATGCTGGTCATTTCCATTCTCTTGTTTGTGGATCCTCTTCTCCAGTCTCTTCTCCTGCCTGGCTGCTTTCTGACTAGCCCGTGGGAATGCCCGCCTTGGGTTGGTAACCTTGTTCTGCCACATTCACTTACTGACATTGCCCAAACGAATAGGCTTTTTAAATTTTTAAACAGTCTTGCATTGTTCCTGGAGCTCTGCATGTAAATTGGGAGAAGATGGAAGATACAGGCAGGCAATGATAAAAAGGAAGGTTCTCTCAGCCCTGCTTTCCAGAGACTTCCACTTTTAACACCTTGGCATGGCTCATTCCATTTTCATTTCACCCAAATGAGATCACTCTGTACATAGTGTTTTATAATCTGTTTTTTCTTCCAGCCAACAGTCTCTACTTTGTTGTCATACTAGGACACTCTAGGCATCCAACTTCCAGACCTTTCCCCAGTTGCCCCAATTGGCCCTATAATGTTTTCCAGAGCTGGTTTGTCCAAAGCAGTGTATTATGCAGCACCACCCAGAGCATGTCACTCCCAGGCTCCTTTGGGGATAGCACAGTCTTAGTTAAACACACAGATTTGTTAAGAGACCAGGGCAGTCCCTCTACAGACAAACTCACCAGCTAGAGCTCTCCATCTTCTGGCCCTGACATCTCATATCCAACCAATTTTCAGTAATGACAATGTTTAGGTGTGGCCAACATCTGGCCTAAACTCCCCTAGGATTTTGTTCTTGGATTTGGGGTTTTGGAGATTCCCCTGTGACTATCTATGCTCCCCTGGCTTTGTACCTGTTTTTCTCCTCCTCCTCCTCCTCCTCCTCCTCCTCCTCCTCCTCCTCCTTCTTCTTCTTCTTCTTCTTCTTCTTCTTCTTCTTTTTCTTCTTCTCCTTCTTCTCCTTCTTCCTATGTTGGCAGGATGCTGCAGTGTAGTTCCTTCTGGAATTTGGAGGACTCTTCTCATGGCTTAAAATTCAAGACCCTCATGGGGGATGAAGCGCTCATACTCCGAGTTCCCAAGAAAGACCTAGTTAGGGCTGGTGGCTGGGACTGCAGAGGTGAGCCAGTCTCTCACTTCCTGCAGAGAGAATCTGAAGCGGGTGTTTTACACATTCCTCTATTTTAGGGATTACTCTGCCTCAGCCACCTGCCTCCAAAGCAAAAATATCCCAGTTCCAGAGTGTTCAATCTGCTTTATTTGCACAGACCCTTCTATGAGGTCAACAGTGGTCTCTTCCTGGGAACAGTGTGAGCAGGTTATCATGGGCTCAGCTCTGAAGGAGAAACTCCCCCAGAACACTGCAGAGGAGGACAGGCCAAGCCAAAAGAGGAGCTTGCACTTCACTTGTGGCTCTAGCAGGGAGGACCCAAGCCCAGAAGCAGAGCAGGCAGGCTGGAGCTCTGGGTCTGTGGGCGCAATGCTCACCCCTTCAACTCCAAATTCCATTGTTCAGTTGTACAATGGGGATAATAATAACTCGGGGGCAGGAATATATTACTGAGGAATCCTATCTAAACTCAATCGCGGAGGCTGCTGAGCCACTGATTGTTCAAGCAGCAAGTCCTCGAATGGCTCTATCTGAGTTGGTGTTGGCAGATCTGCCCAGCAGCAGGCAGGATGAGCCTGTGATGTGGGGTCAAGGAATTGATCCTCCCAGGACAAAATTACAAGGAGATGCTCTTTCTGTGACCATCACATTGTCTATTTCTTTGGTCAGGACAATGATGGTCCAGGAGTCCGGGTAGGCGATTTGGGTGGGCAAAGCAGGGGAAAGCAAGGATGTTAGTGAGAAAGAGGAGAATGTGCTTTAGCCACCTCCAAGCAATTGAGGAGTGTTTGGAACATCACGGCAGGGTGAGGGCCAGCCATAAAACCGCCTGGGCATAGCTAAGGGTCTCTAGACCAGTGGATCTCAAACTTCCTGATGCTACAACCCTTTAATACAGCTCCTCGTGTTGTGGTGACCCTCAACCATAAAATTATTTTTGTCGCTACTTCATAGCTGTAATTTTTCTATTGTTATAAATCAAAATATAAATATCTGTGTTATCTGATGGTCTTAGGTAGCTCCTGTGAAAGGATCATTTGTTCTCCAAATGAGTCACAACTCATAGGCTGAGAATTGCTGTTGTACCCAGAGGACAATGGGAATATAAGCAAGTTGCAGCAGGGGCGAGCAAGTCCCAGGAGCTCACCCTGGCTTCACATGGGATACAGGATGCTTCAGATGGAAGGCTGTGTGTTCAGAATTCCATGTGACCATGAGAATTGCCCCTATATAAAGCCCCTTTGTGCTTCAAAGAATCAAGCTTAGTGGAAGATTCTGGACACTCATTCTTGTCCCAGCTAAGTCATTAAGTGACATCTGAGAACAATTGTATATACTCCTTACTTTGCCTCATTTTCTTCAGCAGTTTAAGGAGTGTTGTGCAGAAACCCTCACATAGGACCACAAAAATGCATGTCTACTTCCACAGGGCCGAACCCCTCTCCTCCTATTGATGATTGAATTTGCAATCCTCTACTATACACATGCTGCC
>NW_022196904.1:121026060-121032124 GCF_008632895.1 Mastomys coucha | reverse complement strand
TTGTTTTTTGGAGGGGAAACTGGGAATGGAGAAATTTACATGTAAATAAAGAAAATAAAAAAAAAAAGCCAGATCAAAGCATGTACACAAAAACGAAAATTACAGACCAATTTCCCTGATATACAAAGATGCAAATGTTTTCAATAAATACTTATAAACCAAAATCAAGATCATATAAAAAAGATTATTTACCATGATTAAATTGACTTTATTCCAGAGATTCAGGAATGGTTTGACACATTAAATCAGTGAACAAAATTATCACGTAAATAGACTCAAAGATAGAAATCACGTGATCATCACTAGATTCAGAAAAGGTCTTGGATAAACCCCAATGTTTTTTCATGATTAAAGTCATGGAGTTGCTGGTGATAGAGGCAGTGTATCTCAATATCATAAAGATTGTACACTAAAAGTTTACACCCAACATCACAAAAAAAAAAATACATGTCTAGAAAACAGACATTACGACATTGTTCCAGATGCACAGACTAGGAACAGCATCAGGACTTTAAAAATAAGTTCTTTAAGACACAACATTGAGACCAGATTTCAGAATGGTATGCATGTGTGCAAGGCAGTGTCCATATTAAAACATACACACATGTGAGTTTGTATGCAGCTGTTTAGCAAAAAGGCCGGAAGGCTGTCCCAGAACCTCTAAGGCAGATGAGATGGGAGGACATGTGAGCACTTGAGGAGCTGAAGCCAGCTGTCTTTTCTGTTCAATGTTATATACTCACCTGCCTTTGCTTCTTTTATAACAAGCACGCTGATGTCACCTCTGTAAGGGACATGTAATATATGAGGTATGCTCTTCTGGAAGGTGTCAGATAGGGAGGAAAGGGTGGCTTTTAGTATTTTAGCTGCAAGGCTAATGGGTGGTGGAGCAGGGCAGAAGAGGGCAAGCCATTGACAGGGTCTTTAGTCTGTGCTGAGACCCGGTTCTATCTGTTACCTGTGTCAAGATGCCAGTCATCCCTGCTCTGCTTCCTCATCAGCTGCATAGGTGTGACAAAGCACTTGCCTCCAACCTAGAGAAGGACTGGATGAGACAACACACACAAAAATGCCATGCCATATTCCAAAGAGAACTTGAAGAGTAAGATGAGGGAGGAGAGGAGAGGAGAGGGAGTGGCCATTTGCCTCCACTCAGCATCTCATTGCTGCCATCATCCTATCAGCAGGCACTGGTATCTCTATGTTATGGAAGGAAAAGCAGGCTGAGCTCATATAGTTCCTGAGTGGTGAGTGTGGCCCAGGGTCAGTTTGCAGGGAGCCTCTCCTTCCTGGGCATCATGCAGTGCCCATCACCTGTTTGCCAGGCAATGAGTGACAGTGTCCCCATGCTAGAATCCTGCTGGTGATTTCTGAAATGGGTATTCAACACCCGGGCATCCCTGGAGCACAGACTCACCAGTGCACTTGCTGTCCCTACTGTGAGCTGAATTCTGCAGGGACTAGAGCACAGAATACCACTTACTAGCATGGAACACCCGCCCTGCCTCCAGCTCCCTTACCTTAGTGAAGCCTCATCCCATTCCTCAGTTCCTGCAATTATTGCCACCTTTGAATGCAGTGTGTATATGCTCATAGACACAGAACACCATGAGGGTTTGCTCAGGCTCCTTCGAGGGGACACCTTCACTGTGTAAAGAGGCTAAATCCATACTGGACCGAGGGTGGTGTGCAGACTGGGATGTGGTCATACTAGGATGAGGGTGTCAGTATCCTCCTCATCCTCCAACGTAAGGCATGTTGGAGACTATGTGATTGTGTGATTTCTCATTCCTACCCAGAGTGTGTGTCAGGGGCCCAGGGTTCAGTTAACCAAGTCAGCTTATTTCTTTCCACCACAAGGAACAAAATATGAGAAAGACCTATGGAAGAATAGAAGGCCCAGAACAGGATAGAAACCCCACAGGAAGACCAACAGTGTCAACTAATCTGGACTCCTGAGAGCCCTCCGAGACTGAGCACCAACCAAAGAGCATGCACAGACTGGATCAAGGCCCACAACACATATGTTGCAGAGAGCTGCCTTGTCCTGCCTTAGTGGGAAAAGATGTGCTCAATCCTACAGAGACTTGATGTGCCAGGGCGGGGGGCAGGGGGGAGAGATACCCAGCAGGGAACCACCTTCAGAGAGGTGAATAGGAGGGGGAATGGAGGGAGGGACTCTGTGATGGGACTAGGGGGCAGCATTTGAGATGTAATTAAATTAACTAATTTTGAAACTATAAGAAAGACAGTAGCTCAGACCTAGGTTGAGAGCTGCCCACAGTCTGCAACGGGAGAGTTCATTCAGTCCCAGATCTGGGCAGCATGATTTAAAGCAGTGATTTGCAACCTTCTTAATGATTCTCAACCTTCCTAATTCCTTTAATACAGTTCCTCATGTTGTGGTGACCTCCCCAACCATAAAATTATTCCAATGCTACTTCATAACTGTAGTTTTGCTACTGTTATGAATCATAATTAAATATTTTTGGAGACAGAGGTGTATCAGAGGGGTCACAACCAGCAGGTTGAGGACCGCTTATTTTAAGGCTCTTTACGGCCCTGGTTCTCTCTATCTGGAGATGCTTGGAAATCCTTGGACAGAATGCAAAAAGACCCAGAGCTGCCTCCAGGGCCTGTCAAGGGAGAGTCACTTGGAGCCAAAGGGACTGCGGGAGACAGTTTACCATTTTAACCATTTATTCCTCTGTGAGTACTTTTGCCTGGCCCCATTCCACCCGTGATGCCTTATCCTGATCCACTGAGGCCTGAGTGCTTACTGCGTTGTCTTGCAACAACTCTCTGCCCCATCTTAATAGAAATTCACTTTCTGTTATGAAGCTTGCCAACCCTCTGGTTCTGTAGCTCTTGATTCGTGTTTCCCAACTCAAGTCTGCTATTTCTCTATAATAACTATGCATGTGTATATGCAAGACAAACACACACATACACACTTTTACGATAACATTTTAACAACTCATTCCTCCCCTCAGAATGCCAACATTAATATATACATATATGTACATACATACATATTTATATATAATCATGCGTGTTTTGAACAAACACCAAAGGATGGCAATGTGTCCTATGCAGAAAGAAAAGAAAAAAAAAATAGGGTATCCCAGATGTGCTGACAAGGGTCTAAGGTCCACATTTGTTCAAAACTCTGGAGGGAGAGGATTTTGGCAGTGAACCATGCACATTCTGTGAACACATCTCTGTGAACACTGGCTGCTAACTACAATAATAAACAAGTCACAAACATATTCCATTCCCAATTCCAGCCACCGGTAGCCATTTTCAATGGCTCCTTTTCAGGCTCCTGTTTGATTGGCATATACGTGATTATCCAACACTAACCACTGGCAATGCCACAAGGTGGCTTTTAGAGAAGCAGGGCACCTTTCTAACACTGGTACTTGTGGAGTATTCATGGAAAACATTGGTGACAATTGCTCTGAGTGCCCAGGACTAGTTAACAGTTGTCTTGGCATAGTTGATGCTCCAGGATACACGGCTGTGTTTTCTCAAGCTTTCTGGGCATGTATTTTAATTTTTCCTTTTAAAACAGCTTTATTGAGATCAAATTAACACCATAGTTTGCATATTTGAAGAACACACTTCAATGTTTCATAGTATATGTGAAGTCATATGGTCATAACCATGCCTAATTATTAAAACTTTTGGCTCCTCCCACCACAGTTAGTAACACTTATTGTTATTTGGTTATCATCTGTTCCCTCAAGTTCCCCTGAGCCCAGGTGTCTCTAATCATCTATTTCTGTGACTTTCCTATTCTGGTCATTTTGTACAAATGGAATCAGACAAACATTGTCTTTGTGAGTAAAGTTTTTCCTTCAGCATGTCTTCAATGTTTTTATGTTTTGTGGCAGATATCAGTAGATTCAGAGGAATTCTTTCCTTTTGATCGTCCAACACTATTCCACTGTCAGAATAGAATGTGCGCTATCTAGCCACTCAGCAATGGATGGACTTTTCTATTTGGGCTATTATGAACAGTGCTGCGGTGAACATCGATAGCTATGGACATATCCTCAGTTCTCTTGCTCTGTATCTAAGGGTTGGAACTGCTGTGGCTGTAAAGATGCATATAAAATATCTGTGTTTAGTGTTTGGGGAAATTCCAAACTGTGTTCTAGGGTGACTATACCATTTTACGTTCCTACCAGCAGGTATCAGGGCTCCAGCTTCTCCACATTCCTCTAAACAATTGACTGTGTCCCAAGGGCACCATACACTGACATCACGCACATAAAAGAAAATTTCAAAGATGCCTAGCCATCTGCTGCCAACTCAGCCTTGGATGGCTGTCACTCTTGTCCTTAACCCAAGAGGGCAGCTGTTACCACAATGCACCCACCCTCCTCTGCCACAACTCCAGAGACTCTCATCTTCCTGCTTATGCATATTCTCACTGCGGTATTCATTCCAAGACAAAGTCATCACCCCAGGAATTGTCTCCACTTGATGTTAGCTTTATTGAGCCCTCCCGGGGTTGGGAGGTGGTCCCTATTTGCAGTCTTGATTCTCTTGTATTTAATAAGTGACAATGTGAGGGTCTTCCTCTGTGCTTCTTGCTTACCTGTGCAGCTGCTCTGGCGAACTATCTCTTCTAATCCTTTGCTCACTTCTTTTGTTTGCTTCCTTGTTTTCGTGTTTTGAAGCAGGTTGCCTCATAGCCCACAAACACTTCAAACATGCTGTGTAGCTAATGCTGCTCTGACCTCCTGTCCCTCCTGATTTACTTTCTAAGTGTGTGGAGTTACCTTAGGTGAGGAACTGAATGGTGATTTAATATTTAACCATAATTAAATGATATCATGATAAGTATAACTTAAAGGAGTGCTTTTTCTTAAGAAGTAGCTCTTTATTTTTCAAACCCTGCCCCAGCCTGTAAACTTCACAAGGCATGATGTTTTTCATGGGAATGTCCCACATAGGCTCATATTTTTGAATGTCACCAGGAATTGGAACTGTTTGAGAAAGATTAGCCTCTTTTGGGAGTCTGTGTGTCACTAGGAGTGAGTCTTGAAGTTTTAAAAGCCCATACCAGTCCAGTTTTTTTTTCTCTGCCTGCTGTCTGCTCATCAGGATGTAAAGCTCTCAGCTACTGTTCCAGCACCATATCTGTCTGTTTCCTGCCACAATGATTCTGGACTGACCCTCTGAAACTCTAAGCAAGCCCTAATTAATAACAGCTGCCTTGGTCAGGATCCCACTACAGCAATAGAGCCGTGACTAAGACAAGGTCAGACAGTGTCTGTCCTATTCAACCCAGAATTCTGTCTAGCACCTTTCTGGTTCATAAGAGCTGTCCATTGAATAAGGGTTGAGTAGACATGTAAATGTGCCCTAATTTCAGCCCGGAACTCTAGGCCCTCTGAGAGCCATCACACCCAAATGCTAACTACTTGGCCTGCTCTACGAGCCCAGCACTGTGTAAAGGAACACAAACTCCATCTCCCTCCATAGCACCCCCTCACCCACTCCCCACCCAGATGCCCTCCAGTCTTTATGTTGTTTCTTTTGGATGTCTTGATATGTAGCACCACATATCCAAAGCTAGTTTATGACTTCTTAGGCTGCCAAGGATGATCTTGAACTTTTGATCTTTCCTTATCCACCCCCTAAGTGTTAGGTATGCAACCACCACCACACCAGATATCTGTAGTGTGTGGGGTAGAAATCAGAGTTTGTGCACATACTAGACAAGGGCTCCTAACTTGACTTACATCCTCAGCCCTGTTCCCACCTTTGACCTTTATCTTCCAGGTAAGAGCAAGGACTCACTGGATATGAGCAGTTCCTGGACTCTACATTCTGTACTTTCCCTCCTCTACACAACTCTACAAGATAGTGACAGGCATCTCATTTTGACAGTGAGGAAATCGGGAGAGTCACTCTGCTGATGAGAGGTGCAAGTCTTTGTCTTGCTGTCCCAGACAATGATGAGTACTAGTAATACATCCAGGTTTGTGGTGGCCCTGCTGTGTTCTTGGAAGAACTCAAAACCGAAACCAGAGACTTAGCTCGCTGGGGG
>NW_022196904.1:120992016-121017233 GCF_008632895.1 Mastomys coucha | reverse complement strand
AGGTTTCCAAATCCTCGGTTCGTGGAACCCCACGCAAGTAGGAGCTGCGGGACGGCATCCTACACAGGTTATTTGCAAATTAGCTGAGATGGACCATGAAGCCCTACCAGCCCACCATTTTTTTTTCCTGCCCCTTTTAGGAATTTCCAACAAGATCTGAGAGGCATGCTTTTTTTTTCCTCCAATGTTACCAATTCAATGGTTTGAATCTGTCTTGTGTCCAGTTGTGTGATCAGAACAGAAATACATGGCAAAAGGCGTTACCACTGGGTTCCTGCTTCCAGCATCATGCTGATGTCCATGTTATTTCCAAATACTGTGGATCTACTGTTTCCTTTATCTCAATAGCATTCAGACAGCTACAAGGAGCTACCTCAACAGCCCTTCCCATCCTATGGTCCCATTTTCCTCCTTGCAAGGAAGGCGGGAACAGCCTCATGTCAGGAAAAAAAAAACAAAAAACAAAAAACAAAAAACTCCTAATGTTGGCTGTGGTTCCATCACTATGCAATTGGAATGGGTGGGTTAGACGGACTGTGTGGTGAGTCCAATTACGTTGGTAGAAGCTAGCAGTTGAAGCAACCAGAACTTGTCTCATTAATGGAAAAGAAGAATTCAAAAACTTGATCTCTCATTTCTGTGTGGGCTCAATTTCTTTCAAGAGGCTGGAAGAGCCACAATCACCTTAAGCCTGCCATGAGCAGGGAGGAGGACTGCCTTGGGTCCTGAAAACGGCATTCTCTCCCTCTCTCTTGATAAGCCCTGAAAAAGATGCCAACCATGGCGATGAAACTTCACGTTGACAGTACTGGCCTCTGGCTGATAACACACTGCAAACCTGGATGATCTTGAGCAGCACAGATGTCTCAGAGCTGAGCTACTGACCTTCAACAAAGTCAGCAGTGCTTTGGATGTTCCCACCCATGCCAAGCACCTGCAACCAGGGAAGACTCCACAGTGGGGTTCCCTTAGGCTTGCTGGAAGCTCCCTGCTCCAGAGCCAAGAAGAAGCAAAGCAGATTGGAGGAGAATCATCCAGATTTGCAGGCTGAGTCGGCCATCGAGCTATTCAGACACTACTCACTCTACATAGTTTTCTGTGGCCAATGGAACTGCTGAGTTTTAACCTTTGCTCAATGCAGGTGCATGCTTCTGTCTTCTGATTTGCAGTCATTATTCATTTTTAATGCCTGGAGAAATGTCACCTCTCTGCACCATTGGCCTCTTCAAGTGTTTTGTTGTGATCAATAATGCTACTGTACTTACAGAAGAAAGCATTTGATTAGACCAATAAAAATCAGCTAATTAGCTCTTCAAATATTGCACAAACTCTTGAGGTACAGATGACTGACAGCCTGTTTCCGTTTTCATTAGGACATTTGTTTTGTCTTTAGAGGCAAAAGGCCAGAACATTCGGGTTGAACATGATGCAGAGCCAGTGCGTGCCTGAAGGTATTTACAGAGGCTTTTCTGCTCTCTGTCTCCCTCGAGTGTTTATGGCCTTTAAATGGATTTTTCATAACATGAGGGGAGGGATGAATTTTTTATAAATCTAAAGGATGTTGCATTAGTTACTTTTCTCATTCCCATGACCAAATATCTGACAACTTAGAAGAAGAAAGACTTTCTTGGGCTCATGGCTTTAAAATGTTGGCTCATTGTAGCAGTGTGAGCATAATAGAGCAAGCCAGTTCACATTATATCAGGCAGGAAGTGGAAAAGTGAGATATAAGAAGGAGGCAGGAAAAGACATAGGTTCCAAAGATAACCCCCAGTGACCTAATTCTTCCAACCAGGCCCCATCCCCTAACTTTTACCAACCCCCAATAAATGCAATCATATTATGAACCCAATATGGGACTTTTCATTGATTGGATCAAAGACAGGTTGATCTGATTGTATCTGGAAGTGTATTTTTCTTAACTTGCATGAACTTCTTGATGCAATTAAGTTGATAAGATTACTCATGGCAACACCCATCCTGATAGGATTTTTTAAATAAAGTCCAAACTCTATGTCTGAGAATTAGTGGTACAGTGTGTTAATACCCATAGTCAAAACCGCTCTCAGCTTTGGAGGGAGCTACCCACAGCCAATACAGAGTCGTAATAGACTGACTATTCCAATCTGCAGTGGAATTGGGCCATGCCTATATGGTAGGGAGCCATGACAATATATATCCCTATTATGTTTGATAGAGTACCCATTTTTCTTTAGATATCCTTTCTGGAACTGGAATTGGAAATAACAGTTTAGATGAGATGCTACCTGTGATCTGGAGGAGTTAATGACATTGTCATAGGGCATTTGCCAGCCACTGTAATACAGAAAGAGAGGTCTCACCACCTCACAGACACAACATGTTCTAAAAGCCTCAAGGACAGCTTGCTTCGTGGCAGTTGAGGATTAGGAATGGATGTCGTGAAAGGATGGTGTGATGGTTAATGCTAGTTGTCAACTTGACAGAATCTAGACTCACCTGAGAGATGGGTCTCTGGTCATGTCTGTGGGAGATTATCTTGACAACATTAATTAAGGTGGGAAGATCCACCCCCCCATAAGGCCAGTTATTTTCTGGGAGGAGATCCTGGACTGTGTAAGTGGAGAGAGCAGGACTGAGCAGCAGCACAAAGTCAGTGCTCTCTGCTCTCTGCTTGCTGACTTCAGAGGTGATGAGGCCAGCTGCTTCAAGCTCCTGTTGTCTTGACTTACTGGTAATGACGGATTACACCCTTGAACTGGAAACTATAATAGACCCTCTCTCTGAAAGTGAGTTTCTTGGGTTATTTTATGACATCGACAGGGAAACAAATAGGTATACAGCATTCCAAATAAACTTTGAAGGAGATGCAAGAACTCAAGGAGATGGAATAGGGGAGAGACTGGGGCTTGGTTTAAGAGAGGATCAAGGCATGAAGTTCTAGGTTGAATAAGGAAGAAAGGTAAGCTCCCTCCAGGCCATGGAATTATTGAACTTGGAAGTCTCTTAGTAACTGACCATTTGAACTTTGACAGAAGCCAGGTATCAGAGATTAGGAGGGGCTGATGTGAATGGAGAACAAATATCCCAGGGTTGATAGAAACTAGAGCCCTAGGAAAAGAACAATGGGAGGAGGCAAGGTTAGAGAGCTTGGTAGGGGCCTGGAACCTTTTCCTGCTCTTCTCTGACACATGGTACTGACTGCTAACACCAGCTGAGGCCAAGGTAGAGACGGAGGCCAAGCTGCCCACTGCTCCGAAAAATCAGAGAGGGTTGTATACATATTGACTCCCAGTGGGAACTAAAATACCAGCAGCAGATTTTTGAGAATCACCTGAACAAATAGGGACATTTCTGTTCTGTTTTTAGTTACATTGTAGGCGCCACAAATTACAGAGGCAGTTAGTCCTCTAGCTCTTGAGGGATAATGACATTGGTTTTACTCGAAGGTCTTCATGTTCTTTCCACATCCTTTAGTGTATAGGTAGGGGTGTTTCCCAGGACATCCAGAGGAAGAGCCATGACCCACATAGAGCTGAGGATACTCCAAACTTTTCAGACCCTACTGGGATTGTCTTTCTCATTTTAGAAAAGGATGACTCAAGGCGGATGCTGACAGAGGCAGGACTGTGTCAAAAGTGGCACCAAGGGAGCTGGCACTGTCCTCTCTCCTTCTGGGGCGTGACTTCAGATCTCATCCTTGAGTGGCTGCAGCTCATAAAGGTGTTCTGGGAGACAATATGAGTCACCGTAACACTAGCTCCCTTTGACAGCTCCTGCTTTGCAGTGAACCATGCACGCCACATCAGAGCAGAGTGCAACTCTGCCTTGAACTACAGCTTCCTCCCTTGAGCTTGCAGGAGCCCGCTGAGGACAGAGTGATTTTTACCATCTGTCTAGTTGCCTGAATCACAGACTGTTAGATTTGGGGGCTTCCTCAGCATTGATCTAGTTTTTGTTTGTTACCAACTCTGAAGTGCTCAAGTACTTCTCAAACGTCCACCATTCTTTTCACCGGAGAACTTCCGGTGATGAGTATCCTACTAAATGAATCACTCAGCGTGGGCACAAGCTGCCACCAAGTCCACCCACAGCTCAAATCTATGCATTTCCAAAGCGTCTTAGCCATGGAAGTCGAGGACTGTAATTTTGTTCATTTCAGTTAATGCAGCTTGGGGTCAAGATGACCAGCCTGAGTCTGTAGCTGAAGGAGTCAGTGGAATGGAGAGCTGAGGAAGCAGCCCTTCAGTGTGGCTCTCATGGCCACAGTTGGCCAGAGCACTGTTTTCTTTCCAGCCTTTCATTTCAGGCCTGGCCCTGGACTCCATCTTCTCAAGTCTGGTGTGTGCAGTGATCTCCTGATTCCCTCCCTCACTCTGAGTGCCCTATTCCTGGCCATCACCTACGCTCCTGGTAAGTGAGTCCTCCCCCTCCATTTCCATAAATCTTCAGTCTACCTCCCCATTGTCTGTGTCATAGAAATCGAGCTCCTTGGTGGTATTAAAGGCTCCAATCCAGCAGCCCATAGATGTAGCTCGCCACATTGACCGATGTGTTCTACTCTCATGAATTCACATATTCCAGTGTTTGAAACTCTCTACCATTCTCCAAGCTTTGTTCTTCCCACCTGGATGTCTTTTAAGACCCAAAACTACTTTCCCTTAAAGATGGTTTTTGTAGGATGCCGTCCCGCAGCTCCTACTTGCATGGGGTTCCACGAACCGAGGATTTGGGAACCTGTAATGGGTGATAGAGAAAAGAGACAGACGCCAGGAGAAATGGTCTCATCAAGGCGCAACTTTACTTAGTGAACACGGAATATATATATACTTAGATAAGCACAGGCATGCATTTTACATTCAGGTGAGAACAGACATTCGGCAGGATCAAAGCTAAAACTCTAACACAAAGGATTCCAGGACGGGATAGGGAGATCAAAGGTTCACGGCTTCCTAGGGACCTGGTATCTGGTCCTTGAATCATTTACATAGGCTCCAAACCCCCAGCGAGCTAAGTCTCTGGTTTCGGATTTGAGTTCTTTCAAGAACACAGCAGGGCCACCACAGGTTTTGTCAACATTTCACAGTGTATAATCACTTGGGAAGAGAGTCTACATGAGAGATCACCTAAATCAAGTCATCCTGTGCACACCTGTGGAGGATTGTCTTTATTGTATTAATTGAAGTGTGAAGGTCTGCCTACTTTGGCCAACACCGTATCCTGGGTTTGGGTCCTTGTCTGCATAAATGTAGAGGGTGCTGAGCACACCATAAATGCATCCTTTCTCCTCTCTGATCTTGACAACAATGAGATTAGCTGCTTCAAGCTCTTGCCTTGACTTCCTTGCGGTGACAAACTATAACTCAGAACTGTACCTTGAATGCACCCTTCTGTTGGGTTATTTTGTCACAGCAACAAGAATGAAACTAGGGCAGAGGCTTCGTTTGTATTTATGTCCTTCAGTGTCTAGCATGAGGCAGATGATCTGGATATAGTATGTGGATTGAACAAAGATGACCCATGACTTCATATATGCATGAAGCCACCAATCAGAAGCCAATCAGCACCTCTCATGATTGACTGCTGTTTCAGATTCTGCTCAGGCCCAATAAACCAAGAGTTCCCATGGCTGGTGCAAGGTCCGAGGTCTCCTTCTGTGGAGCTGTGCTTTTGGAAAGCCCCGACTCTGGTTTGGCAGCTCTGTCAATTTTTTTTTTCCCCTTCTGAATCTTGCAAGTGATTCCACAGCTCCTCCTCACAGAGACAGGGGAAGGTGGTACTAGAATCAGGGCTTTGTAAAGGCACAGAGAACTGCAGCAGACAGCCTTCCACAGGAACCAAACAGGAAAGCAGCCTTGACTGAGATGTCAGCAGGGGCCTCACTTTGTCTGCTTTCTGAGCACATGCTGACCCTCATGAGAAGGGACTGGGACTTGCCTGTCTTGGAAATCATCACCGGATTTACACTGCATCCACTTTGCCTGCTATGGGCACTGCCAGTGTGGTGGAAAGGACAATAGATTCCCACATAGACTGTGAAAGGTGCCTTAATATTTACAGACTGCATGGCTTGATCAAATCAACCCACCTCCCTGGACATGCGTTCATCTGCAGAATGGAGCCTATTGTTTTGTCTTAGGAGGAGGGGATACACGAACATATGTCAGGGTTCATGAGCAGTGAGTGTCCGTCCCTTAGCACCTTCACTTTCTAAAGAAAGACCGAGACAGGTCTGGAGACAGTGGTTGTTAGACTTAAGCTAGTGGGTAATCAGGACACATGTGCCAAGCCCACCTTCAACCCTCTTTATTTCCATCCTTATACTCAACTCTGCCATCCTTGCTGCTACAGGAAGAGACAGGCATCCTACTCGTAGTGTCTGGATTTCAGGAGAACGTGCCAGACTTCAGGTTGGCGGTCTAGGAGGCATCAGGGCACTAGGATCCTCCCCCCCACCCCACATGTAAAAGAAACACATCTGAACTAAGCATACCTTTCCTCCATACCTCTCTCCCTTAAGTTAAAAACTAACAAGATTCCTTCCTCACTGTGCAAGACATATCCCCCAACCCCTCCCTCAAAAACATTCAAAATAGGCTTCTTTCCCCTTCCTAGTAGTCCAAAAGCTTTTCCTTTCCCACAGTAACCTGCCACACTCACGGTCAAATCCCCAGTTAAATAAATCTTTTGGCCTCAAGGAGCAATCTTCTTCCTAGAGTGTCCTCTATCAAATTCAAGACCTTTCCATCTCCCACTGGGTGTGTTCCCTCCCTTTCTACTCTGCCCACTCTTCCACCATACCTCAAATCTCTGCTAATAATCTCCTGCTGAAGGAAGTGAATGAACGAGGGGGCAGTGATGGACTGCAAGCTTGAGATCTGCAAATTAAGGTAGAAACTGAAAGTCCCGGGCTCTGGAAATTTCCTTTCAATCTTCAGAGAACCAGGACAGGGTATCTTGTCTGCCTTGATCTTCTTCCACCTGGAAGGACATTATTCTATCTCCTTTTGGTATCATGCTTTTTGCTGAAGAGTCTGGAGGAGTGAGAATTTTGGCTCCTATAAAAACATAGAAATGTTATGGGACTATGTTTTTGTTTTAATCCCCAGTGTGGGATATGAGGCTGCTTCAGATTGTCCACAGCAGCTGACTATGAGTTGCCTCTTGCTCTAGCAGGGGTGTGATTTTGTCAGCTGCAGGTAGCTTCTGCAAGTGTATGACATTTGGGATTCTGGGGAGTCTTGAGAGGGTATATGAATGCTAAAGCCCCAAAGGGGTGTGGCAGCTCCTGCTCCTCCTCCTGCTGCTCCAGATGCTGCTGTCCCTGGTTGCTAGTTGCTAGTTGCTGGTAGCTGTTTGCTGTTGTTGGTTGGAGATATCCTGATGACAAACATCAAAACTGCCCCAAGGATTACCCTTGTATTGGGGATTGGAAGGGATACATATGGGTGGAGAAGGGAGGTAGAAATAGGAACTCATAAAGTAGCCAAAAGTCTGGTTACAGACTGGTATTATTATCTTTTAAAGATAATGTATTTTTCTTTTCCAGTTACATAAAACACATATTCCCTTTGCTTTTATTGGTCAGTGGCTCTATTGGCAGGTGATTAGGTGTGCCTTTCATTTTATTACCCTGGTTGGGATTTGAGGGTTTCTTAGACATTTAGAATAATGTGTCTCATCACCTGCAGACTAGTTCCAGCCATTATTTCTTAGATACTGTCACTAGGTAATTCTATCTTCACCTCTGAGATTGTAGCTATATCCATGCCAATGGACCCAGCCTCGTATGCCTCTCAGGCATGGCACTGCTTGTCACTGTGCTATTATTAGGTTTAGTGCTAGTCTATTAGCTGTATTCTAAATCCAAAAACATGCCAAGAAGCAACTAGTGACCACACACATGTCTAAGCAGCCGATGGATTAAAAAGTAAATGATGACACATGGGACAAATGCAGCTGGTTGTCTTTCTGCCAAGAGGCAGCCATGTTTCCCCAGTATTATGTCCAAGAGAAAGGGCTATCGCTTCTATGCATTGAAGAAATTTGACCTTATGGGACAACAGACTTGATCTGCCCATCCTGCTCAGTTCTCCCCAGATGGCAAATACTCAAGACAACAAATACTCAAGACATCAAATCACCATCAAGAAATGCTTCAAGGTGCTCATGACCCAGAAGCCAAGTCCTATTTTCTGAACATTCATTAATCTCTTGTGCTGCCTACCCCCAGGCCAATTATCAGCATCCAAATGTGTTAATCCATGAGCCTTGAAGCCTACCTACCCATGCTGTTTGGAATGTTGTCTCACTGCGTGATTGAGTCTACAGTGACAGGATTGTCCATAAAAGCAACAATCTTTTTTTTCTCATGTTTTGACTTACTGCCAGGTTATTAAAGATACAATGACTTGAGGAAGAAGCAAATGATAAGGAATTAGAGAACAACTAGAGCATTTATGATAAAAAAAAATCACATGAGTAAGATTTGACTAAAACAGCATTCATTGGACAATGTATAGTTTCCATGCAAGTAATAAAAAACAAGTTTAGGGGGCTGAAGAGATGGGTCTAGTGTTAGAAGTACTTGTTCCTCAATCCTGAGGCCAGAATTCAACTCCCAACACCTTTTACATGGTACCTGGAGACCAAAACTTCCAGTTGCCTGAATAAGTCATGAAGTCTTTATTTACTGTCAGCACCTTTTACATGGTACCTAGAGACCAAAACTTCCAATTCCCTGAATAAGTCATGAAGAGTCTTTATTTACTGCCCATGGGGCTGTCCCAGGCAGAGTAGTGAGAAACCATCTTGAGCACCAGTTTGTGTTTTTAAGGGCAAAATCACAATTGTGACTATACAGAAAGGCATCTGTTGGGCATCTGCAGGCCTCTGCAGCAGCAAGCATTGCTTACAGAAGTGGAGATATGGCAGTTAAGTGGTCAGGCAGTTCTCACAACCTCTAGGTCAAGGGACACATTGTATAGGAATGCATGGCTAGTCCAGAAACCAGTTTACCCAAGACAGTTTCATCAATACTTAGAGTATTGTTAGGAACACTTCCATGACATGGCATATATATTGTTTATTAGCCTGCTCTCCTCCCACATGAGGCCACTCACAAATATCTGTAATGCCATCTCCAGTGGATCCAAGACTCTATGGTCACCTACACATGCATGTACACATATACTCACACAGATACATGTTTACACAGGTAAGTATAATCAATTTTAAGAGAAAAGTTTTTCAAACTTAGACAATCTAAGTTTCTATCTTAGGAAGCTAGGGGGAGAGCAAAGATGATGCAGACTCAATGGGAAAAAGGGTGCAAGAAGCAAGGCACAGAAGCATGAGTGGAAGTCAGTGAGGCTCAAAGCAGCCTTTCTTGGTCATTGCTAATTCAAAAATTAGTAAACCTTTAGATAAGTTGATCAGGGAAAAATGAAGGAGACTGGTGATGTTCTGGTGACTAGGTAATTGTCCAGGATGTCTGAAGTCTTGGGTTCCATTGTCAGTACCAACAGAAAAGGAGGAAGAAGAAAAAGGTGAAGATGGAGGAGAGGGGGATAAAGTAGAAGATGGAGGAGGAGGGGAGTGAGGAGTGGGAAGGAGCAAGTGGGTAGGAGATAAAGAAAGGAAAGGGGAGGAGGGAGAGATGGGGAAAAAAGGAGAAGAAAGGAGAGGAGGAGGAGAAAAGAAGTATCAAGCCTACTATGAAGTTATGATAATCAAATAATGAGCAAATAAAGACTGAAATAATCTTAAATAGCTAATAAAAGCATTTTAACAAAACTTTATACCAATATATTGACAGCATGGATGCAATCGATGAAACGAAAACAGTTCTTGACAAATAAAAACTAACAAAAGAGATTCAAGAATAGGAGAAATCTGAATTATTTAGTACTTAATTCATGGTTTAAAATATCTTCCTACCATTCCAATGAAACTGCAGCCAAACATTTTTATAGGAGTCAACAATTCAGGTCAATATCTGTAAAATAAGTTGAATTCTTTTTAAAGATCTCTCTACAAAGACAACTGTTGTCTTAAATTCCCTTGCTAATGAAGTTCTTAAACATATAACTATTTCAATTTGTTTGTCAAAGTCAAGAACCTGTAACAATGCAGACAATTTTAAAAAATTGGATGGAGTTTGAGATCTTTGTCTGGTTTCAAAACCTATTGTGAAGTTATGATAATCAATACTCAAGACAAAATAAACGAATAACCTCATATACAGGATAAAGATCCCAGAAAGAGCCTGCATAGGTGTGACTTGTAACAGGCCCCCAGACCTTAGCACAACTGACGCCATGATGGAAATACCATTCAGACCATAAGACTTAGCATGTAGACAGCACCACCTGCCAAAACAAAAACAAAGCCCTAATCCATAAAAGCCCATACTTCTAGGAAAGTCTCTAATGTACTAACCTTGCATTTTGGCTTCTATAGTTCAACTTCTGGCTAAGCATTCTTCTTAACTGAAATATGTCAATCCTGGATATGGCTTTTGTGCTTAAGGACTCACTCTGAGAAAGGCTTAGGGCTACACTGGGATGCAGAACACCCAGTGTAGTTGCCAGCCAGCTAATAAAGAGTTTCTATTGGCGTAAACCCATGTCTGAGTAGTCTCTGGTAGATACCCTACAATATGACCAACCGAAATTTGGCATCATTTTCTATGTTAACCAATGAGGAAAGGATAATTCTTTTCAATATGTTATGCAATACCAGCAATTGGAAGGCAGAGGCAGGTGGATCTCTAAGTTTAATTACAGCATGGTCTACAGTATGAGTTCCAGAACGGCCAGGGCTACATAAAAAAAATTGAATACACATAAAAGTGAACTTTATTACTTTATGTCATCTCAAAGACTAAACTTGAAATAAATCACTGACCTAAAATTAAGGACAGAAACTTCACACCTTTAGAGTAGAGAAAGTTCATTGTGACCCAGAAAAGTACACACCCCCTCTCCAAATAGATGAAATGACAAAACTAAAATCTTTCCAAAGACTTTTTCAAGAAAATGAAAACAGCAGAGAAAATATTTGTAATTATTTATCTGACAAAAGTCTTATACCCAGAACACCTGCTATGTGAGAATAAACAACTCCAGATTTTAATCACATGTGAAGCCAGATGTGGTGGCTAAGCTTATAATCCCAGCTCTCAGGAGACAGGTGCAGGTAGATTGTGAATTTCAGGCCAGTCTAGGCTACACAGCAAGATCTTGTCTCAAGAAAGAAAAAAAATGCATGAAATTTGAATAACTCATGTGAGATATGAACAGCAAATGCACCATACATCATAATGGTCAGTAGCCTTTATTATGAGGGAACAGAAAACACCAACAGCATGACGTACCTGATAAAATGTCAAAAATTAAAAATAAATAAAAATAAAATACCACTATCTAGTGCTTACAAGAGTAACACGGGGCTGGAATTGTGTGGCTGGTGGAAATAAGTTGGAACAAAATTCTAGAGTTTCTTTACAAATTAAAAACACATGAACTGTATGACCCAGCCCTTGTGTTAGCTATGGATGTCAATATCCACAAAGAGATTTTTTTATACAATGTTCTTGAGAAGTTTATTCACCATGTTCCCAAATCAGAATCACATGACTATCCTACAGGTAGGTATAAGGATAAACAAACTGGGATGGTCACACAGTGGAATATTACTGGGAAATAAAAAATGACTCTGGGACCTTACATATTACTATTTCCAGAGAGACATAAAGAATCATGTGCTCATAAAAGCAAGTAAAAGCAAGTTGGGGAAGGAGAGGAGGGTAACAGACCAAGGAAAGGGAGGTGGGATTTTATAAAATCCAGCTGGGTAGCCCAATGAATTTATTAGGGTAACTTGCAGGAACATGGGTAACTTGCTTGCTGTCATATTATAAAAATGTTCCAATCTCAGCATGGCTGACTCACAGACAACTACACCAATGGAGAGACCCTCCACCCAACTGCTTGAAGGAAGGAGGAGCTCAAAAAGATCTGCTAAGCCTCCTGAGCCTTCCCCTCCCTCCTGAACCTTCCCCTCCCTCCTGATCCCATGCAGGTCCATGTGGATGCCACAGATGCCCTGAATCCAGACAGCGATGCTTATCTCTGGCTATGAGGCAATCTGCACTCGACAGACACATAACAGGAGCAAATCTCAGAACATCAGAGAATTGAAGACAACGGTTACACGGTACTAGAAAACACTCTCCAAATCTAACCTGTAGTGACCCAAAGCTGAGCAGTGGTTCACTAGGACTGTAGCATGGGGTAGGTTTGTGGGGACACTTACTGAGATGTTAATGTGATGGGTTGATACATTGATGGAAAATCAAACTGTGCATGAACTGGGTGTGTTCTTTATGTGCAACTTATACCTCAGTTATAGTTGGAGATGAGAGAAGCAGGAAAAGGTGTCTCAGAGAAAAGAGACTGGGAAGTGGGCCTTGGGGCTTTCCTGGGGCTTTACCTTGGGGTATTTGTTTATGTTCATGCATAATAGCAATCCATCCATGTATTACTGATCTACATTTTGAAAGCGAATGACAGATGATGCAGGCAGAAACACCATCACAATGTCCTCACGTACTACCTCAGGAAGCTCTGGCCTCTGCATTCCAGGTCTGCCCTGGGTTCCAGCCCCTGTTGCAGCCTCAGATCCAGATGTGTGTCTTCCTACCTAAAACAACCTTCCTGGGGAGTCAGCACCAGCTTGGACATGTTTGGGAGATTCCTTATGTGCTTCTGGACCCAAGACTGCAGAATGATTAGAACCACATGAATAGGGGAGGGAAGGGAGACTGAGACTGATTTTTTTGCATCCTGGAATCCTGACCTTTTTTTTTTTTACCCCACAGCTGCTGCCTTGAGGCACAGTCACCACAGTGGCCTTTGCTTGTGTCTTTCCACTTTGTACTATGCTAGAGAGAGGCAATATAAAATCTCGGCAGAGGTACTGGGTGGGTGTAGAGAGCTGGGGCTGCTCTTTGGTTCAAACAGCTGCATCTTAACTAGCTTGCAGCATCCTCAGGATCTTAAAGGGCCAGTGCCAGGACTGTGCATGAAGCATGGATGTGTGGATACCTGTGTGTTTCCCACCATAGAAATGTATCTGTAGACTTCCGACAACCAGTTCTGGATGAGAGATGTTCAGAAGACCACAGACAGAGATGGAAATGCCTTTGACAGCAGGAAGGTGGGTACATGGAAGGCACAGGTTCTACAAGGATGGGAACACAAACACCAGGAGGAGAACTAAGTGGGAAACTTGGAGGAATAACCTCAAAGGCTTCTGGGAAACAGAACTTACGCTCAGGGCCCTTCCTTTAGTGTGGAAGATCTTCATGGAGCTCGTGCTAATCAGGGACATTTTATTTGGGCATTCTGAACTTTTCATTATAAACCAAAGAGATTAGACTCTCCCTTTTGGGTAGGGAGAAAAGTATTTTTCACCTATTTAGGTTGACTTCACACCTACTTAGGGGTGAGGGGATTCCTGAGGCCAGAAGGGTAGGAGACTCTCTCCTACCCTTCCCTTCTCCACTGGTAGATGGTCAGGCAGGGTGCTGCTTCCAAGAGAGACACTGGCCCCTGTGCACATCGAGACTCCATGTCCTTTGGTCAGGCTTCTCCAGGGTCTTCAGTACAGAGATTTTTCTGAAACAGTTAACATTTGAGGAGCCATAATAGAATTCTCTAACTTGCTCTTTTCCTAAGTGCACCATACTCCCAAGGTGACCAGTCATTTGTCAGCTTTTCACTGGGCAGCTGAAGGACTGGGGACATCTCTTGTTATGCAGGAGTCCTTCCTGGTGCCGGGCTAAGAGCTGGGATTTTTGTAAGAATAGAGTTACCAGAAGGAGTACTGTGTGCAGCAGGGAAACTTAGGGACACTAATCATTCAAAAGTTACATTCAACAAACTCGAAGTCTGCAAACTCCAGGTCCCAGTGAGAGACCATATCTCAAAAACAACAATGTGGACAAGAGAAAGTGGGAGAGGGAGAGGGAGAGGGAGAGGGAGAAAGAGAGAGAGAGAGAGAGGGAGGGGGAGACAAAAGGAGGAAGGGAGGGAGAGAGGGAGGGGAGAGGGAGGGGGAAAGAGAGAGAGAGAGGGAGGGGAGACAGAGAGAGGGAGAGGGAGAGAGAGAGGGAGAGGGAGAGAGAAATTAGGCATGCTGGCACACATTTGCAATCCCATCACTCTAGAGGAAGAATATAGGAAGACCTCTAGCCTACACACACATGCACACAGACACACAGATACACACACCCCTACAAACACATGCACACATACACACAGATACACAGAAACATGCACAAACACACACTTGCACCCATACCCATAGACATACACACATGCATGCAAGGCATATACACACACAGACACACATGCATGCACACATATGCATACACAGACACACACAGACACACACACTGCTGTCTATTACTGGTTCTGTTTCCATTCTTATTCCCTTTGCTCTCTACCTTTCTCTTCTCCTGTAGCTTTTGGGAATGAATATGCAGTTGAAACACTGATCTTCATTTTACCTACATGAATAAGTCATGAAAGGCAGCCTCCAACCTGTTGCCAAGCATAGAAGGTAAGAGTGAGGGCCACCCTACTGACAGTTTCCTCACAAGTCTTCATGAGTTACCTTATTCTATGTCCCCATCCGAGGTTACACCCACCAACAGCAAGGCAGTGATTTTTCCAGCAATTCTTCATCTGGATTTGACTATGGCATCTGGTTGATACAAGCTTATTTCTTCTTGTAGACAACAGGGCTGCTGTCTCAGCAGAGGGGTGAGTATGACTTCCTAGTCTTGGCGAGTAGCTACTTGCTTCTTGTTTTGCAAGTCAGCAGGTAGTAGGTATGTATTCCGCTATCCCTAGACTGGGTATTTCCGGAGGAAGATGTTAGAGATCTCTGATCTTAGCAGAGATGCTAAGATGGTGTGATTCTTGTGAAAGGGCCCTATAATAAGATGTGTGAGGGTTCAAGTGTTTGCTTACAAGCAAGGATAAGTTCTCCTATGGCCACCATACTGATAGCATTTACCATGGCTAGTGTTCCTGTTCACTGAATTGTCTGGCAGGAGAAGAAAGAAGCTGGGAGACTTATTGAATCCAACAGCATGTGCAAAGTCTTAGAATTCCGTATGGAAAGTTGGCTTGGGTAAAGAACTTAAACATCAAGCTGGGTGGTGGTGTGCACACGTCTAATCCAAGTACTTGGGAGGCAGAAGCAGCTGGATCTTTGTTGAGTTCTAGGCCAGCCTGCTCTACAAAATGGGCCCTATAGAACAGCCAGGGCTACAAGAGAAACCCTGTCTTGAGAATTGAAATGTCAGAGAAATGGATCATTCAATCATTCATTTGTTCACTCAATCATTCATTCCACAAATATGTGTTGGTTACACTTCAGGCTGGGTACTGAGAAAAAGAAGTCAAGACAAAGAATAGTGCTCTTGTAAGCCTCTCTGTTGCTGTGATAAACTGCTACTTGTTCTACAAGTAGACTACAAGTAGACATGTATTTCACTGTCCCTAGACTGGAAAGAATAGCCTTACCCAAACAACCCAGAGATGAAAGAACTTGTTTTACTTTACAGCTTACAGTGTGTCATTGAAAGGAGCCAAGGCAAGAACCTGGAGGTAAGAATTGAAGCAGAGACCATGAAGGCATGCTGCCTACTGGCTTGCTTTCCATGGCTTGCTTAGGCTACCTTCTTATACAGCCCAGGACCACCTTCCCAGGAGTCACACTATCCCCAGTGGCCTGCCTTCCTACCAATCATTAATCAAGAAAATGTACCACAGATATGCCCACAAACCAATCTGGCAGAGACAAATCCTCAGCTCTTTCCCCCTTTCCGGGTGATTTCTATGTCAAGTGAACAGAAAGTAACCAGCACAAATAGAAGGAAGGGTAATCAAGACAGACATGCTTGTGTGGGAAGAAAAGGAATTTGAATGTTTGTGCTAGGGTAAGGGCAATATTGGAGGATTTTAAGTAAGAGTGTGACTTGGTTTTAAAAAGATGACATCTGGAGCCAGCAAGGAAAGAAGGAAGGGAGGGAGGGAAGAAGGAAGGAAGGAAGGAAGGAAGGAAGGAAGGAAGGAAGGAAAGAAAGAAAGAAAGAAAGAAAGAAAGAAAGAAAGAAAGAAAGAAAGAAGCTGCAGTTATGGCTCAGTCGTTAGAATGTTTGCCTAACATGCACAAAAACTTAGGTTTGCACTCCAGCACCACCATTGAGAGGTGGTGATAGGATGGTCGAGAGTTCAAAGTCATTGTTATCTACACAGAGAGTTTGAAGTCAGCCTGGCCTACCTGAAACTGCCTCAGGGAAAAAAAATGCCCTTATAGGCTCATATACTTAAATACTTGCTCCTCAGTTGGAATTTTTGGGAAGGATTAGGATGTGTGGCCTCTTTGGAGGTGTGTCATTAGCGGTTTTATCATTCGGAAAGCCCAACCATTCCCAATTAGCTTTCTCTGCCCCATCCTTATGGAATCAAGATGTAATTTCTAAGCTTCTGCTCCAGAGCCATGCCGGCCTGCCTACTGCTATGTTCTTCACCTTGATGATTACGGACTTACCCTCTGAAGAGTAGGCTCCCAATAAACTCTCTACTCTGTAAGTGGCCTTGGCCACAGTGCTTTGTCACAGCAACTGAAAAGTTATTAAGACAGAGGAAAGAAGGGCAGAGGGGAAGGGAGGGGAGAGAGAATAGAAGAAAGAAAAGGAAGGAAGAAAGCAAGCAAGGGGATGCCAATGCATGTGCATGTTGAGACAAGTCTTGACACATGAAAAGATGGGTACCATTGTCTAGGCATCAATTAAGGAGGACACTATGCCAAGAGAACCTCCCGCTGTGACCTTCCAGGTGTGATCCTTGCCACGTGTACCTTGTTAGTCAGCAGGGATGACCTTTATTGTAGTACCAGCATCCCGGGCCAAAGCACGTGTTAGGAATCCTGGTGGTGTCCCTCCAAATCTTAGCTTTATCACCAGAACGATACCCCAGGCTGAAGGTGCCTCCCATGACATTTGACTGTAACTCTGTGGAGATTTGGCAATCTGACATTTGCATTTCCTTCTGCTGCTTCATCTTAAATTGATCAGCCAGATGAAACTCGAGAGCCAGCCCTGTTTCAATATTTAATCATTCTGCCCAGGCTGGAATGTCATTAAGCTAAAATAGAAACCTGATTTCTAAAGAGCACTTTGAGCAGGACCTGTTTGCTAATGCTGTTTGTTCTAGCAGCACAAAATAGACTCTGACTCTCTCTCTCTCTCTCTCTCTCTCTCTCTCTCTCTCTCTCTCTCTCTCTCTCCTTTCTCTTGTTTTCCTTATAGCCATAGGCTAGCTAGACCCCTCCCCAGTATGATGTGCTTATACAATCTGACTGTCCAATTCACTTAGAAGAACTTGGGAAGTAGCCACAGTTCTGATATCTGCTTTTGTGTATTGAGGCTGCGACAGGCCAGAGTAATTGAACTTTTAACTATGACAGCAGTTATTACCACCTTGAAAACAGTAGAAACAGTAGAAAACACTGGAATGGGGATGCTCTATCCATCATTTATTTAGTTCTTATTACACATATTTTGATAAGAAAAAAGATGACCTGGATCAATTGAAATGTCCAAGTAGCCATGGCCCATGATTAGATAATCCCATGGCCGAGATAGGCTATCATAGGTCACAGAGAGACCTTCCTGCTTGTATGTCAACCATGACATTGGTGGCAAGGATGCAGTCAGGACTGTAGGAGGTAGAGACACAGTGGAGACCTCACCCTCAGTTGTGGGTGCAGACAGTCTAGGCTATAGGAAAACATGGAGGGAAGAAGTAGATGAGGTTTCTAAACACCTGAGCTTCAAAGAATTCATAACTGTCATTGGTTTCTGCTCAGCCTTGTGCTGTCTGACGCCTCCTTTCTCTTTTGAGTCCTGGTGTCCTTATTTCTAAGTCAGAAATGATCATCCCTCCCCTGACTAGTCACAGGCTGAGATCTTCTGGTGAACTCAAGCCACCTAGCACAAGAAAGAATGAACTGTAGAGCTGTAGGAGCTAGCTTCCAGATATTCCTCCTTCCCTTAAAGATGGAGGAGCATTTGACATGGGAGTGTTTGAATAGGAGTTGGGTACTGGACTGAGAGTGGTTCCTCACAGAACAATTGGACAGGCAAAGAAAGTACAAGGCCTCTGGCTCAAAGAGTGATGGTGTGGACAAGCCAATGCCTTGGGATGAAAAGCAGTGAAGACTGTCAGTGGCCAATGTGGCTTCTACCAGGCCACTTCTGCAGGGTCATCTTTAGCACTGTACCTCTAGGCTAGTTTTCAGCACTCCCAATAACTATAAGATTCCCAGTATCCATTCAATGAACTCCAGGTAGCTTCTTTCCCTCTGTTGTCAGCATCTAACCCCTCTGCCTGATTGGACAGACCACCACATTATAATGTCAGGGCAGGGAAGAGGAGGAACTCCATGTCTCCTGTCTCTATGACCTATAAACTGTACCCATAATAGAGCCATTTTCTCTGATCATGAACTAGGGTAATTCCATTTTATCTTGTTCATTTGTTCAATACATAATAACCACATTCCAGACACTGGAAACAAGCACTGAGAAGCTCTGATCTTCTCATGAGGACTCTTGCTACAAACAGGAAACAAATAAATGATCAGGATGGTGCAGACTGTGGTAAGTGTCAAAAGGATAGAGGGAGGCTAATATGATGAAAACACTGGTTTAGGGCTGAGCAAATAGCTCAGCCTGTGAAGTGCTAGCTGTTCAAGCATAAGGCTACATCTGGACCCCTAGAACCACTACCAGCACCAGCACCAGCACCAGCACCACCATCACTACCACCGTCACTACCATCACCACCACTACCAGCAGCAGCATCAGTACCAGCACCAGCACCACCAGCACCAGCACCACCAGCACTACCACCGTCACTACCATCACCACCACTACCAGCAGCAGCAGCAACAGCAGCATCACCACCACCACCACCACCACCACCACCACCACCACCAAAAACAACAACAACAAACCAATCCAGCATGGTGTCCAGGGCTGAGGATATAGAAATAGTCAGATCCCTGGGGCTCACTGGCCAACCAGCTTAGCCTAATCCGTGAGCCCTACAGCCAATGAGAGTCTGTCTGAAAATGAAGGTGAGCAGCACCCGAGAAAGAACAGGCAGGGCTGACCTCTGGCCTCTGCATGCAGATGCACACATGTGCTCCTATCTGTAGTAAACACACCCACACACTCTCAGGTGCTTAGGGAAGAGATGGTCACCCCATTTCTGATATGAGTGTATCTGCTGAGCTGTATCCTTTACAGACACAGCATGATCCTTGGGGTGCAAACATTTGTGCCCCCTGTTGTGTGCAAGCATCATGGAGCTCTCAGTGCCGCTGAGATGTGTGTGCCCAGACCCTGTCTTAGCCTCACTTCCAGGAGCAGAGACAAGCAGACTATGAATGAACAGGCTTTTCCAGAGGCCCCTGCCTCGAGCACCTCTCCAGATTGCCTTGCCTAAGGTTTCGCTCCAGTAACTCAAACAACCAGTTAATGTAGTGGAAAACTCCAAAAAGCCCATCATTGCAGTCATTTAGGTCTGCCTGGAAATGCTGAGCCTTGGAAGCCAATTCCATCTGACTTTAATCTGCACTCAAAGCACCTGTCACCGGCAGCTCAGTCAACAAGAGAAATCACAGGGCAGATTCATCCAGTCCCCTGGAACTACAGCTAAACATCGAGTGGGAAATTAGCCTGTGACCTTAAGATTTCAAATTGGATTAATTTTCTCTATAATAATCACAAATAATGTCATGACCTAAATATATGTCTCTTAAGCCCTCTTCCTGCTGCATGGGTGTGAGTAAATGTGGTGTGTGTGTGTGTGTGTGTGTGTGTGTGTGTGTGTGTGTGTGTGTTGGATGTGCTGTGATTCAGGCAACCCAGTTTCTGTTCTTTGTCTCTTACTAAACACCTATAACTCTGGTAACAAGTGGGCATGACATTTTCTTTTATCTTTCTTTCATGTATTTGTATATATGCATGGTTACGTGTTGTCTTACTTAGGGTTGTATTGCTGTGAGCAGACACCATGACCATGGCAACTCTTACAAAGGGAAACATTTAATTGTGTCTGGTGTACAGTTTCAGAGGCTTAGTCCATTATAGTCGTGGTGGGAAACAGAGTGGCACGCAGGCAGGCATGGTGCTAGAGAAGGAGCTTGGAGTTCTCTAGCTTGATCTGCAGGCAGCAAAATGAGGCTGCATGCTGTACTAGGCCTAGCTTGGACATTGGAGACCTCAAAGCCCACTCCACAGTGACACACTTCTTCCAACAAGGCTATGTCCACTCCAACAAGGCCACACTTCCAAATAGTGCCCCTCCCTATGGGCCAAGTATTCAAACATATGAGTCTATGGGGGCCATTCCTATTCAAACCACCACATGTATGTAGGTGCACATGTATTGGCAGGTGTGCACGTATGGATAACATCAAGATATAACATCTTGGATAACATCAAGAGTCTTCTTTAATCATTCCCAACTTATTCATTGAGGCTGGGTCTCTCAATTGAATGCAGAGCTTACTAAGACTAATACTGCTAGTTTGGCCAACCAGCCATGGCCTTTCCATTCCAGAACTGGCAGCTTCCTACACCTCACCTGGTGTTTATATGGATTCTGAGGGTCTGACTAACTCTGGTCCTCACACATGCAAGGCAAATGCTTTTACCACTGATACATCATCCTAGCCTGGTTTTTCTTTTATGTTTAAATAAAGATATAAATGCTAAGCACCCTTCTTCCCCTGAGACCCCAGTGGACATGTGTGCCTATGTCCACACCCACCCCATCTCTGAGGTCCCAAGTGGAAACAGGTCCCATCTTGTGACTTGATTAGATTCCACAGGAGATTCCACAGTTGACCACGGAGTGCTGACTCACCTGCTAGTTCAGCAAGGGTCTGGGAAGAAATGTGGAAAGTTTTGAAGTTGGAGTGTCTGCAAATGTGGTGGTCATAGTTAGTCCTTAGTGCTGACTTGACTGGATTTAGACTCACCAAGAAGGCACAGTTCTCTGGGCATATCTGTGAGAGCATTTCCAGAAAAGGTTAACTGAAAGTGGAAGGTCCATCCTAACTGGGGGAAGCACCTTGCCATATGCTGAGGTCTCAGGCTGGAAGAAAGGAGAATGCAAGCTGATTACTGGTATTCACTGGCTTCCTGACTGCAGCTACAATATGACCTCGGCTCCTACATTGTGCATTCCCCTCTGAGATGGATGGTACCCTCATACTGGGAGCTGAACCAAATGCTTCCTTACTTAAGCTGCTTTCATCAGGCACTTTGTCACAGCAATGAGAAAACTAACTAATTCAGCAGCCATCAGCCACCATTGCGTCCATATGTGCTTGGCTCCTGCTTGCAAAGATATATTGTGTTTCTGCTCCTCACCTTGAATGTCAGCTCTTAGTATGACTTGCTTCAACTCTAAGGGTGTAAAGGAGCAACAGTGTGCCATTCGGGACCTAGGCTTTAAGAGACTTGCCAATTTCTTTTGAAGTCAGTTTCTGTGTGCTTATGTGCACTTCTGCACATATGGGCACACACACACAAGTACACATATGCCTCATATTGGCTAGACCACTGAATTGTAAGCATACATGAGTAGAGAGAATATGAATGCACGAATAGAGAGGAAATAAATTTTTACCTGTCAACCAAGAGAGGGCATGTGACATGTAAGTGCCCATAGATCCTGCTGCCCCAGTCTGTATCTAGGATGGAAGAGATACTTCCTCACTGGGTCTTGCCCAAACAGAATTTTGAACCATGGAGTAGCTGTTACGTTATGCTCTTATGTTCATGGGCAGCTTATTTCTTGGCATTAACCGATCAGAGTGTCCTTTTACTTTTTCTTTAAATTTTTTAAAGTTATCACATGTTGTCTTAGAATTTTATGGCTGTGAAGAGACATCATGACCAAAGCAACTCTAATAAATGAAACCATTTAATTGGGGCTGGCTTACAGTTTCAGAAGTTCAGTCCATTTTCATAATGTCAGGAACCACGACAGCCTTCAGGCAGACATGGTGCTGGAGGAGCTGAGAGTTCTACATCTTGATCTGAAGATGGCCAGGAGACTAGATTTTCATACTGGAGATAGTTTGAGCTTATATATGAGACCTCAAAGCCCATTTCTACAGTGATACACTTCTTCCAACAAGGCCACACCTACTCCAACAAAGCCATACCTCCTAGTAGTGCTACTACCTGTGGACCAAGCATTCAAACATATGAATGTATGTGGGGGCATACATATTCTAACTACTATACATGTATTAATTTATTTCATGTGGAGGGGAGTTATGCACATGCTGTCATGTATGTTTAGAGGTCAGAAGACAAATCAAAAGAATCAGTTCTCTTCTAACATGTGAGTCCTAGAGATGAAACACAAAGTTGTCAAGCTTGGCTTGATGGCAGGTACTTTACTTGCTGAGCTATCTTTCTGGATCCTTTTATGTAATTTTCTAGGACGATCATTTATATTTATAAATAAAACATAAAATTAACTGTCACAGGTATATGGCTAGCTCAGTCAGTAGAACATGACAGTCTTAAGCAAAACTTAGGATAAACTTAGCTTCTATATCAGAATGACATGATCTAGGTGGCTTAGAAATGTGAGCAACTATTCCTCACAGCTCTAAGGCAGAAAAGAACAAAATCAAGACACCAGACACAGATTCCCTTCCCAGCCCAAAGAGAGCACCTTCTCTTTGTGTCTGCATATGGCAGAAGAGCCAGGCAGCTACCTGGGGGTCTCTTTTCTAAAAATGCTAATCCTATCCCTGGGGATAGAACCATCACTCTAGAATTAGCTTCCAAAGTCCCCAACTCCTGACACAATCACACTGGTGACTAAATTTCAATAAATGAACCTGGGGATTACATTCCAGTAATGATATTTCTATAAGTGTACAACTCTATGGCACTGAGTGCATTTGCAGGGCTATGCAGCAGAAGGGCTCTTAATACCCTCCAGACACACAAAGAAAAGAATGTGAGGCCCAGATGCACAGCAAGGTCAAGTTCCCTCCCTGGTTCTTTGCTAAGAGCAAAGCTGTGGAGGAAGCTTCCTAGGCAGAGATGGTCTTAGGGCTGCACGTTGCACTGGTAGCTCTTCTCCATGTAAATCTGGACATGGGCAGAGTTCTGCTTTTCCACTGGGCAAACACTGTTCATGTTTTCGCTCCATATCCCTTGTAAATAGTGGAAGATGTTGGCCTCTGCTCAAAGATCAGCCATTTTTGTTTTCAATGCTGCTGTGACTATGTCTCAGTTAGGGATTCTATTATTGTGACAAAATACCAGGACCAAAAGCAACTAAGGGAGGAAAAAGTTTGTTTCAGCTTATAGTTCCATATCACAGTCTATCATGAGGGGAAGTCAAGGCAGGGACTCAGGGCAGGAGCCTGGAACTGAAGCAGAGGTTGTGGATGAACACTGCTTAGTGGCTTGATCTCCATCACTAGCTCAGCCTGTCTTTTTATAGAACCCAAGACCCCAATCCCAGAGTGGCACTGCCCACAGTGAACTGGGCCAACTCAAACCAATCAATCATTAATCAAGAAAATACTCCCTCAGGCCAATCTGGTGGGGGAACTTCCTCAAGTGAGGTTCTTTCTTTGCAAAAATGACTCTAGCTGTGTCAAGTTGACATAAAACTAATCAGCATGTCTTCTTCCAGACCTTGTGAGTGGTTAGACCTAACTTTGCAAATATCACTTTAGGAGCTGGAACGAAATACAGGCTTTCAGTCTAGGACTTTTAAAGTTTCATCTACCTTTTCAAGCATGGTTGGCACTACCTGTGTCAAGATGTCAGCTAGGTACCTCTCTCAGATGGATTCTTGCCTGCGGGGAAGTTGTGGGCTCTGGAGGAAGATAGCATTGAGAAAATGTGAAGGGTCTAAAAGAAAACCTCTGTAGGAGCCTAGAATCAAAACAGCCCAGTCAAGCCCTACACTTTTGGGGGGGGGGCAGGGTTTCTCTGTATAGCCCTGGCTGTCCTGGAACTCACTCTGTAGACCAAGTTGGCCTCAAACTCAGAAATCCGCCTGTCTCTTCCTCCCAAGTGCTGGGATTAAAGGCGTGCACCACCACCACCCAGCCAGGCCCTATACTTTTAGTAGTCCTTTACCAAGGACATGGCTGGTCTTGGAGTCTTAGTCCAAAGCCTGGAGCTGGTGTCCAGACAAATCCTCTTATGTGGGACCACTTAAAATAGTTAGCAGTTGTGGAGGTAGCTGAACTCCAAATAGATCAGTCCCTCCAGTTTCCCAAGTAGGAGCTGTCGAGGACACTGTCCATGGTGCTGACAGAAACCCCACTCCGTTACAACCCACACACTCTTCGTTGTGATACTTTGCTTTTTGTTACTTATGAGATTATAATCTCATTACAAGATTTCTTCCTTCCCCTTTTCCTCCATAAAATCATACCATATATCATCCACCACTTTCCTTGAAATTTATGGCCTTTTTTTTTCATTAATTGGTATTTCACTCATAGACGTGTACATATGTGTTCCTAAATATAGCCTGCTCAGTCTTTATAATGCTCCTTGTGAATATATTTTCGTGGACGACCGTTTGTAACTGGACCAGCAGTTGCTTTACTCTTCCCTGGGGAGGACTACCTCTCCTTTCCCAGCTTTTACTCAGTTGCTGGTAGCTCTTTGTGTAGGGTTGCAGGTTTTCTTTGTGCATGGTTGTGAGTTTGTGGGCTTTTCCACATCCAGTTTGGCATGTTAATTGGTGTCATCCTTGTCCAGCTCAAATTTGGGTGGTTGTGTTGGTGAGACTTAATGGGTGTAACTTCTGCTATTACCAGGAGATATAATCTCACAGCAAACTCCCTGATCATCTGGCTCTTAGAAACAGACACATGCACACGCACACACACACGCACAAACTTTCATAACACTCTGAGCCTTAGGTACAGGAATGCTTTGTTGATGTAGCCGTTGGGATTGAATTCCATAATTTAGCATTTTGATTGTGGTTTCCTATAGCGGTCTTCATCTGAAGACACCACAAACTTCAGAAATAGGGACCAGAGGATCCCTAAGCCAGAACTGACCTTAATGCCCCCTCCCACCA
>NW_022196904.1:120907659-120989984 GCF_008632895.1 Mastomys coucha | reverse complement strand
CAGGTACAGTGTGACCAGCTGCCCCACACTCCTGCCACCACAGGTGGGCTCTCCCCTGCTGACACACATTCCCCACCACAATGTGCTAGTTTGCTATCTATTCCTGTGATTAAACACCATGGCCCAAAACAACCTGAGGACAAAAAGTTTATTGCACCAATAATCCCGATCACAGTATATCCATGAAGGAAGTCAAGGCAGAATTTCAAGTAGGGCAGGAAAATGGAGGCAGGAACTGAAGCAGAGGCCATGGAGGAGTGATGCTAACTGGCTTGCCTTCCATGGCTTGCTCACTTTGTTTTCTTATATCATCCAGTACCAAAAGCCCAAGGGTGGGGGCTCACCAATAATTGAGCAATTGGGTATTCCACACATTCATCTGCAGGTCAGTCTTCTAGGGGCATTTTCTCAGTTAGGATACCCTCTTCCCAGCTATGTCTAGGCCTACATCAATCAGCATAATCATTCTCAGGAAAAACAGAAGGAAACCCTATGAGGAGCTTTTGTCGGTGAGCCTCAGCAAGCAGATATGCTTACAGCTGGGGTGAAGACTTTAGGACCAGTCATAGCCTCCTTGCTGTGCAGAAGGGAGGAGGAGACACTTTGTATTTTCTCGCCTTTGCTGTCAGTGACAATTTACTCCAATTTAACAAACTGTCACTGAGTATCTGCTAAGAGCAGAGCACACTAATGGACATTGCTGTGGCGTGTAAGGAGAGCTAATCAACTGCAGCCTGTGCTTCAAAGTGATCGCAGGGCAACAGCAATGGCTTTTACTGCAGGGAAACGGTAACGTTTAGCTTAGGTTGGGCATTGACTGTGGATTCACCAACATTCTAAATCTCCATGGGATTTATATTTTATTGAATCTCTGCAGTGATTATCTTTATGCATAGAGGAAGAAATGGATATTATGCTTGAAACACAACAAAATTGTGCCCAAAGTCCGCAGCTGCCAAGTGGTGGATCCAGGATTTTAACCCGGGTTGGTATAACTGCAAAAGTACTACAGTTTTAAAATGATATGTTAATGTATACCTCTGGATAAATGTGGTGGCCCTGCTGATTTCACGGAGGAATCTCAACCGACACCAGAAACAGCTACTCGACCCGACTCACCAGGGGTTTGGAGCCAGCCCAGAGATTAACCAGAACCAGAAACACAGCATTCAAAGAAGCTGGGACTTTGATCTCCCTTCCTGTCTTGGAATCCTATGCCTGGGATTCCTAGCTTTGATTTGCCCGCTTTTCCGTTCTCACCTAGTTGCTATATACATACCTGTGTTGCCTCTAAGTATAAATATTCCGTTTCTCTAAGTAAAGATTACACCTTTCCTGGTGTCGTCTTTCCTGGTGTCTCTATTTTCTCCCTACCCGCTTATCTTACAGAATCTCGAGTTCCCCTGTTCGTGAATCACCCACGGAATGAAGTGAAACTGCGGGCCGGTTTCCTTCAGATAAATATGTATAGCCTGCATAACAATAAAATGTAACGTATTTGCCAGACCATATTTAAAAAATTAGAGAGTTCCCAGTTAAACTTGAAGTTCTAAGAGCTGAGGTGGGGTTGGGAGTGGCTGATTGGCTGACTATAGGACTTCAAGGAAGAGGGATGCAGCTTCTCCCTAGGGCATTCACAATAGGAGATGAATCTGAGAGAGTAACAGGCCCCACACCATTCATCATCTGCACAAGCTAAGCTTTTGGGGGGCTAGGGGGAGGTAAGACTCTACCCAGTAGCAAGTCCTCCATCAGGAGGACATCCTTATCCCAGGTTCTCCAGGCAGAGGCCTTGGGACCTGCATGATAAACCAGTGCCCACAAGGGTCTCCCTGAACCCTTGGGTATCCAAGACACTGGAGGGTCAGTTCAGACTGAGTTCAGGAGTTTCCATAGAACATCTACCTCCCACTTTCTCCAATTTCTAGAGGCTTCTATAACTCCTCCTGGACTTTTCCTCTGTTTTCAACACTCAGACACTTTAAATATTCCTCATCTCATCATCTCTCTAGGCCCCTCTCTTCTGCCTCTCATTTCCATTTACAAGTGCTGTCCCAACTCCATCAGACTCATTCACCTCCTCTATTGTAATCTCTCCTCAAAATCTGGGGAACTATATAGCTTAATTCCATTCACAACCCTCTGTCTTGACTAGTTTTACTTCAGTCTGACATAAGCTAAAGTCATCTGAGGGAGCATCAGTTGAGAAAAACACATCTAGAAGGACAGGCTGTAGCCAGACAAGCCTGTATGACATTTACTTAATTTGTGGTTGATGAAGAAGGACACAGTCTATTGTGGATGCAAATACTCCTGGCTAGTGGTCCTGAGTTCTATAAGAAATTAGATACAGCAAGCCATGAGAAGCAAGGCAGTTAGCAGCACCCCTCCATGGTGTCTGCATCAGCTCCTGCCTCCAGGTTCCTGCCCAGTTTCTGCTTTGGCTTCTCTCAATGGACTGATTCAGGAAACATAAGCCAAATAAACACTTTCCTCTCCAAGATGCTTTTGATCATGGTGTTCCATCATTAACAACTGAAATCCTAAGATATCTCTCTGCCATACAACCTAACATTTGTACAGCCTGGTGATGGCATTCGCTTTTCGGAGAGGGGATGGGATTTGATACAGCAGGGGTATTCTATGAGAAGCTGTCTGCCAAGCTCCATCGTGGGTGACCCAGCTGTGAGTGTCTCTTTCACCAACCTCCTTTTCCAGTGGTTCCCATAGTCTTTCCTTGCCATTTCTCTCCTTGCAGCCACATGCAATAGCTTCCATCTCTGGCACGGTAATGAATGACCTCACTCAGAATTTTAAGGACTCCTACAGCCTATCACACCCACATCCCTCCAGCACTTGGCAGGTGCCTGGTACAAAGAAGCCCTCAAAACAAGCTGTCAGGGTCCCGGAACTCAGTGAGTAACTTGGGTAAAAGGACATATAAAATCTTAAAATAATTCAATCTCTCTCTCTCTCTCTCTCTCTCTCTCTCTCTCTCTCTCTCTCTCTCTCTCTCTACTTGATCCCACTCATACATAATACACTTCAAAAAAGAGTTTTTCAGAAACTGCTCCCCTGTGCTACTCTAAGCCACCTTTGGAGGATAGACAAAGGGCTGTAGCCACCGCCTATGAACTGAATGAGCTTTCTTGTGAGACTTTTCACTTGAGACCACAAAAATCATACCAGTTTTACTGCTGAAATAGTTGACTGCCGAAGCTGGTAGATAGGGGATGATGGGTGATAGAGACGTGGAGAAGGAAGGAAAGGAAGCCTTTTGTGCCTCAGGGGCCACTTGACAGAGTTCAAGGGTACAATGAAGGATGCTCTTCGCCTTTATCAAACTTCCAGTGACATGTTGTTCTCGTGGGTTTCTAGCAGGGATATCTTACCAAAGCAAGGTAAGAGGCTGCCTGGTAGCCATGCTGGACAGCACCCAAAGAAGTGGGTCTGTTACTGTTCAGAGCTAAATCTCTTGTGTATAATCTTATTTTTTGAACTCAAAGAAGAGTGAAAATCAGCTTGGCAAGGCAATCTTCAATGACCTCCCCTGGTACTTATCTTGCCCTGAGGAAGGGGAGAGGATATGGTGACAGAGTGTGCAGATGGGACTCTACCTCACACCATGGCAGACCCGGAAGTAGAAAGTAGACGGGAAGTAGGGCTGAGCAATAGCACCTCAAGGCCTTGCCCCATAACCCACTTTTCCCAACAAAGTCTTGACCTCTTAAAGGTTCCACAACCTGTGGCCAAGAGATGGTTCAGCCAATAAAGTTTTTGAAGTGCAAGCATGGGGCCTTGCTTAATACTCACAACATATATTAAAATCTAGTATGGTGGCACACGGCCTGCCATTCCAGTACTGGGGAGGCAGGGTTAGGAGAACCACTGAGGTTTGCTAACCAACCAGGCTAACTAACTGGTGAGTTCAGTGAGAGAGGCTATCTCAAAAAAAAAAATCACAGCAAAATGATTGAGAAGACAGCCCAGCATTGAGCCCTGACCTCCATACATAAACATATGCCAACATGGCAAAGGTCCCACAACATTCCAAAAGTGCCACTAGTTGGAGAGAGCAGATGATTAGGCATATGAGTGTATTGTGTGTATGTGTGTGTGTGTGTGTGTGTGTGTGTATGTGTGTGTGTGTGAGAGAGAGAGAGAGAGAGAGAGTGAGAGAGAGAGAGATCACTACATATGTGTGCACACATTCTCATTGCAAACCTGTGCACATGCATATGGAGGCCATAACTTAACTTCAAATATTTTCTCTACCATCCTTTGCCTTACTTTTCTGAGACATGGTCTCACACTGAACCTGGAGCTTCTGGACTCAGCTGGAAAGGCCTCCCAGCATGTCCTAGGGAGCTTCCTGACTCCATCTCACCAACACTAGGAATAGAGACACTTGCTGCCACATCCTGCTTTTACCCTGAACCTGAGGACCCGAACTCAAGTCCTCATGCTTGCATAACAAGCACTTTGCCCACTGAGTCTCCCCAGACCCAAAGTCTCTTTACTGCTTCCTTTGATCTGACTCCACCCCAACCCCATAGCCCTAATGCGTAAGTTACATGCTCTAAGAAGCCAGACCCACCATTCCTAACCTGAGTGGCTCCCTATGGCTGCAGGAAAATCTAAGCTCTTAATGAATGAGACACAGCCCTTGCTGATTTAGTATAATTCTCCTTAAACACATCATGGTACATTAAGCATTTTATCTTAATTTAAGGCCTGTGTCATTCATTGGCTTAACGGAAGCCTTCCTTCGAGAATAAAGCCTTTGTTATGAATTCCCAGTCATTTTTCTTATGTAATCCATGCTTGGAACATTGTCTATAATTTCCAATTTCGGTCTTTAAAATGAGAGAGAACTCAAGCAGGGGCAGGTATTTTTAAACATATATAACTCTCTCCAGGCTTTTGAAATCATCCCGCCCACACCCATTTCAGAGAGTATTTTTAGCGACTTCCATTTACAGAACAAGCTTTTCCAAAGAACTAAACTTAGTTTTCATGGAAACAACTCTTGCTTTTGGCACGCCTGTTTCATCAGCTTCTGTAAACTGTTTAATTACAACAGCAAGCACAGCTGATCTGGGAGGCAGGATGCCTGGCCGGCAGCAGAGGGACAGCACTGGCAGACAGCCATGCTCTATCATCCCTGGATAAGGTAGCCAGAACATAAGAATCCTTGCTGGCACGGCTGCCCTTTACCTAGCCTCAGAATGCCCCTGTCCAGATGACCCAAGGCTGCCCTCTTGCTGTCCAAAGCTTCTGTCTAATTCCACTTTACCCTCAGTCCTTCACTAGGACAGCTTTTACTTTTTTTTTCTTTTTTTACTTTTTAAAATAATTCTTTGTACATGCCTATTATTTTTTCTTTACTCTGGAGAGTTACACATACACAGGCAAACACACACACACACACACACACTCACACGCACATGCACACGCACATACAACAGGTGCATTGTGGTTCTATTCTCCTCCATTACTCTTCTGTATCTCAGTGTGATGGTTTGTTTATGTTTGGCCCAGGGAGTAGCACTACTAGAAGGTGTAGTTTTGTTGGAGTAGGTGTGTCACTGTGGGTATGGGCTTTAAGACCCTCATCCTGGCTTCCTGGAAGTGTCAGTATTCTGCTAGCAGATGATCCCCTGAGTAAGCCTGAGCTCTCATCAGTCATGGATCCTTAGTGCTTTGACCAGATGGGAGTCTCTGTATTAGCTCTCCCCTTCTGCCCTGGAGTGAGAGCAGGACTAGTCTACAGGCATAAAGGTAAATATTTAGAAGGCAGTTTGACATGTCTGTTTGAGGAAGCAACTGTAGAACATTTTCCCTCAGGCCTATGATCTTCCAGGCATTATCCTTTGACCAGGTTTATAATGCATTAATTATGTCTTCCCTTGCATGAAATAGGTCTCAAGTTCAGTCCCAAAGTAATTGGTTATCCCACAAATAGTCATACCACCACTGTTCCAATGACCATGTACTGCTTGTGGGGGAAAGTATTGTAGCACAGCTGGCTATGGCTAGCTGATCCGCTTTTTCATTTCCTCCTACAGTGGCTTACATAGCACCTTCCAGCACTATCAATGCTAGCCAGCAGGGAGGGAATTTCCAATCCAGTTCTATCTTGATTTCTTTGTGTCCTATAGCTAATGTATGAGGTATTTTCAGCAATAGGGCCTTACCAACTAGTTCTGGAGGATACTCAATGGTAATGGCAGTAGTGTGTATTCTTCTGGAGGCCTCCGGGGCCTCCCCAGCCAACAACTACAGAGGTATCTTATACCTGGCACTTGTTTAAAAGCCTCTAGCTTCTGGATGCTGTGTTCTTTACCCATGGAGGCTACCTCTATTGGTTTTTAACTTGCTCTTTTATTTATTTATGTATTTATGTATGTGTGTATTTATTTATTTATTCAATGTATGTGAGCATGCTGTTGCTGACACCCCAGAAGAGGGCATTGGATCCCATTACAGATGTTTGTGAGCCACCATGTGGATGCTGGGAATTGAACTCATGATTTCTGAAAGAGCTGCCAGTGCTCTCAACTGCTGAGCCAATTATCCAGCCCTGTTCTTATTTTTTCATTGTATTTTTCAATTTATAAAGTAGTAGAGTTTTGTGTACTTTGATCACCCCACCGACTTCTATTCCAGGGGACCTAAAGGAATTGACTTTCAAATTTACTTCTATCATTCAGATTCTCCCTTGTGCTATCAAAACATGAGTCTTAAGACCAACACAGAGCTGAGGAGATAGCTCAGCTAGTAGATTGTTCGCCATGGAAGCATAAGGATCTGAGCTCAATACCTGGAACCTACATACAACAAAACAAAACAAAAAAAACCTGGGTATGGTGACACTTTATTGTCATCCCAGCACTGGGGAGGTAGAGACTGGCAGATCCCTGGGGCTCATGGGCCAGCCAGCCTAGCCTAGTTGTCCAGTTCCAGGCCAGTTAGAAACTCGTTTTCAAAAAGCAAAGCAAATGGCATCTCAGGAATGATGCCTGAGATGGACACACACATGCACCTGAACACATATGCACACACACACACACACACACACACACATACACACACACACACACACACAAATGCATACAAAGATTTACCTGTCACATATTTTAAAAGTCTCAGGTGAGGATTAATTGGCACAGTGTCACTTGGTTGAACAGCTTTCTGGAATAATGGCAGATTCTGCCTCTACTCTTGTCTAAAGCTCGAGGGCCACTGGTGCTGTTCGTGGTGACCCTTGAGTGCCCGTAGCTCTCAGCAGCCATGCACTCTCCAAGGCTGCCCTGAGGGCCACTGCTGCTGTGCTTACTGGTTTTCCAGAAGCTTCTACAGAACTCCCTATCCCAAGCAGCAACTGAGTTGTCTCCTTCCGACCCGACCCTCTCACACTCCAGACTCACTTCACAGACTGGCTGGCTCACTTCTCATTTCTTTCCAAAATTAAAATGTTTCCTGGACGGGCAAATGGTGGAAGAAAGGAGTGGAGAGAGAGAAGGGGGACGTTTAGGAGGAGGGAGGGGAAAATACAAATACATAGACTAAGTAGCTTTCCACGCTGGGCACTTTTGCTCTTTATCTTATTTTTTGGTAGACTTTTCTAAGCGTTGGTCTTGTGTTAGCTAATTCCCAGTGGCAGGTGCTTTTAGCAGCAGTATGATATAAAATTGACACTGGGCACTAGCAATTCCTGGAAGCACTCTGAGCACTTTGGCTCCAGGGGCCCAGGAGCTGGAGCTTCATGGAAGCAGGAGCCAGAATGATTTCTGGTGAGCTAAGGACACAAATGGCAGGGGCCACTCAGCACCTCAGGCCCTGCCCTTCAGGAAGATGGGAAGTGGTTCTATTGGTTCTCTTAGTTCTGATGCTGACATTACTAATTGACTGGTTATCCTGATATCAAAACACCTAGTCACAGTGCTTTTTAGATGTTCTAGTCTTAGGAAGGTGGTAACTTTCTGGAGGAACAGCAGAGGCAGCTTCTCTTTCAAACCTGCTAACACAGAAGTGGAGGGAACCATTGCATTTTCTACAGGCGCCACACATCAGTTCCCAAAGGCCTTCATTGAAGGCACTTTCTATAGACGTCTCCTCATCCAGACAACAAGCCTAGCTCCTCCTGTTGTGCCGAGTAGGCATCTGAAATTCCCATCACTTTCAACTTTTGACTTCTTCTGATGTAAGCAGAGAAGGTTGCTAGAAGCCAGGTGTATGAGAGGACAGCTTTGTTTCCTCAAGGGTCTGAATGGGATTCCAACTCTGTTGGGATGTGTCCTGTGAAGGTGTCTCTGTATTGTCAGTTGTTGATTGCTGTATCAGCAGTTAGGTAAGTACTGGCCAGATTTTGATATTGTTATTCTTAAGGCCCATCACCTGGTTTTCTGTTTTGTAAACATTCCCCTTCCTCACTTGCTGATTGGCTTAATAAATATTCAACAGCCAGGCAGGAAGTGGGGGTGGAACTTCCACGCAGAGAAAGGGTTTCTGGGAGAAGAAATCAGAAGTGGGAGATTTCGAAAGTTGGACAGGGAAGTGGTCTGATGTGAACAGAAACAGAGGTTAAAAACTAGTCACGTGGCGGGGTCGCAGGCTAGTTAGGTTAAATTTAGATTGAGTTAGCTGAGAGTCCGCCCAGCTCAAGGCCTTACCTATAATAAATATTAATAAGTCTCTGTCATTATTTAACTTCTGGCAGATCCAGAAAGTCCTGCTATACAACTCTAATAGGTGGAGTGCCTTTCCGGTCGGCAAGGGAGAATCAGACATCCCGGTCTGCCCAGCTGTGCCTTCCTCTGTAGGGGAGGTCATACCATTGAGAAATGTTTGAGTGATAGGGAGCTCACAGATCAATCAATAAGCTGGACAGACCATTTAAAGATAGGTCAGTTGATCAGGGCAGTCCTGATTTGTCCCTATAGACCTATAGGTTTTGGGGCGACTTCATGTAAATGTGACTTTGCTGCTCTGAGCTTCACATTGCTTATACACAAAATGAACATGTTATTTCTGGAATCCTAAACCCTTCTTTCTTGTTGGGGGCCCTGGCAGTAGGAAAAGGAAGAAAGCAGGAGATGAGGATGAAATTAGGTTTTCCTTCACTCTTCTGGACTGTGTGGGAGCTCAGCCATGTGACATGCAGCAGGGTGGGAATGGGGTGAACTCTGTCCCTGGGGATAGGGGAAAAGTCAATGATGGAAGAGAAATTCTTCCAACATGACTGCATTGATTCCTGGCCTTCCTAAGATAGACTTTTCCAAGTGAATTTGGGTGGAAAGATCCTGCAGCTGAGAAGGTTCCAATCCAGCAGGAATCCTCAGTCTGGACTCAGCTTTGAGAGCTCTACCATTTACAGTCTCTTTCCTTCTCAGAGACTGGGTATCAGTCAACACTGATACATACAGGATGGAGATGGGTTACTGGAGAGTACCAGGGCTGGAGGATGTCCCCAAGGAGTCAGGCGACTTCTCTCTCTCCTGCAGCTCAATCTTGGGGCTAGCACTAGCCCTAAGATGCTAACCAAACTACAGTTTTTCTGGGGCCTTCAGTTTTTCCTCATCGGAAAAGATAGGTGGTGGGAGTTCCCCAAGGGGCCATCTAAGTGTGGTTTTATAGGTTATTAAGGGATTGAATTGACATCTCGTTTCCACTCTGTCAAGGAAAACTGAGTTCCAAGTTCAAATTGGGTGTGTCATCCCACCAGTGAAGTGAGTGCTGGGCCAGTACCAAGGACTTTTCACAAATGAGGAAACTGGTTTGTAATTATGTCAAACTTCATTAATAGGTCAATAGGTCAGGGAGGAGCCAGAAGCTCTGCTTTGCTCACAGCGCACAGCTCACAGTCACTGCTGCTGCTGCTGCTGTTGGTAGCCCATGAGCTACATTTGAGCAGCCATGGTTTAAGCAGGTGGATATTCCAGAGGATAAAATCCTACCTTTCCTATATTTTGTTAATGAAAAACCCTTGCTCTCACCTCAAAGAAAATAAGAGATGGCTTTTTCTACAACCACCTACAAGTGACCATGACCCAGGGACTCAGATTCTGGTTGCCTCAAATTCCATGCTCCAACATGGTGACTGCTCCATGAAGTTCCTATGGTAAGAGAACAAAGAAAGCCATAAATCAAGACACTTTTAAAGCAGATTGGTAGGAGGTGGCACATAGGCCAGTTGGTAGAATGCTTGATTAACATACACTGAAATCAGACCTTCATCCTTAGAGTATGATAAACCAGGCTTAGTGCCAGGACTCTGGAGGTCAAGACAGGACTATCAGAAGTTCAAGGTCATCTTTCACTATGTGCAGAGTTTAAGACAAGCTTAGGATACATGAGGTCCTGTCTAAAATAAAATAATAAAGTAAAACAAAATAGAATTGATGGGAACAGCAAAGTGTATGTGTATTGGAGATCTCTGCAATAGTCCTCAGACCTCAGTCCTCTGATGACCTCGTTAGCCTTCAGATTGACAGAAACTAAAGATATATTATACATTCCTAGGGGATTTACTTCATAATCACAAGGCTTTTAGGTCACACATAGAGATGGACAGTGAATGGCTCTTCCGAATGCTTTTAAAGATAGCCCAAGATAGCTCGACTCCAGAACTGTAATGTCCCAATTCTCTGAGATCAGGGAAGTTCTAATCAGTCCATCGACCCTGTAGAAACTTTAACATCAGGGTGGCTTTTTTCTCAGCACTTCAGTTCACATTCTTGGGTTTGTCATCTTCCCTGCATTGTCCTTAAGTAGCAATGTCAGCCACAGAAGGCGGCAGTGTTTGTATATCTGTCCCTGGGGTCGGGCTGACATCATTTGTCTTCACATCTCCATAGCCTGCTCAGAGCTGAGCACAGAGAAGTTGCTCAGAGACTCTTGTCTCTCTGAAGGGAAGACACGGAATTAAAATAGAAGAAAAAAGAGACCACTACAAATCAGAGCATCCCAAATGATGAGACTTCTCCCCTAACAGCCTCCTCATCACCAGACCAAGCACAGGGCCAGGGTCCTTAGTGTGGGAATGTATCGCACAGCCCTAACCTTTCCTGGGTGTTTCTTCTAATGAAAAACAAAAAGCTAAGTGAGGAGCAGGAAGCAAGCCAGACCCCTGCTGTCAGCTGGTCCTCTTGCTGGTGGAGATAACATAAAAAGGTACTGCATACTGTTCTGCTGCCCTCTGATGGAGCCATTTCCCACAGGTTATGGCTGACCATTATGAAGCCACTATGGGGCTGAACAGCCAATTCATCAATGGTGTGGATAAAGAAGGAGGGAAGGGTGGTATGATCCAGGAGTGATAGGTGGAAACTGGAGATGTGAGCATGCGTCCATGCTCAACGTAGAAACAGAGAGGCAAAGAGATGTTATCCATGGTGTAGACACATGTATTCCTTTCTCTGTCAGCTTAGAGGCCTAGAAGCAGTACAGTCACATAGTCTGTGCCTGGATCTTGTTTTCTAATGCTGTGTTCAATAAAAAGAACAAGAGCTTCCTAAGGAAATGACTGGTTCCAAGGCCAGCAGGGACTAGAATAGCTTATCCTGGCGCATCCAGTGTTAGATAAATAAGAAAGTGTTGGCATACACACACACACACACACACACACACACACACACACACATACACCTACGAACAGACACACAAACACAGGCACACATATACAAACATGTATATATACACACATAATAAACATACATATACACATATGCACACCTACATAACATATATACATATATACACACATACACAAGCATATGCATATATCTACACATATAAATAAATATATATATACATACAAACACACAATGCATGCATAGACATATATGCATATTCATACATATATTGCCACACACAAACATACACATAGACACATGTTCAAACACTCATATACACACTCATAAACAAACATACATGTACACACAAACATATGCATAGATATATACACATTTGCAAAAATAGATATGAAAACATACACACATACAACCATACACACATAAACCATACAAATACATATACACATTCATACATATGATACACACATATGTACATATATATACACATACATATAAACATGCCTATGCCTATGCATATGGTTGCACATGCATACATACATGCATATATGTGTGCATACATACATTTATATTATAAAAGGGGCTTTTTCAGAAGGACATAGGAACAAACTAAGAGTTCCTAATCTGAAATACAAACTCCCTCAGCAGCATTGACCAGCCCCAAGTATAAAATGTGCATCCACAGTCCACACTGGCAGAGCTAAGTGATTAATGAAGAGAATCTGCCTTGGAGAAAGTGAACCATAGTTCCCTGTCCTTTAGTATGGGTTGCTTGTACACCTAAGTCTTTCTGGAAGAACAACACAGGGAAAACAACAGAAAGCATCAGGTGAATACCCACAGGGCCAGTTTACAAACCTGACCATAGATCTTCAGGACTTTCAAGGTCATGAGAAAAAAGGAGTCGGAGATGCTGTCACAAGGAGCTCCAGAACACAAGACAAGGATACACCACTGGACTCCGGATGGTGTCTAGAGACAGAGTGAAGACAGGGGCCAAAGAGGAAGCCCACAGAGAATGCCAAAGAATGCTGGTTCGCCCATGGCAGTCATACCACACTAATGGAGGAGGACACCACTGGAAAGCTCTGAACACAGCACTAAGGTCATGGCTTTTGCATCTATCTAAATCTCTCCTGATACAGAGGAAATTAAGACAGCAGCAGCATCAATGATGGGGTGAGGGCACAGCTCGGACACGTTCCCAGTGGAACTGCACCCTGTGCTGGGGGAGCTATGCTCACCTCTCTCTCTCTCTCTCTCTCTCTCTCTCTCTCTCTCTCTCTCTCTCTCTCTCTCTCTCTCTCTCTCTCTCTCTCAGGGCTTTGGGAATTAATCATGCATAATGAATCAACTTAAAATTAGACCAAGCATTTTGGTAACAGCTGGTCCCCCAACTCCCCAGAATCTATAATTTATAATTTATTTTGACAGGTTTCTCATGGAAGTGCTGGTGGGGGGTGGTACAAAAGAAATGCTCAGCCTTTAAAAAGGGTCTGCTGGGTCCCCAGCTAAGGAATCGGTTTGGAAGAGCTAGGTCCTCCCCCAGTCTTTGCATCCTTATCCTAGCTAGTTCTTGCTTCTTATTTATCTGTGGAGGGATATGTCCTTTGCCAAACAAGGGGCAGGTGCTGGTGTTAGTTAGCTGGCATGGTAGCCTCCTCCTCATCCAGCTGGTCCTGAGTGCTCTTCCCACAATAAGATGATGCTAACACAGGACCAACAGAAGCTAACAGCAACACTGGGCTGGAGTGGCTACAGGGACAACAGCCAGGCCTGGGAAGACATTGTAATCCATGCAGTGAAGAGTTTCACGAGACCTAGAGATGGACTCCAGAAAACTCTACATGGAGTTTCAGAGGGCATGAATTCTTCTCTTTGGGCACATGGATATAGACGAAGCTTTGAGCTCCACATGAGAACACAGCTGGCCAGTGATTTGACCTCAGCCTTCTGGGGCCTTGAGCATAGGAACTAGCCATAGCAACCCTAGACATTTTACCCACGGCATAGGGGCATGTCCTGGTGGCCCCTGAATGAATGTCTTGGAAGCAGTTTTTCTTCTGCCCTTTACAAACATAAGAGGAAAGAAAAGGAAGCATTTCTCCCTGAATAAAATCATTCCTCACAGCATAGTTTGTTGTAGGGGAGAGAAATCCCAAGACATTTCACTTCATAGCTAAAAAGTCACTCCAAAGATTAGCTGCCGATGCTCCTACCTGGGTTTCCAAGTCTCCTGAGACACATGATGGAGCTTGTGTGTTGACTGAGGTATCACTGGCCCCATGTTGGGTTCTCATGTCATTGTCCTACCCTGTGAGATGCAATCCCATTGCATTCTGGTCCCTGGAGCTTATCATTACATGCAGCACTGCTCAATCCCCTCCATGCTAACCTGGAAGTGGGCAGCACAGCTTTGAACTTTGACCTTTGTCAAAGTACCTGTGTTATCAAATTACTTCACTCAAGTAGGGAAGTGAGAAAGAACCCTGCTTGGTATCAAGACAAAATAAAATCCTATCTTTGACCTCCCTGCCCAGACATGCATTACCAATAGGGAGTAATGCCCAGAAGAGAGCAAAGATTGGTTCTTGAGAGCTATGGGGATAAATTTTACCATTTTTATGAATAAAGAACAGTGCACACAGAACATAGATGGCTGTATAGTGCATTGTACTCAGTGCCCATGGCTCAGTCAGTGAAGTGTTCCTTAGTTCAAAGTCAAGAGGGTCTCTGAGGCTTTCTGACAGCCAGTCTAGCTCCATGTTTGGTCTCCAAAGCCTGTTTTATTTTTCTTAAAATGAAAAAAGCAAAGCATTAGTAATCTCGCACATTGGTAATCCACGGCCCAGGGATGCAGAAGTGAGAGGATCCCTGGCCAGCCTAGCTGAACTGATGAGCTGCAACTCCTTCAACAGAATCCAGAATCACCTTAGAGATAAGCTTCTGAACATATCTTTGAGGAAGTTTCTAGAAAGGTTACCAGAAGTAGGAGGAGCCATTCTAACTGCGGGCAGCACCAATCCATGGGCTGGGGTCCCAGACTGAATAAAAAGTGGAAGCAAGCTGAGTACTAGCACTCACCTCTCTCTGATCCCTGACTGTGGAGTCAGAGTGACCAGCTGCCTCACAGTCCAACCACCATGCTTTCCCCACCATGATGAACTGACTATAACTTCAAACTGTGAGCCAAAATAAACTCTTGTCATAGTTAGGTTTCTATTGCTGTGATAAAATGCTGTGACCAAAAGCAACCTGGGGAAAAAAAGAGTTAATTTTATCACATAGTTCTCACATCATATTCTATCACTGAAGTCTAGACAGGAACTCAAAGCAGGAACCTGGAACCAGGAACCCAGGAACTGAAGCTGAAGCCATGGAGGAGTGACACTTATTGGCTTGCTCCCCATGGATTGCTCAGCCTGCTTTCTTACACAGCTCAGGACTACCAGCCCAGAAGTGGCACCACCCACACAGACTTGCCCACAGGCTAATCTAGTGAGGCATTTTCTCACTTGGGAGTCCCTCTTACCAAGTGAATCTAATAGGTATTTCGTTTAAATGGGAAGAGCAAGAGGGGCAGTACCATCTTCCCCTGGATTTTCTTACACTCTATCGCAAGCCATAGTACAGCAACTGTACTAGGTCCCTGGCTATTTGAGCTCCCCCCAGGGAGTGGCTGGGACCACCCATAGTAGGCATTTGATGACTTTGAAGGAAGGACATGTCTTCAGGTCCATATACTAGAGCTCTAATGAAGGTTCTTGTAATAGTCTTCTATTTAGCTTTTGTCAACTTGTCACAAACTAGTCACTTAGAAAGGGGGAACCTCAGCTGAGGAATTGCCTCCATCAGATTGGACTGTGGACACTTCTGTACATCGTTTTCTTGATTAATGGTTGGTGTGAGATGGTCCAGCCCACTGTGGGTAGTGTCATCCCTGGAAAGGTAGTTGTAGGTTGAATAAGAAAGCATCAAGTCAGTAAGCACTGATCCTCTGTGGTCTCTGCTTCAGTTCTTGGATTCCTTTACTGAGTTCCTGCCTTGCTTTCCTGGATGATGGACCACAAGCCATCAGCTAAGATAAACCCATTCCTTTCCAAGTTACTTTTGGTCAGTGTTTTATCACAGCAACAGAAAATAAACCAGAACATGATCCCAGAAAATATGTGGCTTGGGTGTAGTATGGGAAACAGGAATAAGTACAGGGAGTGGGGTATGCACACTGCTCTAGGTTTCCACTTTCTTGTCATCTCTGTCTTGATTCCTCAGGTTTTAGTTTAGCATTAGTTTAGAGTGTAGTTCTACTGGCACAAGTGGGAGGGGTGGGGGTTTACCTTGGTTGCTCTTCCTCAGGAGAAATTCACCTGTTTTCTTGAGACAAGGTCTTTTGCTAGGTCTTGGCATCCACCAGTTTGGGCAGGCTGATCATCCTATGAGCCCCAGTCAGTGAAGTCAACCTGTGTCCACTCCCCTAGCACTGGCATTTCAAGCACACTCCACTATAAGTAGCTTTTCAGGTGGATGCTGAGAACTGAACTCAGTTCCTTATACTTGTGTGGCAAGCGCTTTACTAATTGAGCTAGCTCTCTACTTTTTTTTTACATATGTATGTATGTATGTATGTATGTATGTATGTATTTATTTAAATAGGTTTCTCTAATATGTATAATCACTGTGAACAGTGTATTGTCCTCCACCAGTGTGTGTTACCTGCATCTCTTGATTACATCATTGAGACACATGGAATGACCTATGTAGAACATCTCAGTTGTCTAAGTACAGTCTATGACATTTGTGCAATCATGAAACTAGTTAGCCCTACTGTTTTTGAAGCACGCCCATCCTTATGGAATGCTGGTCCTGCTCTGCTCCCTGCAGTTGCCCCAGGGCCTTTTGCTTTACTGGAGACAGCTATAATCTTTCTATCAATATCCACCTTAAAACAAACAAATCTTGCATCTCTGAGGGAAGGCACTCATAGCAGAGGGTGTGAATTAGGCCATGAGGCACATGGCACACAGCCTTACTTCACTCACTCAACTCACCAGACCCTGGGGACCCCAAAGACTCAAGTGCAAAGCTTGGGGTGCAGAGAAGCACAGCTCTCCACCCTGCCATGCTGTGGTCCTTATTGGAACCTGAGTGGGTGGCAACTAGGAGCCCACATGTACCAGGGACTAGACCTGGGAAGGAAAGAGGCATTGTGGGAGCTGAGCTCTTCCTCTAAATGAGATCCTACCCTTCTCAGGGCTGGATCCTAGAAGGGACCGATGCTCTAGAAATGGCCTAGAGCAGAGCAAATACCTGCCAGAAGCATACTCGGAAGCACATACACCTCATGTTAGACCCGCCCAGCTTATTGGGGGTCTGGTGTGTGTGTGTGTATGTGTGTGTGTGTGTGTGTGTGTGTGTGTGTGTGTGTGTGTGTGTGTGTAAGAGAGAGAGAGGAGGGGTATGTTACCTAATATCCATCCCCATTTACCCAAATGTGAGGTCCTCAGCCCAGCCCAAAGCATGATGGGTAGCTGTAGGAGCCCAGGGTCTATCATCATGACAAAGATGTCCTGCTTAGCTGAAAAAACAGGAAGGCATTCGGCCTACCAGAGACATTGCAGAGCTATGCCTGAGAGGAGGAGGAAGAGGGACATGATCTCCCTAAGGTCATAGCTCTGGTAACAAACTGAGGAGAGCAGATCCAGCCATAGACCATTCTCCTAAACAGGGACTCCTTCTTGCGAAAGGCAGCCAACTCCTTTTGTGTATCAAAAAAGAAGGCTTCTACCAGATTGCTAAAAATGAGCAGCGGATAAAAATACAGTTCTGGTCCCTGGAGCCACGCATCCTGGCCAGGCTGCAAACAGCCTGCTTTTTTTTTTTTTTTTTTTTTTTTAAAGGCTGAGACAGTTCTCAAGCCCAAACTTGACATTCTCCACAAGGCACAGTCTGCCCCCAAGTGGTGGATCTCTTGTAAAGACGCCCCACTGCCAACTTCCTTGGAAAGCCTGAGGAGTTTTTATCAAAGGCCCTGAAGGGCTTTGAAAGGGAATGTTGGCTGGGTAGTGGCACATGCCTTTAATCCTAGCACTTGGGAGGCAGAGGCAGGCGGATTTATGAGTTCAAGGCCAGTCTGGTCTACAGAGTGAGTTCCAGGACAACCGGGGCTACACAGAGAAACCCTGTCTCGAAAAACAAAACAAAACAAACAAACAAACAAAAAGTTAGGGGAGGAAAAAAAATGAATGTTGGTTGGCTTTTCTCATTTCACAGACTTCTTGGTGTAATGTCCGAAAATGAAATATTACGTCTCTCCCTCAGATGCAGTTGTGTTTGTCTAACACTTCTTGACTTTTCTTTTGTTCAGATAACCAGGAGGGCCTTAACAGACAGAAAAGATTTTATACCCTAGAGACAAAAAAAGCATATATGAACAAAGTAGCCCCATGCTGACTCAAATGCTTGCCCCTTGGTGGGGTATTGGGGTAGTGAGGGTCTCTGTGCCTAATGTAGGGTTTAAAGAAAAGAATACCTATGTTGGAATCATCCTTCTGCCTCTCTCTAGGCACATGACCTTGGGATATTATCTCAACTCCCTGCTAAGTTTAGATGCAGTTTAAGTGTGAACTCTGAGGCTTGTGTTGGAAATTTGATCTCCATTGGAGTGCCACTAAGAGGCAATGGAACCTTACTGAGGTGGGCCTGGAGACTCAGGAATTCATCTCTCCTTAGAGATAACTAAGAGTGTTCATAGTTACACTGAGATCCCAAGCCCTCTGAGGTTCTGTACTACTTACATTTCTTAACGTTGTGAGCAAATACCTGACAAGATGCAACTTAAGGTAGAGAGACTTATACTGGCTCATAGGTTCACAGCAAGGGACGGTGTGACAGTTGTTTCCAGCCTTCCATGCTGGTAGGAACTTGTGACATGGTTTTTACATCTCAATAGCCTATGCAGCAGAAGCTGGAGCTGGAAGCCAAACCTGGCTGTAAACCTTAAGACCCAGCCCATTCCCCTCTGAGACCCACTTTCCCCAATGAGGCCCTACCTCCTAAAGATCCTACAACCTTCCTGAATGGCATCATCTTCCAGGGCTGGGTGTTTAAACACAAGCCTGTGGGGGGCACTCACAGCTCCTTTTTACACCCTCACTGTGGGGTTCTCAGTGAGCTGAAGCAAGAGTGAGCCAGCACCACACCCCCGACTAAATGTACCTCTTTTCTTAGGCATGACACGGCTTCAGGTATTTCAGTATAGTAACAGAAAACAGACCACCACACCCGCTTTCTTAGTCCACAACATGGGGATACAGACAGATTCATGTTTGGAGTTTCTTGAGTGTTTGATGAGTTAATGACCATCAGGGAATGTGGCCAATGCTTGATCTATGGTGTGAACTGCAGAATCATCAGGGACATGATGACATCAGGGACGTTGCTGTCCTCACTTCTGCCGCTATTGCTGCTCTTCAAGCTGAGGCTAGCCTAGAGTTCACCACACATGTGTGACACACATTGATCCCACGTAGCATTAGGATCCAAAGCCCTTCCTATCTAGGAGTTGGCTCATTTCTAGAACCATCCATGCACAGATGGACTGAAGCCAGGCAACCCCAACCAGGTCAGGAACCCTGATGGGGGTCACAGAGAAGCAAGATCGAAGAGGGGAAGGCTGTCAACTCCAGATTTCTTCAGCAGGGACAGCAGCCAGCCAGGCAGTGAGAACTAGCAAGGCATCTCAGTCTAGATGACTTTGCTGGGTCTTGGCTGTTGGCCCCTCTTTCCTGATTCACCCCATCTCTGCCTTCCTTGGCATTGGCCCCAAACAGCATCAGCTGGTCAGAGCCAGTTCTGTTTGCCCCTGCCCAAGAAGACTGACTGGTGTAAGAAGACACACCCAGAGAGAGTGTGTGGCTTGCTCAGAGTCACACAGCAATTGTGTAGAAGAGCCCAGCTCCTCTTCCTTAGGTTTCCCACTCTGGCCCTGCACCTGGAGAAAGGAGAGGTGCTCCATCATAGACAAACTCAAGGACATCATGTAAAGGACATCCACAAGTCCCAGCTGCTGTGAGACTAAGACCTGAAACTATCAGACAGTAACATCCATGGTTGATGGTTCAAGGGCTCCCCTCAGTGGTCATCTTGCTGACAGCTGAGGTCCTTGAGGAATTTCCAGCTGGTTTCACAGGACTCCTCCTTGTAAGGAGAAGCAGAAGGCACTGGACCATGGCCTCTGACTTCTGGATAAGGTGGCTTCACTGTTTCTCAAGCCTCTTTGCACTCTAACCCTTTGTTGTCATTCTGTAAACTAGATAGATAGATAGATAGATAGATAGATAGATAGATAGAAAGATAGATAGATAGATAGATAGATAGATAGATAGATAGATAGATGGAGAGGAAGAAGATAGGTAGATAGATGATAGAGATAGATAGATGATAGATATAGATAAGCGATAGATAGATGGTAGATATAGATAAATGATAGATAGATGATGATAGATATAAATAAATGATAGATAATAGGTGATAGATTATATATATGTATATATATGTATATATATATAGAGAGAGAGAGAGAGAGAGACTTAGTGTTTGATGTGCAATATATGATCTGAGAGTTAATATCAGTAATAAATTAGAAATAAAGAACTTGTATTTGCCTAAACAGGGCTAAGGGAAGTGGTACTGCTTTGTATGTAAGTTGCTGTCAACAAAATCACCATAACTTGTGAATTTATTTTTATTCAACAAATTCTGGTATTGTGGAAAGGCACAAACATGGTTATATTTCTGACATAACATGGTCATGGCACTATGGTATCAAAGGGCTAGTGAGACAGTGGGGCAGTAGAGAGAAGGGGAATCTAGGATATATCATGGGGAAAGATCACATATGCATTATTTGGAGATGAATGGGTGGGTGGGTGGATGAATGGATGGATGGATGGGTGGATTATTGAGGGTAGATGGATGATGGATGGATGGTGTCTTAGTCAGGGTTTCTATTCCTGCACAAACATCATGACCAAGAAGCAAGTTGGGGAGGAAAGGGTTTATTTGGCTTACTTCCACATTGCTATTGACCACCAGAGGAAGTCAGGACTGGAACTCAAGCAGGTCAGGAAGCAGGAGCTGATGCAGAGGACATGGAGGGATGTTCCTTACTGGCTTGCCTCTCCTGGCTTGCTCAGCCTGCTCTCTTATAGAACCCAAGACTTCCAGCCTAGGATGACACCACCCACAAGGGGCCCTACCCCCTTGATCACTAACTGAGAAAATGTCCCACAGCTGGATCTCATGGAGGCACTTCCCCAACTGAAACTCCCTTCTCTGTGATAACTCCAGCCTGTGTCAAGTTGACACAAAACCAACCAGTACAGATGGGCAGGTAGATTGCTAGATGGGTGGATGGGTTGATATGTGTATTAAGGGGGCTTGGGGGAGAATAGATGGATAGATACAAAATATACACAGTATACACACATGTACACATATATCCTATTTACATATATTTATAGTATATGCAATGTGTTTGAGTGAGGAGCTGGATATTCCATGCAGGGAGACTTAGAGAAGGATCAACAACAGGGAAATGCTTGTGTTCAGAGAAGTCAAAGGCACAAGAGCTCATGAGAAGAGGAAAAAGTAACCAGGAGAGGCTGGAGGGCCAGAAAGACAGAGTGAAGCCTGATCAGTGGTTGTCAGGATGCTGAGAATAACAGTGGGCAGAGAAGCTAGGCAGGACCTCAATCAGCAGGGCGTGGAGAAGGCTTGGGTCAGGGAAGGAGAAAAGAGGGATCATTGTGGACTCCTGCAGGCCATTTGGACACTCACATTGGCCTCTACAGCTGGGGAAGAGAGACAAACATGGAAATCCATTGGCTGGTTTGAGCTCATTCACCCCAGTGACCAAGCCTTAGATACTTCCTGAATAGTTCTCATTGCTTGTAGATGCCTGCTGCTTGCTGTCTTAGGTCTCCAGTTCCCGAGAATGTTCCAATTCATTTCCAGGACTTCCTTACAGACCTTTTAATCTGACCAGTGGGATGTGAACAAAATCAAGATGAACATTTCAAACATAGCCCATCATGAGCCTCCCAGACTTGGGCTGCTCCCACTGGCTCAGTGGGTGGGAAGGATTCCAAGGACTGTAAGGAGAGGGAAGTCACAGTTGGAAGGAGCCTAGGATACTGAATGATTGCATAGATCAAAGAGTACCCACCATCACCACTGACCTGATTGGGCCATGACACACCCTGAAGTGGACAAAGTCATCGAAGTGCTATGTGTATTACAGAAAGTACCCTATCTTGATTGTTAGTATTTTGGTTGCTTCCATTTCTGTGCCTTCAGGCTCCTTGCAGATTCCGCCCAATATTCTTTTATCTTCAAGGTCTTCTACAATTCTGTCACCTGTAATCAAAGTTTAACTATAATCTTTAAGTAGATGTGGCCTGTTAGAGACCATTTCCCAAAACCAAGGTCCGTTAAACGTCACACGGGTATGACAGTGCATTCAGGACTAAAAGCCAGGCCTCGAGTTCCTCCACTTTGTCCATTTCTATGGCTCTGGAATCTATTTTGTGGAGAACATAATAAATCTGGATTCCTTTGACAGAGTGAAATGCACAGAGTCACCTCCAGGCATTGATTTTTCCCAGAGGACCCCCACACCAGCCCTGGGGGCTCAGAGTGGGAATCGATGGTGGGGTCGGACTCTGTGGTTGTAAATTGCAGAACAGGGATGCAGGCAGAACTGTTCACTGGTAGTAAATTCAGCTTCAGCCAGCAGGCCAGCTTTTCTCCTTTGGTGATTCTACCTCATAGATCAGAGAAAGAGGAGGGAGGGAGGAACAGAGTGAGAGACAGACAGACAGAGAGACACAGAGAAACAGAGAGACAGAGATAAAGAGAGGCAGAGAGGGGCTTCTTGCCTCGTTTGTTTTTCCTCAATACTTTAAAGAAACTTTTAATGTTGAACCAACTTTATAGTCCAGAAAGAGTTCCTACAATAGTATAGGGAGCCACACCCTCTGTCCAGCATCTCCTGGTATTAACATTTTATACAATTCAGTTATCAAAATGGAGTTAACACAGGCACTGCCATGAACTAAGCTATGGTTTATGCTGCGACTGTCTCAGTTTTCCTAACATCCTTTTCTGTTTTAACCCAGGATACAGGGGTCATCGTCCCTCCTGCCAATCCCTGAGCATTCCTGTCTCTCCAGGTCTGCATCACCGTGGCACTCTGGAAGAGATCTGGAGTCGTAGAGACGGCCCTTCCACTTGAGTTTGTCTATTGAGTGTGGCTGAGGATTTCAGGGAGAGATTGCCAGGCAGAAGTGCCTTTCTCTCTATGTCACCTTCAAGAGTTCACAGCACTGTGATTCATCACTCATGAGTGCCTCCTCACCTGTGGACAGTGTGACATCTGCTAGCTTCCACCACTGTGGGATTCAGTAGTCTCCCTGGTGAGCCCCTGCGCAGAGGCCTCTGGAAGAAATGGGAAAGACAGGATCTTTTTGACAGTTCGTCACCTTCACAGATGCTCATGGACAGGAAATGGTGAAGAAAGAACCAGGCTCAGAAATACCTCTTATAAAAACAACAGTAAACAAACAACAAACCCAGCTGTTTCCTTTCATTGTGTGCACTTGTGTGTACACATATGTGCATGTGTGTACATGTGTCTCTGTGTATGTATGTATGTATGTATGCATGTATGTATGTATGTGTGTGTGTGTGTGTGTGTGTGTGTGGAAACATGTGCATATAAAGTTCAGGAGCCCATGGAGATGAGAGGTTATTGGATCACTGTGGAGGTGGAGTTGGAAACCATTGTGAGTCACCTGACATGGGTGCCGGGCACCAAACTCTGCATGAGTATTCACTTTTAACGCTGAGCCATCTCTCCATCCCCCAACTTGTCTCGTTTTAAGCACCTGGTGGATGCTGAGGATACTGGGAGTCATCTACTTCCTGCTTCACCCCACAATCAAAGAGGGATGAGATGCCCTGAATCAGGCTTCTAGGCTTCTAAGGGAATCGGGTGTTTGTACCTCTTTGTTCTGTTGGGTAAAGCCAACAAGCAAAGAAAAGTGGGCAGTGTAGATCAAGGGGCTGCTGCGTTTGTCACTGGGCAGATGCTGGAGCCAGATACCCAAAGGTTGAGGGTGTTGTTTGGTTGGTTTGGGGTACTGGATAGGGACAAGGGGCCTTGAGCATGCTAGGCAGGTGTTCTGCCACTGAGCCACACCCCAGACCTTCTCCAACATGAAACTTCTTCAATAAGTAGCAACTGGCAGAACGAAGCTCCCCACTAAAGAGCAGTGTGTGTTTGGGAATGCAGGTTAGGGGAACCAGTGTGCCTGGGAAGAGAGGCCATGAGAGAGGGAGGCTGGATCTGCTAGGTCAAGCTCCAGCACACTTACCTACCTTATTAGCCACCTGGCCACAGGTGAATAGAGGGAGCTTGTCCTGCTTCTGGAATAATGTTCTCAGCTTCGGTTGTGTTAGAATCTCCTAGGGAACATTACAAGCATTAATTCCCTAAGCGCTGCCCTGGAAAATGATAACTTCGTTTGTGTTCAGGGGACCAGGAATGCAGCAGGTTTTAAAAAGCTCCCTTAATGAGTGTTGTACCAACATGGCAAACCAGCAAACTCCTTAGATTGTGGTCCTACCACCCAAAGGACTCCTCAGAGTGCTATCCCCTGCCAGTCTCTGAGTCAGGGAGAGAAACCTGGGACTGCCCACCCTCCTCTTGTGCCTAGCATGTGTTTGAAGAAGCTGTAAGTCAGGAGGGGTAAGCAATCAGCCCAACATCACACAGCATGAAGCCCATCTGTGAGACTGAGACATCCTGGTCTCTTCTCACTGAACCCTTTTCCTGTCATGGAATTTGTGTTTGCCTTCTCTCTGCCTTTTCTCTTTTGGTTCTTTAGTTTTATTTTAAATGTTATCTGTGGGGTGTGTGTGTGTGTGTGTGTGTGTGTGTGTGTGTATTGCAGGGAGGGGATATGTAGTCACATGCAAACTTTGTGGAATCGGTTCTCTCTTCTTAACCTTTATGTGGGTTCTGTGAACCAAACTCAGCTCATCTGGCCTTTCTGGCCTGCTCCTTCACCCACTCAGTCATCTCACTGCTGCTGTTCTCTGCTTGTTTGTGTGTTTGTTTACCAAACCAACCTGAAATTTTTTTTTTACTGACAGTGAAAAGATAATGGGGTAGTGAGATCTAACCTCATGACGGACTGCAGATCATCAGAACGTCCCTATCCCAAGGGCTTCCTGAGCCAGGCCTGGTGGTGTTGGCTATCTGCCTGGCTCTGCTGTGCCATCACTGAGTAAATAAATCCACCTTGGACTTGGAAAACCACCACAGGTGAGACGTGCTGAACCTCCTTGTGTGACTTTCCTCAAAGTCGACTAGGACCTGGAGAATATCATCCTGAGTGAGGTAACCCAATCACAAAAGAATACACATAGTATGTATTCTCTGATAAGTGGATATTAGCCTAGAAGATTGGAATACACAAAGTACAAACCACAAACCACAAGAAACTCAAGAAGAAGGAAGACCAAATTGAGGATACTTAGTTCCTTCTTAAAAGGGGGAACAAAATATCCATGGAAGGAGTTGTAGAGGCTAACTATGGAGCAGAGACTAAAGGAAGGACAATCCAGAGACTGCTCCACCTGGGAATCCTTCCCATATTCAATCATCAAATCTAGACACTATTGTGGATGCCAACAAATGCTGGATGACAGGAACCTGATATAGCTGTCTCCTGAGAGGCTCTGCCAGTACCTGACTAATACAGAAGTAGAGGCTCATAGCCATCCATTGCACTGAGTACAGGGTCCACAATAAAGGAGCGAGAGAAAGGACCCAGGGAACTGTTTGCAGTCCCTTAGGAGGAACAACAAAATGAACTAACTAGTACCCTCAGAGCTCCCAGGGACTAAAACTCCAACCAAAGAGTATACACGAGGGGACTCATGGCTCCAGCAGCATGCGTATGTATACCAGAGGATGGCCAAGCTGGTCATCAATGGGAGGAGAGGACCTTGGCCCAGTGAAAGTTCTATGCCCCAGTGTAGGGGAATGCCAGGACCAGTATGCAGCAGGGGGTGGGATGGTGAGCAGGGGAGGGGGGAGGAACAGGGGATTGTTTTAGTTTTAGTTTTTATTTTATTTTACTTTTTTTCTTATTTTATTTTATTTTATTTTATTTTATTTTGGAGGGGAACCTGGGAAAGGAGGTATTGTAAATAAGAAAACATCTAATAAAAATTTTTTTAAAAAAGATTTTCAGATCCTGTCCTCCTTCCTCAACTATCTCCAGGTGTCAGCATTCACAGGTCCCCTGCTCCTTCTCTGGGTGATGCTCATGTCCCACTTCCTGTACAGACAGCCTGTCACTTGCTTAATATGGTGGTCATCTTGAGGGCTCTTCAGATAGAACTCAGGACAGAAGCCTCTGGATCTCTCCTTGGGAGCAGGACCAAGTCTCCATCTCCCAGACATTCCTAGGGCCAGTCTGAACAAGGAGGGGACACAGTGAGGCACTGAAGTAGCCTCTGCCCCAGCTCACCCCATGCACCCAGAGGACAAGGATGAGAACTACCCAGTCCTTCCCCTGAGCCAGGCCAGCATGCTCACCTGAATACTATCCCCACTTTCAGTTGCAGACATCCACTAGAGGGATGAAAGCAAGGTCCTCAGACCACAAGCATTGACAATACACCCTGAATCTAAGTAAGCTCCCAGGCTCCTTTTCTCACTAGAGTTGGAGAAGCACAGCCTGAACCCTGGGTCTCCATCAGGGACCAGCAGCTACATGCTCACCTGAAGGCTTACTAGAAAGACAAATTCACAAGGCAAACTGGTACCACTGAATCAGAAGTTAGTAGAACATAACAACTTGTATTACCCAGGCTTCCAGGAGAGACACCTACTAGGAGCATGTCCTTCTGCCTCCACATAGACTGGAGGATTTACTGCATCCACAAGTGTCACTAAGATGAGCATACTGGGAAGCAGCCTGCCAGAGGGTCAAGAAGACCTGTCTGAGAGAGTCATCCTGCATATACGGACTCTCCAGCCTTTATCGGGAAGATGAGTATCTTGCAGTCATGCTGAAACCTACAGCAGAACTCAAGAAGCAGGGATGACCAGAAACTGGGAGAATAACCAGGCTCAGAGCACTCTCTAGCTCCTTCCAAGATTCAGCATCCTGGAAATACCAATACTAGGAGAGGAGACCAGGGCTGAGCCTGCCTGCATCCGCCATCTTCTTGCTGACTGTTCTCCAAAGTCTGAGTGTGCTGCCAGATGCCAGGAGACTTTTAGATCTAAGAGTACATGGCATGGCACGGCATGGCATCATTCTACAGTGCCCAGTCCTCTTTTAGCACCCATGTGTGCATGTGTGTACACACCAGTAAAGAAGACCCAGACTCCAGGTTTAATTACTTAATTATGCACACACTGAGATCCCAACACCTGGGAAACTGGTAACTACATCTGGTGAATCAGGAGACCTTATCAGCAGACAACTTCGTATGCTACCCAATGCACAGGGGGCCACAAAGTCTACTCCCAAGCCCATCTGGCAGCAAGCATGACCCTTCTTTAGGTTCCCCTCCCATCCCAGAGACTCATTAACATGCCTTTTGGCTGAGACCACTGCAAATTAGAAGGACCAGTCTTGAGGAGGCCTAAGCAGACGGATGACAATCCTCTGGGTTGTTCCTGGCCATCCTGTGTTGATTGGTCGACCACTAGAGCACTGTCACCATCAGTGGAATCATAGCACATGTCCCTGCAGCCAATAGAGGTGAGCTCAGCTTCCTCCTGCCTGCTGGGTCCCCCAAGCCCTGGTGGTTCCTGTCCTCTTTCAGACTCTGCTCATCTAGGGACCGTATCTGTTGTCAAGCCAAAAAGCACAGAACTTCCTGTTCCAGATCAGCGAGTACTCTGGCATCCCAGTGTTGCCATAACAACTGGCCAGAACCAGAGTGGATTTAGAAGGCAGCAAATTCCTTCCTGAGGCTAGAATTCGAAAGCCAAGGCGTCACCAGGACTGTGTTCCCTCTCAAGGCTCACAAGTGGTTCCAGTCTTTTAACACTGCTATGACACTGTCACCTACAAAGTTCATGCTTCGGAGTTTACAATGGAGTTACATTTTAAAAGTTGCATCATGTTTAAGTAAGTTTACAACTTGATGTCGAGCCGTAATCGTGGTCATTTTCAGCTCTATGTACCCCAAGGATTCCATGCTGGACAGACCTACTAGGAGGAAAAAAAAAGGTTTACTCTCTCCTCCTGGTGGCCCACAAATTTCAAGCTTTTAGCTTAACTTAGTTACATCTGCAGACATGGATTCTGTTCTGGAGTCCTGCTCATAGGTTCTAAGGATTGGGATGAGTAAATCTTCGAGGAAGGCACAAGTCACTTCACAGCTGCCATTGTGTCCCATCAGGTCCCTGGGCACCCCGTTTGTGGCTCAGGAGCCCTTGCTGATGCCCTGTGGTCTCTGTCATTCTCCCCTCTTCATCCAGCAGGGTCTTAGAAAGAGCAGAGTGTGTGTAGACGTTCTTATTCAGACCCCATGGCTGACACATGGATCCCCTGAGTACCTTCAGTTTTCAGAACAGGCCCCCATGTCATCATGAGATGAGATGTGGAAACTGAGGCTCTGGAGGCAACTGGCTTGCTTAAGGTCACACAACTAAAAAACACGTCTAGGATTCCAGCCAAGGTCTTCAGAGCTAAACACAGAGTTACTGTTGAGCTCAGTCTCTGCTTGCCTCAGCAAATGGAAAAATCCCTCTATGGTAGGGGCCAGGCTCATGACAAGCCCTCTGATTAGGAAAGGGTGTAGAGGAGGTGTGGAGGAGGTGCAGAGGAGGTGTAGAGGTGTACAGGTATAGAGGAGGTAGAGATAGTGAAGCAGCCACTTCCTTCTCTATCCCCTGCCTTCTGTGCCTCTGAAAACATACGGATCGGTTGTCATGAGAATGTTATTTCAGGGCATAAATATCCTCCAGAGAGCCCGTGCCCTGGCGCTCAGCTTGTTACAGCAATCTTCCGAATTTCTTAGCATCTGCTGTTCAGAATGTTTCAAACCTTGAAGAGAGAGAATGACGTTTGGGTGTAAATCATCAGGAGAGCCCAGCCTCGCCTCCTCTGGGCCCTGGGCCGGGCTGTCTTGTGTTCTCAGCTGCTGAGCCAGTAGTTATTTTAAGTGCTACTTGGTTTAAAGGCCTGGTGACAGATTGGTGGCTTTTCTGTATGTGGTGGGTCATTTGTGTGACTGATTCTATGACTCACACTGCCTGCTGAAGGACAGCTCTGGGCATGTTAAAGCGCTGAGCTCTGAGGTCAGCCGGATGGCAAGCAGTGAGCTGAGCCAATAGAGAGGTCCTGCATACGTTGTTTCCTCCCACTGCCTGTCAAGTAGATAGACCTAGTCAGCAAGGAAATAAGAGGAAAACTTTGATAGAATTCTGTGCTCTGATATTATGTCTTTCTCACTGGATGTGGAGTTTGATAACAGCCATTGGCTAACAGGCTCCTCCAGGTAGCCGTAGGCTGCTGTTACAGCTGCAGCTTCCCAGGGCTTTCCGAGGCCATCCTCCCAGGACTATCCACCTAGATGGCTGAGAGAAGAAGAAGAAGTCACTGCTACCTCATCTCTGCAGCTCACCTGGATCTTCTGGCGCTGCCAGGAGCTTGGCTTTTCTCTGGCACTCCATGGGGACAGGCTTGTGTTTGCCACTGGCTGGCAGCATTTGTTGTCAAACTGGGTGTGCCCATGTGTCCCTATTTATGGGGTACTATCCTGGGCTGTGGACATTGGACAGAAGATACTCTCTTGCTCCCCATGGGAATGAACCTGTCCACATCCATTACACATGGCTCTCGATGTAATCATCCCTGTGGGCCATGACCACAAGCCTCTTATCCCATCCTTACTCTAGAATGGCTGCACAATGAGAAGAGCCATATTGGCCAAGGTCCTAAGGAATCCGTGTTTTTTTTTTTTTCAGTCAGACTTGGTAGCCTGTCTGCCACCTGTTCCTCTTAGAGAGATGCTCCTGTGTTCCATAGCAGGGTCCTGTTCTCTAGCTCCCACAGGTGCTAAGGGTGGCCTGTAAACTTTAGTCCTTTGTTCTGTGTCTGGATGGGACACACACTGAGCACCCCAGCCCCACAGAAGCTACAAGGCTCTGAATGGGATCCCCAAATCCAGCACCCATTGAATTTGACCAGTAGGAAAAGATGCCCTGTGGAAAGTTGAAAGGTACTCTTGGGGGTTTTAAAATATCAAATTTACAATGTCATACTTCATCCAAGAGGAAAGACAAATTGTGGAGTTTGCACATCATGAAATGTTACACAACAGCAAAACCCATCAGATTAAAATTGCATATATTAATTCAGATAAGTCTATAAATGATATTGAATGAACAATCCACTATGTTATGTGGAAGAATGCATGCAGTTTGATGTCACAATGAAAGCCTAAAACCTAAGCACAAAGGACCTTGCTTTGCATATCTAAGCTGAGTTCAAGGCTTGAAGTAGGGTGGTGTGTCTTCAGACTCGGTGCTAGGTGTCCTGAAGGCCAGGACCTTAGGGATGGGGCTGCTGCCCTCCTCCTGATGTCAGGCAAACTTGTCACTCGAAGGGAATCCTTTGGCTCTGTTCAGCCTCAGCTCTCCTTCTGTGCCCTGGGGGCAAATGTCCTGTCTGAGGGGAGCGTTTCTACTACAGAATGAGGGTGACAGCTGCCATTGGTTAACGATGAAAACTGGCCCAATAAGAGCCAAGCAGAGCACCCAATGCAAGGAGCCTGCCAAAGTCATATGTTGTGTCAGGTTCATACTTCTCAGTGTCTGATGCATTAGTCAGAGCCACCCAGCATAGACGACAACATCCAAAATAAGCAAGAGTCAGAAGGAGGGCCTCCAAAGAATCACGGTGTTTTCTTAGAAACAGCAGAATATGGCAGCGAGAGCCTAAAGGCCGTAGTAAAAATGGGTGTCTTCAAAAACTTGAAACAAGTTCATATAAACAAAAGTTAGGAGCTTTGCCTCAGGAATTCTGAAACAGTTACAAGGATAAATAGGAAGAAACTGAATATAGGTCCTCTGCAAGAGTAGACATGTTCTCAACCACTGAGCCATCTCCCCAGCTCCAGAGGAAGCTCACATTTCTTTCACAGTGTGTAATAAATGACTTCTAGGCATTGGCATGTGCTGTGGAATAATTCAGTGTCTCTAAGCGCCTGAAACCAGGACCCCTGGCAACCTGGGACAGTGCTGGTGTATCTGAATCTGGAGTTTTCAAACCTCAGGTAGCAGATGTCCCAGCTCTGGAAAACAAAATGTCCCCCTTCTCTACTTTTCCCTTCCATTTGGATTTCAAGGGATAGATGGGCTTAATAGAATCAGATTAGAAAAACAAATGAATGAGTCAAATCCCTTGTGTGTTCTGACCCACAGAGTTACCTGTTCAACCTCCTGCATGACTCCAACCTGAATGGAGGAAGAGCTGAAGGGCCTGTGACCTAGAAGCTCCATGGGGACCTAGATCATTGTCCCCAGGTCTCTTCTCCTCCCCTGCCACTCCCATGCTTGCACACATGGCTCCACCCATCTGGGTCAACCTCCTTCATGTTCCTTAGGCAGGCTAAGTAGGTACTGTCTCCAGGTCCCAGTGTTGCTGCACCATCTTTCTAGACTGCTGTTCCATATATATCAGTCTTTTATATCTTTACCCAAATGTCACCTTCTCCATGTATTTGCCTCCGCTGACCCCTTTAATGTGTGGCCTCTCTCCTTCTGCTTCTCAGCCCTTTCCTGCTCACTTTGTACCTTACCTTCTCTGTGAGAAATGAGCTGGTTTCCTTTTTTATTATGTACAAGCTTCAGGAGCACACACGGTGCTTTATATGGAACCAGTGCTGAGCAGAGTAGATAGTGAGAAGGCTGAGGAAAGACCCTTGGCCACACCTGACGACACCTGCACTCTCACCTGGCAGCTTCCACACATCCACCACTGCACGCCAGGGAGCTTCAAGAGAGATGAGAGAGGGGTGTGTGGGAGGGTATCCTATGTCCCCAGGCCTCCACAAGGGCCTCAGTAAGGTAGACAGGTTTCTTCCAGTCCCTGAGTACTATAGACAGACTCCTAAGAAATAAAGCTCAGGTCTAGGAAGGGCTTAGAACCCTTTGTGCCTAGTAGATAGATTGACATGTAATAGATAGGTAAACAGATGATAGAGATAGATAGATAGATAGATAGATAGATAGATAGATAGATGATACATAAATATTTATCTTAAGGCTTTGCATCATACAATTGATAAGAATGACAAGTCATAATATCTGTGGTGACAGTTAGCAGGCAGTAACCCAGAAGGGACAAGAGTGTAGTTCCCATTTAAGCTCAGGAGGCAGGAAGGCTGGTGGATAAATTTAATCTGATGGCAGAAGACAAGAGACTGGGGGGAGCCGATGTTTTCTTTCTAGACTAGTGTCCCTGCCATTAGAAAGTGGTCAGATGGGAGACATTGTCTCTCACCCATGTAAATAGAACTTTCTACTTAATTTCAACCATTAAATGATATGGTGATTTTTGCCTACATAGAAGAGGACTATCTGCTTTACAAAGTACATGAATTAAAATGTCAATTTCATGGAAAAACTTTACCATAGACATATACAGAATAGTGTTTGACCAAGCAAACATACAGACATAACCACCACAAGAGTTTCAGTAAAGAGCACAACTCCCAACTCCACCATGCTCTAAGTGCCCCAGGGATATGACTTCATTTCTCTAAGTCTCAAGTTTCTTCCTCACCGAATGGGGACATTCTGAGTAGCTGTGTAAATGTTTTTGACACTCATGCTTGGCTCCATACTCTGCTCAGGAAATTCTTAATAAAATTTAAGATAAATTGTTAATAATAATAAAAGCCCCTGATTGTGGTTTTGTGAGTGGACCTGAGTGGAGATGATGTTTTCAATTTCTTGGCTAAGTGCTTGAGAATATGAAAGGAGATGTCACAGAAACCATTCTGCTCCATGCCTAAGGCACAGCACTTGCTTATACCATAGTTTCATCATGATTCAAGCTGTTCCTATTTAGGCTGGGACTTCAAAGCCAGTAGGACCAGTGAGATGTAGAACTGGCTCTAGAAGATTTGATGGTCCAGGTAGAGCCTAGTGCAGCCAAACATAAAGTCAAGAAGTATATGCTGTTCTAATTTCATTTCTTTTGCTGTAAAAAAATACTCAGGAGTGGGGGAGGGAAGCAACTTGGGAGGAGGGGGTTATTTCAGTGTCACATGATCAGGTTTATCAGAACAACCCCACTCCTGGTACTAATTTATGTTCTAGTTTCATTTCTGTTGCTGTAATAAAATATCCTGATTAAAAAGCAACTTAGAATCATGGAAACAGAAACACAGTGAAACTTACAGAAGTTATGAACCAAATGGATCTAGCAGATATTTATAGAACATTTCATCCAAAAGCAAAAGAATACACCTTCTTCTCAGCACCTCACGGTATCTTCTCCACAACTGACCATATAATTGGCCACAAAACAGGCCTGAACAGAAAAGAAACTAAAGAGAGCTTACACTAGCAACTTAGCAGCACACCTGAAAGCTCTAGAACAAAAAGAAGCAAATACACCCAAGAGGAGTAGACTGCAGGAAAAGAATCAAACCAAATAGGAACAAAAAGAACTATACAAAGTTTCAACAAAGCCAGGAGCTGGTTCTTTGAGAAAATCAACAAGATAGATAAACCCTTAGCCAGATTAACCAGAGGACACAGAGACAGTATCCAAATTAATAAAATCAAAAATGAAAAGAGAGACATAACAACAAAGTATATCTTAAAATAACTATTCTGTTTGTTGAATATCAACAGTTGAAAATATTAAAATCATGTTCTACAAATATCGTGGAAATATTATTTGTTTTAAAAAAAAGAACTCAAAGCAAGTACAAGGAATTGCCATTTTAGTTCTGGATAGTGATAAACACTACACCCTAAACCAGGGTAACAGGAGGTGAGACAGGCAGAGGGCCCTCTGTAAGAGCTGCAGGAAGATTCAGTTGTATTCCAGGTTGGCCTTGAACTCACAGAAATCTAACCTGCAAAGGACAGGGATTAAAGGCATGTGCTAATACAAAAAAAAAAATGGGTTTCTTTTAGCTTAAAGTTTCAGGTTATGATCCATCATAACACAGAAGTCACAATGGCAGGAGCTTGGGACAGCTAGTCACATCACGTCCACAGCTAAGAGTAGAGAAACGCTTGCCTGCTTATGTGAAGCTCAATTCCTCTGCTTCTGTATAGTTCAGAATCCCCTGCCTAGGCAATGGTTCCACCCAAAGTGGACTGGGTCTTCCCACATCAGTTGATTTAATTAAGATAATCTCCCACACACAAGTTTACAGAAGAACCCATGTAGGCAACATCACATTAAGACTCTTCTCAGGTAACTCTAGACTGTATCCAGATGACAATTAAAGCTATTGATTTATCTTTGTTGGAAACTGGGAAGGCAGAAAGGATCCAGGGGAGAAAGAGGAAGGGTATAAGGAACAGGAAGGAACTCCAGCAACCTGAGTAAGCACCTCACAGGGAACACGGTTGGAAGGAGGCCCCAGTTTGGCTGTGCATGCTGTGCAGAGCCACTGGAACTGAGCGATTCAGAACTCTAAACAGTTCTGCCTTTTTGGAGACTTCCAGTCTCTCTGTGCCCTGGGCCCTTACAAGGAATAGGGGAAAAAACACAGACAGAAATACGTGATGCCCAAGGATGATGCTCAGGGGGTAGGCAAAGTGATTTTTTTCAAATTGGTGTATCCGGTGATGTCACTTTCTCTGCAAACCTTGCTGGTGTCCCTCACTCTTGAGACTGGGATGCTGGGTTCTTGAAGTCCCTCCAGTCTCCTCTGTGACTTTCTCCCCCTCTGTTGGCCCAATAACAGCACTTGGGGCAGCTGACATCTAGGCGAGGAGTCTCTGGCACCTGCCATCTCTGAAGCACAGCCTCACTGTTCCTTCTAGCTGGAGCAATTTTATCCTTAGAACAAATCCCCTCCACTGTTCACCTACCATGGCTCCCAGTTACCCCCTCTGCATACGTCCCACCTCATAGTTGAACATCCCTGCTCACCTTTCACCTGGATTGTAATCTTTGTGTGTATTTGAAATTCCTCATTTATTTTGTCTTCCCACCAGAATACAAACCCCACAAAAGGTGGGGACTTTATCTTGGCCATGTTGTCTTGTTTCCAATACCCTGGATGTGGCACAAGGTTTTTCTTGAGATGACAAATTCCTTTTTTCACAGGCATGGGAACTGGGGCTCAGGAAAGAATATGCTTATAAAGAACTCTCTGCTCTCAGGCTGGGCTGGTCCCTGGGTAGTGTGTTGATGGGTATTTAAGATCTGACACTCCAGGAACAAAGTCTTGGTTGTGTTTATTGGTTTTTTTCTGGTGTAAATATTGCCAGAACGGATGGTGCTAAACTATGTGTCTGGTGGGCTCTGAAAGAAACTTATATAAAGCTGTCTCCTGCTTTTGGGGGTGGGGGGAAAAAAAAACTTCCAGGCTGCGACATATGCAGTACCGCTGCATACCACCAGGGGACAGCCTCTCCCCACTGAAGACCTACATTCTCTCACCCCTCCGCACTTTTGCCAGGCATGGTAGGCCCCTGTTTGGTTACTGGTGGTACCCAGCCCCGGGTGATTGTCTGCTGAAAACAAACAAACTTTTGTCTGTATAAAAGTGAAGTAAAAGAAACAGAGTGGGAGACTGACAAGGATCCCTTCCCCCTAAGAAGCTTTGGCAGGTGGCACTTCCCAGCTTGCTTTAGACTCTGTCTGAGGTCCTGGCCCCTAAAGGCCATCTCAGTGTCCCTGTCTCATTCTCTTAATCCTGTCCAGTTGAGTTTTGTGGATGAGACCAGCAGGCTCGAGTTCAACTTGGAACTCTTGAAACTGCCACATCCCCTTCTGGTATTCACTGTAACAGAGAGTGAGACCATTTCTTGGTAAGATGGAGCTCTGAGCCTTGCCTGGTTCTTCACCAAAGTGACTCCTTTACCCTGGTTAAGAAGCATAGGGCCAAGTCAGGAGCCTGCGTTTCCCAACAGTAGGTTCTGGAATGCATTTGCTGAGTAGTACTCTGACAGCCAGCCCAAGGTACTGTGTGCTCATTGGGCAGGGGTTCCTCCCACCCAGGCCTGTGGAACCACCCAGTGGGGCCCCAGGGCCTCCTCACTGTTCCTCTTGGGATATTGTCCACCAGAGCTTCAGATGCTTCTATTCCCTGCCACACACGCAAATGGCAAACCTCAGCATCCTTCTCTTCTCAGGCATCTCTAAGGACCTTTCCCCCTGGATTCAAACACATCCACCACCAGTGAAGCCTGGTGGCAAAATCTGAACCCTCCATAAGCAAAGAGGGTGTGGGGTCATCCCACCCCCAGGGGGTGGAGTTCAAATGTGAGTTTGGGGCCTAGGTCAGCCACTGAAGCCTGGAGAGGAAGATGGCAGGAGCAGGTCCAGGAAAATGGATCCCAACAGGGAGTAAGGTGGGTGGGGGGGATACCCAGCCTCTTAGCTCAAGTTCCTTTCAGCTTCCTGGGCTGGTCAGTGAAGACCAAACAAGACTGTTGCTCCGATCAGCGAGAGTCATGTCCAGTCTGAGCAGTAGAGCTGCACATATAAAAACTGTGAGATTTTTCAGGAGGGAAGCTCTAGCCATAAGTGTCGCCTGGCTTTGTGCTAGCCTGGCCTTATGTCAGAGAAGAATTAGGGAGCAAGATAAGGAAGGGCTTATCTTCCTATAGTACTAACGCTGTGAGGCAAGAGTTGTCGGCTCTGGTGTTTAAAAATGCAGGCAGCGTCTTTAAAGGACATTGACTAGTTTTTTTAAATGGAATTTGAAGACGATGGCACACAGGAGACCCTAACCTAGAGCCTGGCCATTTTCTCATGGCCAGCATGTTGTGTAACAGTCAATTCCCTAATGGGTGGGCCCAGTGCTTCTCTAGGCCCTATGAGGGCCCAGGGTAAGGGGCCATTTGCTCTTCTGCCATCTCCCACATTTGTAAAAAAAAAAAAAAAAAAAAAAAAAAAAAAAAAAAAAAAAGCTACACAGGAAAACAACATTAGAGGTTAAAATGACTTTTGTTGCTCTTGTTGCTGTTTTTTGCTTTACCATTTTCTCATTTGTCCAACTCTTTTATGACTGGAGTGGAAAACAGGTGGCATTCAGAGAAACTGAGGCAGGTGATGAGAGACTGCCATGTTGGGCTGAGGGTGGTGGAATTTTTAGGTGATAGTTTGGCCCTGTGGAATGATAGGTACTCTGTGACACAACTAGAACCCTCCTGTGCCCTTTTGGATCACCCAGCCATGCCAGAGATCTCCTAACAGAAGCACAATGAGAGGTCTGCCAGCGATGATGGATCCACACTCGCCCTCCTTCCAACCCTGCAAGTTCCCACTGGGGAGCCTGTGGCAGAGGGCGCCTCACTGCAGAGCTTCCCAGAGGAAGATGGTGGTACGATGGTCTGGTCGTTGGGGTACAACTAGCATGGGTGTCCCTGCCAAGCCTGAGCACCAGGTCCCTCAAGAGGCATTCCAGTGCTCAGTCCCTGGACAGGCCTGGGCTTCTGAGATATCTGAGACACGGCCCAGTTGGGGGGAGAGTCAAGTGCAGAGCAAACACCTGCACAGGTGTTACCAGGCCTTGTGCTACGCCCACTACCCCTGGATAATGGTGCTCTGAATGAACCTGGGAAACTTAACTCCTGCTTGTCCCCAAGTGAATGGGAACCGGGACTCTGCTCCCAATTCCTCGGGGAACTGTTGCATTGCAGAAAAGGACATTTCCCCAGGACTGGGTACTAGACAGCTGCCTGGGGCTCTCAGCATGTTCAGGTGCACCGGGGATAGTGTCTCAAAGGACCATGGGAAGATTAGAATATTCTCAGCAGTTTATACATCCCCCCCCCAATAAGCTGGTCATTGGCTGCCACAGGCCTTCAAAGCTTTTCAGCCATGAAGTCCCTTTGAAGGGTAAGGCTTGTCATACGTGTCTCTATAGACCTCCAGCTCTTCTCTCTCTTGTTTCCAGACTCCAAAGGCCCAAGGCAAGCAGTTTACACCTGAAGTCAGTGCAAGCTGCAAGTCACATCCCAAGTCCTTGTAAGCTCCGGTTCCCACCGTTCTCCCCTTCCCCTCACCCTCCTCCACACCTCGGGCACTGGCATCTCTCTGGTGCTTTTCCGCAAAGCTATCTGTCTCCGACCCCATCCCTGAGCATGGTCGGTGCTCGGCGAGTATCGGTAGATACGAGGCAGGTACAATCCACCAAGGCAGCTAAGCCACGAGCAGGTGGGGATGGTGGCGTCATCATCAGTGCTTGGACTAGGTGTGGTAGGAAGAAAAAAAAAAACAGTTCAAACTGTTTTCGGAATAGTTCAAATCGTTCATTTAAGACTCAGGGGATCAAGAACAGAGAAAAGCCCATGAGAGGCAAGCTAGCTAATCCGCTCTGGTTCTAATCCAAACCGCAGTTCCACACTTGCCTGATCACTGAGCTCCCCCAGAAATGGCATCAGAGCCTCTCTAAGCCCTGCAAAGTGGCATGTGTCTCAGGGAGGTGAACTGTGGAAACCCCACCCAGGAGAGAAAATCAGCCTCCACTTGGCTGGAAGCTGGCAGTCAACAAACATTAGCAACTACAGGCTCCCTTGAGAAACCTGATCAAACCAGTCAGAGGAGGGCAAAAGGTTGATGCATGCTGAAAATGCCTGTGTGCAGTGGTGATTTTATTTGAGATCCTTGCCTTGGTCTTGGGCGGAGGTTCAATGCAGCAGGTCCAGTTCATTCCCTGAAGTTCAGCTAAACGCTAATTCTGACTTTACCATCCCCACCTCAATGGTTGTAAGCGAGTTGGCCTTTTCTCTTTCATCCATCCCTGTGGCTCTCCTGTATCCAGAGTGCTGTCTGACCCAGGTGCATTCAACCAATGTTGCCTGGCTGACTCGAAGTTACTTTATTTTGCTGAATCCCCTATCCTGCTCCTATGAAATCAAAGCTAGAACTGGGCTTGCCACTGAAGGCTACTGCGAGGGTTGAATGAGATGGCACTAGATGCACAGGCCACAAGAAGCTTCCCAAAGGCTTCTTCAGCTCTTCCAAGTGTGACACTGTCAGACACCCCCACATTCAGGATACCTGGCAGGACACAGTGACATGCAGGGCTGTGGCTTCTCTATAGAGCGCAGCCATCTATATCTCAGTATAAACCCTAGGAATATGCCTACTGTCTAAAACAAGATTCATATCCCAGCACTTGGGAGTTGAGAGACAGAGACTGAGTTATAGACAAACCTGCCTCAAAAACAAAAAGAAAAATTGGGAGGTCTTGCCAGTTTACCCATCCAAGGATAAGAAGGCAGACAGCAGGGTCTGAGCAAATTCTTAGGCTTGGGTTTGGGGTGCAGACCTGAGGCCCCAAGTGCTCACAGTCTGATGTGGCTATGTCATGAATTCTCCTGCCCATTCATTCAGGAAAAGCCAGCAAGTCTAGAGCTGCTCCCTCACCAGGATTCAACTACCCTCGGAAGGCTCCCACCGGCTGCTAAACCAAGCGATGGAAAGAAAATTGAGGGTTTATGTATTTTTTAAATAAAGGGATTCTAATTCCAATAAAAAATAATGCCCTTCCATGGACAACTGCCATCTCCTCTGCCGCTTCTTCCCGTTTTAATAAAAATTTTTATTGTGTACATTAGGTTAACCAGACGTAAGCGAGGCCTCGCTGTAGCTCAGAGTCACTCAAGGGGAACCACTCTCGTTCATGCCAAGACTGTGAATCAAGCTCTCTGGGAGGGAAGATGAGCCAGAGCCACCCTGAAGAGCGGCACCGGCTCGTTATGAGCAGAGACTGGGAGGCAGAAGGGCTTGGCTTTCAAGGGACTGTAGATATACACATATGCATACATGCATACACACACACACACACACACACACACACACACACACACACACACACACTCACATGGGTGAGCTATGCAGCCCAGACTAGTCCTGAATTCAAGATCCTCCTGTCTGAGCCTGAGCTCTAGGATTACAAGAATGCACCACCACACTCAGCTTGAATCATTCTGTCATGCTTTACTTTAAAAGGATGCTGATTTGAATGGTATGAGGCTGTCTCAGGCTTTGTACCTCTCTGCCTGTTTCCTAAGTCCCAAAGCCAGGATGAAGCCCACTAGAGGCTGAAGGGTGGTACTGCAGTTCCCTGTACTCTGCATCTTTCATGGCCTCTCTTCTGCTCAGACAGGAACAGAACTGGGTCCTGGCACTGACATTTTTTTTTTGTCTGTGTTACCTCAGGCAAATTAATTAACACCTCAGTATTCTAGTTTCATTCATCTGTCAAGCCAGGACAACTGATACCAGCCTCCGGTATGGTTGTGAGGATCAGAGCGTATGAATGTGTAGAAACCCCACCATAAGGACAGGCAAAGCTATGTTCACTGTGCAGCACCGCATCAATGGCATTCCTCGACATTGTGACAACATCTGATGAGAGTGGCTTAATGAAGGAAAGCTTTATTGTGGCTCTCAACTTAAGAGGTGTTGTCTATCATGGCAGGGAAGGTATGGTGTCTGGAGTGGGTCAGTCCATGGGGGTCAGAGCTTGTACAATCTTATATGGCATTTACCAGGAAGCAGAGTGCTCAAGCCAGAAGCCAGACTACACTTTCCAATGTCTGTTCCTGGTCACCTACATCAGACAGCTAAGCTCTATGTCCCAAAGATTCCACAAAACAGTGCCACCAGCTAGAGACTCAGGTGTTCAAACATACAAGCCTGTGGAAACGTTCTAACTGGAACATTCTAAAAGATATTGAAGAAGGCTTTGCTTGGGAAATCATTGTCCATATCAAACTCCACCATTTCCCACCCCACATTAAGTGTTAGGTGGGGGGACTGGGTAGGCTGAAAAGTATATAAGCTAGCTCTTGCTCTGTAACAAATATCCTAAAGCCTCAGAAGTTGGAGTCTTCAGTCACTTCCTATTTGTAGCTCGTGTGTCCAGGCTAAGGCTCGTCAGATCTTCCTGGCTCAGCTGACTTTGATCACGGCGGGAGTTAGTCGCTGGCTGCTGATGGGCCTAGGCTGGTTTCTCTAGGGCTGCTGTGTCACCAGCCATGGACAAGAAGCAAACAGAACTGGGGAAGTCCTCCTCAGCTCAGGCTGACTCTCGTCATGCTTGACTTGGGCTGTGTGATGCAGACGGTCATAAGACCAGCCAGATTGGAGACATACTGCAAAGTCATACCTGGCAAGCATGGTGCTGGAGAGAAGGGGTGAAGTTAGGGAGCACTGATACAGCCAGATCCCAAAGGGTCTGCAGGCCCAGTGAGATCAAAGGGAAAGCTTGGGAGAGCTAGTCTTCAGGAGTAACCTGTGTAGACCTACACAATGCCCTCAGTGGGTATCTTACAGGGGTCGTACAGCCTCATGAGACATACCCACAGGCCCCTGGACTGCAGAGCAGGATCTTCTGGTACAGAATGGGGGAATAACTAGAGACTCAGCCTCCCTGACTGTAGAGCCTTGGATGGATGACTTCCATTCTGCTGGTTATGCAGGGAAGGAAGATAATATGCTTAGAAACTCCTCCACAGGGGCATGACTCAAGCTGCCTGACCCTAATCACCTCATATAGCCCTGGAGTCAATCTCTTTACCACCCCTCATCTCTGCCTCACACTGACAGAGGCTCTCAGAACTCCCTAGCCCAGGGGCCGATTGCCTGGAGGCCTTGGCCACCAGTGCTCATTGGACCTGGTCCCTGTGGCTCAGATGCTTCCTCCCACAAGAAGGTATCTCCTCCTGGAATCACAGAAGACACCCCTAATCTCCTTGAGCCCCTGTGACTGTCCTGGCCTTTGTCCATTTGGCAGTCCAAACTAAAATGTCTAGTTCATGGTCACCTGTAGGTTCTCGAGCCCCACCCCACCCCACCCAGGGACAAATATGGTGGTGAATGTGAGAGATAGTTGACATGTGGATATATAGACATTCCTCTTCCTCTGTCACTCAGATGGTCCTGAGGTGTAAGTGTCAAAGCTTGGGCCCCTGCAGCCGTAGCAAGCAAGGTTCAAATACCCCATCCTCATGTGCTAACTAAAGAGAAACAGAGAATAATAACAAAAAGCTAAGAAAGAAGATCTATTCAGTGTAATTACATTGAGAATAAATGAAGAGTTGAGCTTGCATGTGCACTTACACTCATGTGGGTGAGCACACACACACACACACACACACACACACACACACACATACACACACACACACACTCAACAAGCGATCTTTGTGGTCCTGACAGGAGGTTTAGGTTAAAGTAGAGGACAAGAGGTATGCATAGCTGAGCATTTTCAGTCAAGGTGTGGCCCCACTCAGTCATTGTCTTGGCTCTCCCATGAGATTCCTGGGGAATTTCAACTCTTTGGAGTTCCTTGGCTCAGTAATAGCTGAAGGAAGGGACTCCCATGCTCTCATCAAATATCTTAGCTCTTTTCGGAATGGCTACACAGACTCTAGGTTTCCTTGTGTTCCTGGAACCTACCATATTCATGTCCACCATAGGATCTTTGCCCTGGCTACACCTTGTGTCTGGTGCCCTCTCCGGTTAGTGCAAAACACATCTGACCCCTTTACTTCCGTACAGTCTCCAATCAAATACTACTTGTAAGTGAAGTCTCATCTAAGCTTGGTCCAGCTTTGTTTCACAGTGTCCCTTGCAGAAAGGATACAGTACATTTAAAACTGTTGATTAATGATGACGGGGCATTCATCGAGTTCTTTGATGTTAGGATGATACTTAGCACACAGGAGCTGGAGGGTTGCCAAACAGAACTATACCATGGTATTTGTAAGGCTGTGTGTGTGTTTGTAAGGTTGTGTGTGGGTGTACACTTGTGCACACGTGTTCATGCATATACATATATGTGTAAATTCACATGTGTGCATGTGTATATTGAAAACCATAGATAACTTCCTCAATCACTCTCTGCCATATTTTTTGAGACAGAGTCTTTTACTGAAGATAATGGATTCAGCTGGAATGGCTGGGCAACAGGTCCCAGGGATCCTACTGTCTCTGATTCCCCTACACTAGATTATAGATGACTGGGTTGGTTTGTTTTTCAATGCTGGAGTTTGTCTCTTTGTTTTTACATTGGCTCTGGAGAATTGAGCTTGGGTCCTCATGCTTACATGGTAAGCACTTACTGACTGAGCCATCTCTCCTACTCCTTGTGAACCTTTTGAAAACCCAAAGATGCTGCCTCATCTAATTTTCACAAAGATTCTCTAAATTATTAGAGTCTAAGCATTAGATTCTGATACAAAGAGAATTGTAGGCCCATTTTCTGGGAGGACAGCATGCTCGAAGAGCAGAAGAAACTTACCTGGAGCCACATAGCTGAGTGGAACTTAGAGCCCGGAGCCTTGCCTGGTTCCAGTGCCCTTCCCACTGCTTGCCTGCCCATGGAGGAGTGCCAGACCGCTTTGTGATGCACATCTGTCCTCCAGGGGATGGGGCAGGGCTATGCCTGTGGTGACCCACTCTCAACCTGGGAAGACTCACAATGAGAGCAATTGCCGTGGACAGTACATAATCTTCATAGAGAGGCATGAAAAAGTAGACAGTCAAGGTCACAGGGAGCCATGTCATTTGCATGCTAAAGGCAAGGCCAGCTTGGAGGACTGGAACTGAAGCACGGGCTGGTACCTGACATCAATCATAGGCTTCATCTTTGGAGCATTTCCAGCTTCACAAATCCTGACACTAGAGCATGGCTCTTCTCTAGCTTGGAGCAGATGTTAATTTGCATGCAGAGCCTCCATTTGTCGATGGTTCCCATTATCCCTATAATTGCCCCCACATACAGGGCTCGATAAAGTTATAAAGCTGTCCTTCGGGAGCTCCAAGTCAATAACAGGGTTATTGATCAGGTAGGGACATGGTCTCCTTGGCCCTCTTACTGCCTAGAAGGAAAATCCCCTGTGGAATTGTAGATATAGGCCCCATGTCTCCCCATGTCTAGCCTGCATGCTAGAGGGACATTTTTTTTTAAGTGAAGACAATCTGGGGAGGCCCTTGAGCACCAGGGAGCTAGTCCAGGTATCTGGAGGCTCCCTAAAAATATACTTTGGTAAGTAAGAGTGGAGGCACAACCCAATAATCCTAGCACTCAGGAGGCTGAGTCAGGAGAATTGCCATTGCAAATCTGAGACTACATCCAAAGACTGTGTTAATAAATAAATAATAAATTAATAAATAAATACCAGTTGTGGCAAGGACAGCATACAGGGACTTGAGTCTCATCTCTCACTCTCTAGGCATGTGACCTTGAACAAGTCGATCTTTCTAAGCCTCAGTGTCTCTTTAGGTGAAATAGAGAATATGCTAATGCCTTCGCCTATCTCCCAAGGACATCACTGCTGTGTTCTTTAGGAAATCAGCCTCTCCTAGATCACCTGCGCTGAGCATTTGGTCCTATACTCCTCCACATATAGACAGCACTGCCTGGACTCAGTAAACAATGAAAACAGGACATGAAGTTGGGAGGGGCATGGGCAGAGTGTCTGGGAAGAGTTGGAGGGACAGTAGGAGGTAGACATGATCAAAATACATTGTATACAAGTATGAAATTCTCAAGGGATGAGTAAAAACAATAGATAAGGAGCCTTATCTCTGCTAAAATTAAAAGCTAAGGAAAAGACGATTCTGATGTATGTACGCACTCCACACTGTGACCTCAGCAGAAAACCTTTGAAGACTTGAGTCACACCAACATGTATGATCCCATCAACACAGATCTCTATGTGCCCTGTGGTGTCCTGGTAGGGTCTGATTCCTCAATGACAAGACTGGCCGGAAATGACTTTGGGAGAGTCACTGGTCTGTTCTAAGTCTAGCTATTTGTTTCAGCCCCTGTAGCCTCATTTGCAGAGCCTTGACCCTTCCTGACCCAGGAGGTGCATAACAGAATGACAAGAAATGACCTGAGTTGAGGCTGTTTTCTTGGACCTAGTACTTTTCCCCACAACAGCCCTGTTTCTGTATTCTGAAGGGTTTTCCTCACGGACCTATGGGTCAGAAGTCAGAGTTCAGAAGTCCTCTTCCTCCTCTGCTCAACTTCAGTGCATGTGGAGTTATGGAGAGCTCCCAGCCACCAGGATTGCCATGTTGCTCCTAAGGCTAAAGTCATAGGAACATGGTAAGACAATCTGGCAGAAGCAGCTGGTCAGAACATGCTCAAAGCCTCTCCCTTTCAGAGTCCTGAGAGATGTCTTCGAAAACAGCTATCAGTAACACTCCCTCTCCATGATAGCAGGCCAGTATGGGCTTACAGCACAGCATGCAGCCAGCCAAGCCCCACCCAGCCTCTGCCAAGTTGTCTTTACATCGCTCCACTCGTCCCCACTCCCTCATTCTCCCAGTGCAAGTTTAATAAGCCAATATCAAAACCATCTATGCCCAGAGCTTTCAAAGATTTAAGACTTTTAAATGTGAAGCACCTCATTATATCTGACTATTTTCAATAAAGAAAAAAAAAAGAGAGAGTCCGATAAGGCTCTGATATGAGACCGGTTATCAGCAGGATTTGTTTGACGTCGATTTGAAATGGCCACTGCTCGCTTTGGGGGTAATGGAATCAAACACTTGGCAACTGCACAGTGCAAGTAGATCACTTTTCAGGTGTGGACACTGAGATGGAGAGAGACTGTGTTTAGGGGTTTACCAAAATAAAGCTCCCTTGTACAGTGTGGCATACAGCACTGGCTCCATGGACAATTGACTTCCTTCCCTATCAACCAGCTACAATGTTTACCTTCTTATTCCAACCATTTCCAAACCATTAAAACTAAGAGGATTAGCATCATGTTTCGGCCAAGGTGTACTTTTATTTCAGCAAATACTACTTTCACTCTCGGGAGGGATTAAAGGTCTGAAAGAAGTGGTTCCTTTATGTAGCATACTGCGTCACACAGGTTAAAGTGTGTGTGTGTGTGTGTGTGTGTGTGTGTGTGTGTATTTTTAACCACAAACATATGTGTGGGGGGTGGCAAAAGACTATAGTGTCTGGTGAAAACAGTTTTGAAAAGTTAAGTTTCAGGACGAACAACATAAATGGTGAGGAATTACCCAAAGTCGGAATCAAGGATTCCTGCCCCATGAATGCTGACTTGCTGAACGATGTTTGGATGGAGCTTTCAAACACCATGTATGAGCGCTGACTGGAGGAGGCATACCCATATGCATTTAAGCATTTGTGTGGGTCCTAAGACTCTGAAGTTTCAAGACTTACCACTTTCTCCTATGGCTTGTTGGTTTTGAGACAGGATCTTCCTGTAGTTTGGAGGCTTGAACTCTACGCAACCTCCCGCTTCAGATCTGCCACCTTTGCCCCAGTGCCATGAACATGTGCCTTCACTCCAGCTTGCTCACTCACTCTTTCTTTGCTCCCTCCCTCCCTCCTTCCTTCCTTCTTTCCTTCCTTTTCTCCTTCCCTCCTTCCCTCTCTTCTGCCTTCTCTCCCTCCCTTCTTCCTTGCTTCCCTCCTTCCCCTCTTTCTTCCTCTTTCCCTTCCTCCCTCCTCCTTTCCCTCCTTCCTTCCTCCTCTTTCTCTCCTTCCTTTCCACCTTCCATTGTTGCCTCCTCTGTTCCTCTTCCTTCAACTTTTAGTTATTGTGCATAATATGCATATGTGTGTATGCACACATGTGTGCCACAGCTTATTGTGGAAGTTGGAGAAAGCTTTTGAGTCAGTGCTTTCTTTCTACCTTGGGTCTTGGGAATTGAACTCATGTCATCAGATTAATGTGACAGTTACTTCTACTTGCTGAGCTGTCTCTGGCTCTCTACCTTCTTTTATTTTAATGAGAATTTTATATAAAATCAACTTGAAAAGTCATAATTGCATCCTGTCTCCTCAAAACTCACATTCTGAGGTTAGGTGTTTATTTTATTTTTATTCTTCTCTCATGTATTGCGTCATGTATTGACCTCAGTTTCCTCTCCCTCCCCTCTTCTCTCCTCAGCCTCTCTCCTCACCTGCTTAGAGAAAAGCAGGCCTCCCAGGGACATCAAGCAAACATGGCATAACAAGTTATAATAAGACCAAACACAAACCATCACATCAAGGCTGGACAAGGCAACCCACTAAGAGGAAAAGTATCCTACAGGTAGGCAAAAGAGTCAGGGACAATCCCTGCTCCACCGATTGATAGGACTTGCACAAGAACATCAAGTTACTCAGACATAAAATATATGCAGAGGACTTAGGTCAGACTCCTACAGACTCTCTGATCTCTGCAAATTCTCAGGAGTCACAGTTCATTCTGTGACCCAAATTCTAATGAGTCCCTGACCCTCTGGATCCTCTGATTCCTCCTCTCCCTCCTTCACAGGACTCCCTGAGCTCAGCCTAATGGTTGGCTGTGGGACTCTACATCTGCTCCTATCAGTTGCTAGATGGAGTCTCTCTGATGATCATTATGCTAGGCTCCAGTCCTCGCACACTTGGCAGCAGGATAATCTGTAGGTTGAAGGTTTTGTGGCTGGTTTGGTGTCCCAGCCCCACCACTTGAGGCCTTTCTTGGTTACAGAAGATGGCCAGTTTAGGTCCCGTGTCCCACATTACTAAGAGGGTCTTTTTTTTTTTTACATTTGTCTTTGTTCAGCTCACATTTACCTTAAAGATCGATGCATATAATGTATAAGCTATGGTCTCACAGCCTAAACACCAACCAATAATTCATCAGAAACACAAAATCTCAAGGCCCAAACTAGAGCTAAATTTTCAAAACTCTGAGGCAAGATTCAGTGACAGCCTTCCCCAACCCCAGCTGACTTAGGTGGTTAAGAACAACTGGTTTAGGGCAAATACCTTCCTACCTTTCTATTTTGGTGTTGAAACCCCTATACATTCATATAAATCCCTAGACCCCATTACTAGCAGAGACATATAGAGATAGGACCTTTAAAGAGGTAGCTGGTGTTAAGCAAGGGAATGCAGGTTAGTAAACCCCAGACCATTATCCTTATAAGGAAGAGACATAGGATATATACACAGAGGAAAAGCCGGGTGAGGACCAGAGAGACGATGCTGCTGCAAGTCAAAGATACCAGTCTCAGGAGAGACCAATCCAGCCACACACTGGCCCTGGACTTTGTAACCTAAAGGGTATTCAGGAAGACACGTGCACATGAACTCACCAAGTCTAGTATTTTTAGAAGGGCAGCTTTTATAACACTAAATTCTCCTATCACAAAGGGAGACCTAGAAAAAGATGGTAACCTTGGTTACCAAGGTTATGTATCTTATTAGGAACAGAGCCTGAACTAATAGCAATATAGCAAATAGGAAACAAAATTCAGAAGTGTCTTATTTAAATAAGAGAGTAGAGACATGGACATAAAAGAAATGTTAAGAGGGACAGGGCCAACAAGATGGCTTACTGGATAAGGGTACTTGATGCTAAAGCCTGATGGTAGATTCAATCCCTGGAATCCACATGGTGGAAGGAAAGAACTGATTTTTGCTAGTTGTTCTTTATCTACACACACACACACACACACACACACACACTTGGGAAGGATTAAGAAGTGAGGTCTTGTTGGAGGAGGTAGATCACTAGAGATGGGCTTTGAGGTTTGAAAACCCAGTATCATCCCAGTATGCCCCTCTCTCTGCCGACTCCTTGTGGATCAAGATGTAAGCTCTCGGCTGTTCCTAGTGCCATGCTTTTGCTTTGCCACCATGGACACTAAACTACTGAAATGTGAAAGCCCAATAAAATACCCCTTTAAAAAAAACCATGTTGTCTTGGTCATGATGCTTTGTCACAGCAATAGAAAGTTAACTAAGATAAACACTTAACAATTATGAGTACCAGTGACCTGGCTAACAATGCCAAGGGCCCAAATGCACATGTAACTGGAATTTTTAAAGGCAGGAGACAGTGAAAGTATGAAGACTTAAAGAACCCAAATATTTTCAAATTTAATAAAAAACTATAAACCTCCATATAGAAACATATCAATAACCCATAAACACAAGAAATAAAAAATTTAGACCCAGTGGTATCAAAATCAAACTACTCAAAATCATCAATAAAGAGAGAAATCTTAAAACACAACCAGAGAGAAAGAAACAGCACAGCAGAACAAACCTAGGTGACAGCAGATTATCCACTGGAAACTGGGTGCTAAGAAGCAGTGGAAGCCCATCTAGAGTGATTGGGAAACTGACATCCTAGAATTATCAACCTGACAAATATTTTCCAAAACTTAAGGCCAAATGGAATTTTGAAAACACTCAAAAATCAAAAGAAAATCTCCATTAGATTCAAACTATAGAAAATATTTGTGGTGGTTAATCTTAGTTGTCAACTTGACTGGATCTAGAATTAATTAGGACACAATCTGAGAGGGATTTTCTTGATTGGGTTATTTTAAAAGACCCACCCTAAATGTGGCAGCACCCTCTAGTGGCAGCCTAGATTAAAGGACACTGGATAGGAACACTTCACCATTTGCCTGCTTGCCTTCATTTTTGCTAGGAAGTTCATCTGTTGCCACAGCACTCCTTTGACAATATTATAACCAGTTTCTTTGGGATTCATGTATAGACTGAAGACCATTGGTTCTAGAATGCTCAAAGCATTCAGCCCTTGTTGTGGATTTGGTTTAACGCTTGCATTATGTTAATTGAGTTCCCAAAACTATACAAGCATCTGCATGTAAGATGCTGAGGGTCCCTGCCCCCAGTTGACTTTGGTTGGTAAATAAAGTTGCCACCAGCCAATGGCTGAGCAGGAAGACAAAGGCAGCACTTTAGGATTCTTAGGCAAGGGGATGGAGGGAGGAGGAAGGATTTAGAACCACATTGGGCCCAGAGTGGGAAGAAAGACCAGGCCTGAGAAGTGTAGGATGGAGAGATAGCCAACAAGAGTGGGGATATAGCAATCCCAGGTCCCAGGGGCTTCCCCCACCAACTGGGTCTAGGGAAACAATGATTGAATATAGATCTTAGTAAGTAATAACTCAGGAGTATTGGAGGGGAGGATTGGGAGTGGCCTAGCCACTGAGTTAAGGCGTATTTAAAATAGAAGGCTGTGTGTGTGTGTGTGTGTGTGTGTGTGCGCGTGTGCGTGTGCGTGTGCGTGTGCGTGTGCATGTGTGTGTGTGTGTGTGTGTGTGTGTGTGTGTGTATGTGTGTGTGTGTGTGTGTCTTTAATTCAGGAAACCAGACCATTGGGGCGGGTAGTGAGGAATGTGCAGTGCTGCAGCAGCTGGGACAATTTTGAGCAGGATAAGCTGGCCTACTGTAGCAAGCCTTAGCTTGGAACCACTAAGAAAGTAGCACCCTGTGAGCTAAACTACCAGGGTCTTGGCCTCTCTGGTAGGGTGGACTACCAAGACCATATCATGTAGGATCTAATAAACCACCCACATGCCTTATTGACCAAGCATTACATTTTATGCATGTGGAGTTTTCCTCTTCTTTTCTCCCTCCAATTCCTCCCCCTCCTTCCTCTCATTCTTTGTCTCTCTGTTTTACTCTGTATCTTTTGTGTCTGAAACATTTACATGCAATACATGTTAAGGATATTACATCTAAATTAAAAATAATCAATAACATTGCATGGCCCAAAGAAGTAAAGGTAGCAGATGAAAGAAGCAAGCATCCTAACCAACAAAACATCTACATAAGCTCTTGTTCTCAAACTGATTAGATGTGTTTTTCCTGTCTACAGATTTTTTTTTTTTTTACAATGAAGACTTAAGGGAAGATGAAACTTCCAAACTTCCAATTCCTGTGACAGAAATTTTATGAAGTTCTTCCAATTATGGAAAACAAAGTTATATATTAAAGCACTTTTAAATACATTAGTAGAAACTGCAGGTATGTAGATTACACAATAGGGAAATAACTGTTCTGAGTCTCAAATACTGTCTGGTAGTGACAGTCTTATCTTTGGGGTTGATGGAGCATAAAGAGGGAATTTACAAAGCACAAGTTTATTGGGGCTTACAGATTCAGAGGTTGAGTCCATGAACATCCTGATGGGAAGCATGGCAACAGGCAGGCAGGTATGACACTGGAGCAGTAGCAGAGAGTGTACATCTGAACCACAAGCACAAGGCAGAGAGAGCAAACATAATGACATGGGCTTTTCAAATCATGTGCCATGCTTCTTACTGGCTCACTCTCCTGGTCATGTTTAGTAGCTTTCTTAGTACACATCCCAGATTCACTGCCTTGGGATGGTCTTCCCAGAGTGGGTTGGAGTTGCCCACTCTAATCATCTAGCAAGACAATATCTCATATACATGACCACAGGCCAATCTGATCTAGGCAATTACTTTATTGTGGTTCCTTCTTCCTAATTGACTCTAGATTGTATCAATTTGACAAAGGCTCAAGAATCGAGACTCAATATACATTTTTGCTGGAAAACATAGTGAAACCATAGCAGAAGGCAATTGAATCATGAAGGCAGAAACTTTATTAGTGGAATCAATCAATGTCTTTATAAGAGAAGCCCCAGATGGCTACCCTTCTACTATGTGACTATACAACAAAAGTTACTGTCAAAGAATGAAGATTCTCACTAGAACCTAGAATCCTCAAGTCCTTTGATCTTGGACTTCTGAATCTCCAGAACTGTGAGAAATACATTTCTGCTGTGAATAAGGCACTCAGGTTATGGTCCTTTGCTATAGTAGACCAAACACAGGAAGGCAATTTTTTTTTTCTAGTCATCCACTCTTTTTCCCAGAGGGCTCTGCTTTCCTCTCCTTGTCCAGTTTCATCTACTCAGCCTGAGTGTCAGCCCATGGACTGTGTGGTGGTTTGAATATGCTTGGCTCATGGGAAGTGCCACTAGTAGGAAGTGTGCCCTGACTGGAGGAGGTGTAGCCTTGTTAGAGAAGGTGTGCCACTGTGCAGGCGCTCTTTGAGTGTTCCTATGCTCAAGCTCTGCTCAGTGTGGAAGAGATCCTCCTCCTGGCTGCCTATAGAAGACAGTCTCCTCCTAACTGCCTTTGGATCAAGATGTAGAACTCTCAGGTCCTCTAGCACCAAGTCTTCCTGCATGCTGCCATGACGATAATGGACTAAACCTCTGAACCTGTAAGTTTTTATTAATGTTTGCTTTTATAAGAATTGCCTTGGTCATAGTGTCTCTTTACAGCAATGAAACACTAAGACAGCCTGCCCCACATTGAAGCTTCCTGGGGCTGTGTGTGTGTGTGTGTGTGTGTGTGTGTGTGTGTGTGTGTGTGTGTGTGTGTGACTAATGTGCCTAAGTCCCATATAAGCAGGCAGCACATCCTTCCTGTTTTTTGCTTTTTGCTCATGGTTATCACACTGAATGACACATAGCTGAAGATATGCTACAATGAACTGTAGAGACCCTGAGGTCATATAGCATGTTGTCTAAATGTAAAAAACCAGCTTGTTGGTTTGGAGGCAATCTGACTCATCTTTAATTCCCAACTCTGGTGTTTGAAACTAAGTGATTTCTTTTTCTTTTTTTGGTTTTTTCAAGACAGAGTTTCTCTGAATAGCCATGGCTGTCCTGGAATTCACTCTGTAGAGCAGGCTGGTCTTGAACTCAGAAATCCGCCTGCCTCTGCCTCCCAAGTGCTGAGATTAAAGGCGTGTGCCACCACTGTTGGGCTTGTAACTAAGTGATTTAATGCTGGATGTACATGTGTCTGTCTTCCCATGCAGTTGTAAGTCATGTAAAACCAGTACTCAGGGAAGCCTGAAGAGATGGTGATCTAAATTATTTTCTGTTACCATGATAGAATATCCTGTTCAAAAGCAACTTAAGGGAGAGAGGGCTTATTTTGGCTTACAGTTCCAAAGGTATAGAGTCCATTACAATGAGGAAGACATGACAGAGGGTGAAAGAAGATGGATCATCATATTTCACCCTCACATAGGAAACAGTGGGAGAGGGGGTAAGGGGAGGAGAAAGAGGAGTAAGTGGGGAGGAAGAGAAGGAGAAGGAGGAGGAAGAACAGGAAGTTGGACAAGGCTATAAAACTTCAACACCTGCCCAGGTTGACATGCTTCCTCCAACAATGTTCTACCTCCTAAGGTTTTCATACCTTTCCTCAAACATGCCACCAGCTAGGAACCAAGTCTCCAAATACACGAGCATGTGAGAACGTTTCATCAAGGTAGTGTGCCTCATGAAATCATTGGGATCAGAAGCTCCAATGAAAGTCACTCAGTTATGTGGCCACCTGAACCCTTCTAATGCCCAGGTATCAATTGAAAACTCATAAACAACCAGGATGTTAATGGGCCCAAGAAACCCATCCTCATGTCCCATCTCCACAGTCTCATTTCTTTAAAGATGGGCTTCCATCTGGTGATGCCATATTGAAATCTTGAACATCTCAAGATGCAAAAGTCATCTCACAGGGAGGCTAGTCTCCAAGATAGGATAGGCCCCTCCAATACCACAATTCTTAAACCACTCTGGCTGCTGTGAAGCAAGTTGTGGCCGTGGTTCCTCTCTGTGGGGCCACTGGTTGGCATTGATCTTTTTCAAGACACATTTCTCGAAGGTACCCCCACCACAGCCGAAGAGCCGCCCTAGCAGCAAGAGGTTCCAGGGTCCTTCCCCTCTCTCTGCCAGGACCAGAGACACTTATAGGAGAGGATAACTGAAACAGACCCTAGAAAGGCCAAGATCCACAAGGGCATAGAGGGATTTCATAATGAAAGTGACCTCCAGTTGCAGCTGGCAGAGGCTGGAAAGAGGGAACAATAGCAACTCTGTTCCTGGTGTGCACTCTCATCTCATTTAATTCACTGCTGTCCCAGGTTAAATGTGCTGGTGGCATCCACCTTGGTGAGATGGGAACAGCATCTCAGAATAGCTGTGCTTCTTTGCAGAGGATCACACCGCCCAGGATGAGAGCCAGTGACAGTCTGCAGGTTAAAAGTTGCCCATGGCAGCCTCATGTCAACCATACCTATATCCAGTCACTCATCTTGCTACTAAAAGCCTCCCCATACCATGTTAGGTGTTGGAGAGACAAGTAGGACAAAGTTTGCTCTTGAGTTGGCGAGATTGCTCAGTGGGAAAGGTGCTCACTGCCAAGCTTAATGATCTCCAAGACCCACATGATGAAAGCAGAGAACCAGCTTCTGCAAGTTGTCCTCTCACCTCTACATGTCCTCCGTGGCATGCACACACCTGCACACACATAGACATAAATTAAAACATAAGTTTCAATTTCACTTTTAAAAGAAACAGTGGCCAATGATCATACAGAGAAATGAATAATTACAAACTGTGACATGCAGTGGGGAAGTGGGTAAAAGGCCCTGGATCTATGGCACAGGTACAATGACTTGAGGGAAAGACCACTACATAGCACCAAGAGCTTGCTCTGTGACCATGGGGTGATTCTGATATAGGTCTACCAAGCAGGCAGGCAGGCAGTCTGTGCACAAGTGCCAGGATTGTGAGGCATGAACAGAGTGCACAGAGAGAGGAGGAGCAAGGCATGAAGAGAGGAGTGGGTGGGTACACAGAGAGAGGGGGAAGTGGGCAGGTACACACACACACACACAGAGAGAGACAGAGACAGAGACAGAGAGACAGAGGCAGAGAGACAGAGAGACACAGAGACAGAGACAGAGACAGAGAGACACAGACAAAGAGACAGAGAGAGGCATGGGTTGGTATTCACACACATACACACAGAGAGAAAAAGATAAAGAGGCAGAGACAGAGGCTGGGTTGGTATTCACACACCGCCCCCACCCCACACACACAGAGGCATGGGCAGGTACACAGAGAGGCAGAGCTCAGAGCCTGACAAGCCTCTGATTCTGCTCAAATGATAACTTGCTGAGGGAAATGACCTCGCAGCCTCCAGGCTTTTCATCTAATTGCAAACCAGGCAACCTTAGCCACAGCAAGATCTGCAGATAGCCAACACTGTCATCGCCTTCCCCAGCCTTGCTGGCACCTGCCCTGCTCCATACCCTAGAGCAAAGGCACACGTGTGCCTTCAGAAGGACACCCAGCTATCCATTGCACCCAGTGCCTAGAACCTCATGAATGTCGGAGGTGCTGGAAACCCAGCAGAGAACATGGGTCTTAACTCAGACCCCAGCGGGCAGCAACTTAACTGAGGAGCATCGCTTGAGGTCACAAAGCCACTATGACACCCTCCTGCAAGGCTCTAGGGAAGAGGCACCAGTGTTCCTGTGGGAGCCAAGTGTGGGGACCACTGAGGACAGTTTCAAAGAGGTCCAGGAATGCAGTCTGACATTCATTTGTGCTAGGAGGCATAGACTGATCTGTGTTGAGGTGCCATGCGGTTTCTCCCACCTACAAAGATTAGTGTGGATCCCAGGAGCCAGGGGAGATGCTAAGGGGCAGAGTCTGGGTTCTGAAAGCTGGCTGATCCTAGGGTCAAGAGCCATCTTCAATAGGCAGCAGATCTCCACCACCTCTGCATGTTCTTTGAGACCCCCTTTCTCCATTATGCAAGATACATATCTATATGTAGATATTATATAAAATATGGAAGGAGCAAAGGAATAAAGAGAGTGGTCCTCACTGTTGATCTCAAGGCACTGTTAGAAATCTCTCCAGACCAGGTACACACTTACCCAAGCACATGTATCTATTCATGAAATGGGACCCTACTGTACAATGCCTGTGGCTTGGTGCAATGTAGACATTTTGCCTCTGTGGAATATACTTCTGCAATACCATTGTTGTGGCTGCATATTGTAATGAATTGATTGGTTAAAATTCACTTGATACACTTCCTTTATAAGGTATCTAATTTACTCCCAAATTTGATATCCTGCAAGGAGCATCCTTGAAGCTAAGCAGGTACAGTGCAGGGCTGAGGATGTGGTCCCATTGATAGAGTGCTCACCTAACATGCAAAAGCGTACTAGGGTTGACCTTCAGCACTGCATAAACTGGGCATGATAGCATGCCTGTAATCTTAGCACTGATGGGAAACGAAGGCAGGAGAATCAGGAGTTCAGTTACAAAGGAAGCTCAGCATCAGGCTGGGCATGCATGCACATAATATACATATACACATGTGTACACATATAAATTATGTTTCTATGTACATACTGTGTGTGCGCACATGCACGCACTCTAAGCTCCTTTTCAGGAGCCCAGACATTCAGCTGCCAAATGCTTATGAGTAATAGCCAGTGACAGGGGACAATGCCTATCCCTCCTTTAGTGTCACAGTCACAGGTCTTGGTTAGAGTATCTGTGAGGTTCTAGTGGACAGATGTCTTCATTTTGGAGGTATCATTAACCTTCCAGAATATCTCAGCAAAGAGCTCTTGAATTTAGACCCTCATGAGCAAATTCTAGCATTATTTCAGTTAGACCGGCCTTTGATTGACAAGTTCACCTCTGTCACATATCTATTCAGTGTTTCTGGAAATGAGAAATGATGCACATGTCCTAGTTCAGACTGAGTGGAAACCTAGAACCCTTCCAACTCTGGCACCCACTGAGTTATGGCTAACAAGAGTTTCATTTTTGTTCCTAGAATGTTCTCCTTGCTCCTTTCATCAGTGGGGCCAAACACAGAGACACAACTTCAGGAAGACTGAGAACTCTGTTTAACTATGCCGGTGCCAAACTTTCTTTTGTGTCCTTGAAGGTGCTCTATCTGAGCAAGCTATATCAGAGCCTGGAAGCCCTGTGAATCAAGAGGATGAAGGAGTTTAAATCTCTACATGTCAGCTGGAGAGAGAATAACAAGAAGAGTGTGTACTCAAAGGGAACCAGTGAACTGCCCCCAAGTTCTAATACAGGGTCTTGTGGAATTCAGCCCAGCTCAGGCTGGCCCAAACACTGCTAAACTGCAGGCCTCTGATTTAACCACTAGGTGAGGCCAATAGCCCCCATCCCTGCAAACAGGGCCTGCTGCTTGAGCTACTGCCATTTCTCGGGGGTTTATAGGTTCCATAGCTCTCTGTGAGGAGCACTTGGCCGTTTGACACAGCACCACTGTGCTCACAAAACAGGAAAGGATACAGGTAAAAGTAAAACTAGCTAGGAGGAAGGTGGCTGTATCTCCAGGAGCTTCAGCTCCTAGGGGATTCCCAGATGAAGCAGAATAGAGGCAAACCAACCTCACAGGCTCTAGAAATGATAGCTGACTTGATCTGGCCCAGGCCTCAAAAGAAATGATAGCACTGGCTCCCATGTACTGGGGCAAGCACTGTAGTGAACCACTCAGATCCCCTCAGGGTCAAGGTGCTTCTCATGGATGAGGGAGATGTCCTCTAGAGTCGGGGCTTTGAACACTTAGATCCCAGAGGGGTGGCTGTTTGGGAGGCTGTTGTGACCTTCCTGAGCAAAGTATGTCAGTGGGAGGTTTTAACCTCCTCATGCCCTTTTGTGTTTGCTCCCTTGTTTCCTGCCTCGTGGTTGGGAGATGCGAGCTCTTGGCTGCTGCTCAGACCACTGAGATGCTTAATGTCCAATGCCTCCCTGCCCCACCTCACTTCCCAAACTCTGGTGCGATGGACTCTTATCCCTCTGGAATGGCAAGTCCAAAATAAACCTTTCCTTTGATACGTTGCCTTGGTCCTGGTGTTTTGTTACAGGAAAAGAAAAGTAACTGATACAATCCACAGTTTCCTTGTCTGGGCCTACACTCTGCCAAGGGGTCTTGCTGATATATAGCCCTCTCCAAGCCATGGCTGATGAAGTGACACAAGACCCAGACCACTTAACCTCAATTAAGAACAGTGCTGAAGGCCACCTATCTTTAGAGAACAGCCCAACCCAGCTTCTCTCTCAGCCCAGTCCTACCTTCTGCAATACCTAAGAACTAACTCCTCTGGGGTTCCCACTGCCAATCCCCAAGCACCTGTGGTAAATTTTTTCAGAGAGTCTGCTTCCTAGAGACCCCATCTAAGATGTTAGACTGTGATTTTCTTGAATGTCATTTCTTGATTCTCTAGCTTGCTAAGCGCATGGACCATTCTAGACATCTGTCCTCATATGGTCTGGAAGGGCAGCTTTAACATATTTTTCAACAAGAGAAAAGTCCCTAGAGAAATTAAGATTTTGAAAATCTGTCCGAAGTCACAGAGGTATATACACTCAGACCTAGAATCCAGAGTGTCTATCAAACCTTATTCCTTTATATTCCTTCTAGTCTAACCCACTCTCTAAGGTTATGCCATGTTTCTATCCTCTTCAGGATTCCACCCTGAATGGTTCTCTTCTGTGGGTGGAAAAACTTAGAAACTTGCTTCCCAAGTTCATATCCTAATCATATGTAGTACTGGGGCCCTTGGGTGAGAACTGGGACTAGATAAGATTAGGAAAGCCAGGCTCCCATCAGGGCCTTATTGTCTCACCATGATTTCCTCCACCATGCTATGACAGAGCAAGGAAACTCTCCGCAGATGCTAAGCAGAGACTAGAAGGCTCTTGTAGGTTCCATTGTCTAGAACTAGGAGCCAAATAAGCATCTATTCTTTACAAGTTACCCAGTCTCAGGTACTTGGTGGTAACAACTGAAAACACACCAAGACCTACTTATGACTCTCCCCTCTCCCTCTCCCCTTCCCTGTTTGTCTCTCTCTCCCTCCTTCTCCCTCTCCCTTAAACTTCTCTTTCATGAATGGATATCTTATAGACCATGTCACATGTGACACTAGATCAGCTCTCTACCCCACTTGGCACAAAACAGATACATAGGAGATACTTAGATTATTGAGCTTTTTAACTCATCACACACATAGGATCTCTATTTTCTTAGGCCTTCTGGACTATACAGTTTATGAAAATATATGTTTGTTCTGGGATATGTGGGGCATATTTAATCTTCTGCAGCCATATTATCAATGCAATACATAAGGATAAGGAAGTGCCCTGGATTCAATTTTGAGGTTTAAAAGACATTTCTAGAAAAACAAGAACCTTTAATTTGGTTTTTGATGGTCACTGGTTTCTTTAAAAAAAAACAAAACAAAACGTGTAAACAAAATTCAGAACCATTAACATTCAGAACCAGAGAAAGGCCCAAAGGAATGTACACATGAAAAACCTATCTCCTGCCATTGGCATCAAACTGTCAGGTCACAAGTTACCTGACTGAGTTTTCAGCCTCCTGCTGGTTTCTTATGACTTATGCTTTCCTTTGTATAAAATCATTGGTATATTGCTATTTTGCAAGGGAGAAGAACACCGGTTAATTGAGTACATTACAACAGGCACCGGGATGGACAATAAGAGGATTGTGGTCTGTAGCTGGTGCCACGATCTGAATCATGGACAGAGCCTTTGTGTGTGCAGCCATTAAGCTAAGCATTATTGAGACATAATTTGATTCTCCCAAGAACATCCTAAAATAAATGCCATCACTATTCCTGTTTTAGGAATAAGAAAATAGGCTGTGCAAATTGCCCCAAGTGAACACACTGGGAGTGGGAAACGCACCAGCACAGTCAGGCCTACAGATGTGTACACCTTCCCAGATGACACAGAGGCCTGACAGTCCCTAAGTAACAGTCTGGGTGCTCAGCCATCCCAGAATTCAGAAAAGACAAAAGAAAAGCAAACAAATAATGAGTGTCACCCATAATCCTCCACTTCTAACTCTCTTCCATCTCCTGTGGGAGAATTATCTTTAGTGTCCCCATGTTTCTTCCATCTCCTGTGGGAGAATTACCTTTAGTGTCCCCATGTTTACAAGTAGGGGTCCCCAACTGTCTTTGTTTCACACTCTTTACTATTTGTGCTGCAGATAGGCTTAGAAGGGCAACTTCAGGCTCCACCAAGTAAGTTTGTCCACTGACTGGTATGATGGTACAATTAGAGAACGGTGCCAACTTCAGGGCAAAGTTCAGGTGAGCTTATAGCCCATGATAAAAACTAGAGGTGCTGGGGGTACCACCCATTCTTCTTTCTCTCCTCATCTACCCAGGACAATTCAGCCCACATTCTACTACCCTGTGGGAATTATGGCTGGAGATCCTGTGCCAACATGGATACCCTGGTCGCTGTTTTTGCTCTAAATAATAAACTGTTTTTTCTCCCCAGAGGCTCATGTCTTTTCCCAGCATCTACAAAACTGTAACAGACTTGTTAATGCATAAGTAGGATAAAATCTCAGGCTCCCCACGGTTCTTGGAAATTTCCCCATTCAGAAGCAACATTTGTCTTTTAGACTGAAAGTCCCAAAAAAACAATCCATAAGATGGTATTGTCTGTGACAATGACAACTGTGAATTCATCCTCTCCAGCCCTCTCTCTACCACGTTACCCAGAAGGAGCCCAAAAGGGGGAAAGGAAGCTTCCTGAGATATAGAAGCGTAAGAAATGCGGCAAGGGTGGAGACATAATGAGGAAAGTAGTGACAGGGTGACATGTGTCAAGAGGTGGTGACATGTCAAAACAGCGACTAGGCTGAGGATGGTGATGGCAGTAGGCACAGTGATGTGAAAATATGGGTAATGCAGAACTTGCACACTGACTTGGCATCTATCATGCACTGGTGGGGTCTCTAGCTACTTGTGCTTCCTTCGGAAGCCATTCATCTGCATTTAGTTGCACAAGACCCACATAAGGTCAGGTCAGGCAAGAGTCCAGCATGGGTGGGGCGAGCCCTCAGAGGAGGAGCTATTGGCAGTTGATGGCGCCTGAGAAAGGAAGAGTCACTGCTCTGTGTAGATAAATATGCACATGGCAAGATACTCATGCCCTCAGGATGGTGCACATCCATATGCTTATGGGCAGTATAATTGAACTCAGGGGATGATGAATAATGATTCAAGGGAAATTGAAAGGAAGATGGCATAAAGTCACTAAGAGGAGCTGAAGGGAGATAGTGGTAACTGGATATGATCTATATAAATGTATGACACCTTCAAAGAATAAAATGTATTATTTCTTAAAAGTCTTTTGTCACTTTCCAATGTGATCTGCTTTACCCACAATGCCTGCATTGTAACATGTAGACACCCAGGCCCCCGACTTTGCTGTACTTTCTCACTTCCACTTATCAACTCTCCTTGCTTCATGCTTTGCAGGGTGTGTTGTATTTATTGCTTTCGTCTGTTTGCTCTAGCTGAAATAGGAGCCCTGGAAGGGATCCGTGTGCTTTGATCACTGGTGTGTCCTACATGGATAAAGAATGCCTGGTCCTGGCAGATCCTCAGTAAATAGAAGTTCAATAAATGGATGAATGGATTTGACTTTGTGCATCTTTTGAAGGAGATGCCTTCAACTTTAGACCTCATAGCCATTTGAATAAGAGCGTTAGTGGCTTTCTGTGGCTTGAGTCATTTCTGAAGTACTGGGGGCTCCATAGATGTGAGAACATTAATCTTCCTCTATGATTACCTGACATAGCCATAATTTTACTTTGTCAACTGTTTCAGCTTAATTTTATTCCTTAATCACTCACTTGTTCATTTAATCAATTAAGAGTTTTCAAGGTCTCCTAAGCCTAGACACTCAGAGCATTGGGAAGGATCCTAGGGGATTCCAGGACCATGTACCAACAAAGGCAAAGAAGTTCTAAAAAGCTCTAAATTTCTGACAGAAGAGAGGTTGGGGGAGGAAGACCAATACTCTTTGGGTGGCTTTGGTTTTTCAGCAAGCCAGACGTTCACAGGGTCTGAAAGCCTCTGCGTCTACAGGGTTGAGGTCCTTGGACACCCAAACCCTGTGTCCTTGGCTTTCCTTCTATTGTTATAATAAATATCATGACCAAAAGCAACTTGAGAGTAGAGGGTTTATTTGACTTGCCTTACATGTCCTGATCACAGTCTCTCAGTGAAGAAGCTGAGGCAGGGACCTGGTGGGAGGCAGGAACCTGGAAGGAGGCAGGAACCTGGAGGCAGGGACCTGGTGGGAGGCAGGAACCTGGTGGGAGGCAGGAACCTGGAGGGAGGCAGGAACCTGGTGGGAGGCAGGAACCTGGTGGGAGGCAGGAACCTGGAGGCAGGAGATGTTGCAGAGGCCGTGGAGGAGTGCTGCTTCCTACTGACTTGCTCTCCGTGGCTTGCTCAACCTGCTTTCCCCAAACAACCTGCCCAAGGATGGCTCCACCCATACATCAGTTCTCTACAGATTTGCCCACAGGCCAGTCTGATGGATGCAATTCTTCATTTGGGTTCTCTATTCCCAGGTGATTCCAGTTTGTGTCAACTAAACAAAAGCTAACCAGCCCAGCCTGGAAGAAAGAGATCCCCACCACCTCCAACCCTGGTCCCAGAGTGGACCCAGAATTTTTTTCTTTCTTTTCCAACCTCCCTTCTTTACGCATCTCCCTTGAATACACAGATTCATTCCCTTGACTCCTAAAATAAATCACTGCCTCATTTATGTACTCAATTTGCATATTTATATCAGAGCAAAGGAAGTGGGAAGACAGAGTTCTGAGTGCACAGGAGAATATTCAATCCAACAGTAAGGTGTGGGTAGGAGTCCTATGTACAGGGCACCCATCTGACTATTGGAAGATAAAGATAGCTCAAGGCATGGCCTGGGCACTGCAGGGGAGGAGGCCTTATAACTAAACAACATGGTAGTGTTTGAGCCCATGTACCTTTAAGAGCATGCTTCCCTCAGGGTATCCCAGATAGTATACAGGAAGGTGTTTTGAGGGAAGGATGATTTGAAGTTTGCCAAGGAAAGAAGTTATGGGAGGGTCCAAAGAGGTGAAAATATATATTAGTTGCTTTTCTAATAGTGACAAAATAGCTGGCAGAAATAACTATAGGAATGGCTCATAGTTTGAGAGCATTGTCACTTTCTCTCCTTTATTTGGTCCAGGACCCCAGGCTATAGAAAGATACCATCCACACATAAGATAGATTTTCCCAACTCAGGTAAATCAGTCTAGAAATTTGCTCAAAGATACTCTCAGAAGTTTGTCTTTATTTGTCAGATTGGCAATCAGGATGAACTGTCACAGTCTATAAGTAGCCTGGAGGGATGTTGGCTTACTGGATTTAGAAGATGCTCATCTGTTGGAGTGTGAGCACATGGTCTTTGGGGAGGAAGGAAGGGGCATAGACTCCCTGGAAAGCAGTTGAGTTAACTTGGAGCTCACTTACCGCTTCATCCTTGAAAACTAGCTCAGCATGTAATGGTACTTAGTAAATATTGACCCAACAAGTAAATGGAGAGCTAAAATGAGAGACAAGCTTGTCACACAGGAAAGCTGCACAGAGTATGTGATTCCTCTGCTAAACTCAACCTCCTGGAGACAAATGTGGGTTTCACCCTCTGCAGGTACCAGTGTCTAGCACCAACCTGGGCCCTGATGACTCTCTTTACACTGTCTAGCTATAGTTACACAAACTAGGGTAGGCTCTAGGGGACATCTACAGCAAAGAGTGACATTATTGGAGAAGACAAGAAGGAAGCCAAGCTCTTAGATAGACTATGAGGCCTTGAGAGGAACATGTGCTGGTCTTGGACCACATAGTTAGAATGAGTTGGACAAGGCTAAGGACCTGTGACAGTGTCTCTATAAGCAGGGTACATGATGCCCTTCCTCCATACCTGATTTCCTCCCTCTATCCTAAATGAAGCAAAGAGTTCTCATGTAGCTGTGCTGGTTAGAAATTAACATAAGAGAACCCACATTTTAGCAAGCAGGTCCTATTGCATTCAGCTGATCACTGGGCTCTGGTAAACATATCGTCAGCCTTGAGCAAGAGAGGAGTGGTCATTTAGGGGAAGCAGGAAATCTCTACACCCTCACAAAGGGTTAGATGCTGGTAGCTGTAGATGGGATTCCCTAACCCTTAGTTGGAAATGGGCTAGTGCTGTTCCCAAATTCTCTTCCCTGAGAAAGGGGAAACAACCGAAAATCTCAGACTACCCTGGTAGGGTTCTAACCCTGCCTGGGCACTAACCTGCGACCTCCTCAAGGGGCTGATGCAGAGAGGTACATGCTCTGCCTCATAGAGTTGACCTCTCCTCCACCAGATTCAGGACCATCAAGTGGGGCTATGGCAGAATCACTGACTGAGGAAGCTAGTCCAAAGGCAGCATGTATAATGGTAGGAGGCTGACAGGACCAGATCTCAAAGGCATGGCATCTTTTAAGGGCTGAGTCATTATTTGTGGTAGCCTGTTAGGTAAGATTCAGAAATCTCAGCAGAGTACCTCTCATGGAATGGGTCAGCAAAGCGTGTTTCCAATGCTTAGAAAGCATTATGGTGGGAAAGAGGGTCCTCGTGAGTCTCTGGAAAATCAGGTTGAGTTTGAGTTATGTGCTAAGGGCATTGTGGTAGTTCCCCATGGGAAACTACTTGTGATCATTCATCATCTGTGCTGCTGTAACGTATGGTAATTAAAATCTAGGTCCTGATGAGGAACATCTGGGACTGGGAGTAGTAGTCAGTCAGGGCCTTCCTTGGTGTCCATCTAGAAGCAAGGTAAAAGCCAAAGGCTGGCCAGGATGAGAAGGATCTGAAGACCAAGATGGGTGCAGGGCTTTCTGGGTGAGTGTTGTATAGTACTAATTCCATCTTCACTAGATTAGTTATTCCTGTTTGGAAAAGTCTATCATAGTCTGTTTTGTTGGCTGTTGACACTCCCTCATAAAAAGAAAGAGTGGGGAGGGTCATTGGTCCCTTACCTGAGATTCTAGCTGCTCTTCCTAGACATTAGTATGCAACTTTTTCCTAAGTATGTGTGGCATCAGGTTCTTTGGAGGTGACATAATGTATAGACTGAGGAGATAGTTAATTAAAAGGGGATTCTATCTATGTGACTATAGGGAAGCCATCATCCATCCTGGAGGAAGAGTTTCCAGTGCAACTACCTTGGGGTCACCCATACTTCTATAGGCACCCTTTTGCCCATGTTCTGTAAGTAAGCATTAATATCTTAACGGATCTCCATGTTAAGCTTTGGTGGAATCATATGTTAGTTTGTCAGGATCTTATAAGAAGAGAATAGTCATTACTTACATCCCCATAAGGGAAGGAGTTCTTTCAGTAGTAGGGAAAAACCATCAAGCAGTCAAGAGCCCTAACTTGACATTTCCATTCCCTGACATCACTTCTCACAGGGCATGCAGAGGACTATGGACCGAGTCCCACCCCCACCCCTAGGGTGGGCACTCCACTGGGTCTTACAGCAGGAACTCCCATCTCCCCTCTGCTCGTTCCCTCTCACTCTCTCAACTGGACACATATAATTTATGGTCTGTGATATACTGCCCTTCAGAATTGATTTTTGTACTCAACTGTTGTAGAACATTTTTGATGGACTAATGCCTCTGGGTGAGATATTTTTTTGTTATTGATGTATGGGGGTGGGCTTTTGTCCCCACATTGCAAAGCCCCTGGCCAGGGGTCACTCCCTGGTCCCCTGTAGCAAGAGCAGTCAGCCAAGGGCAAGGCAGCCTTTTGAACTAAAGAAAATATTAATTCAAGGCATTGTTTCCACACGAAATTACAGGAGCTTTCAGAAGCCCTCGTTAGTTTGATTCAGGGCTGAGCAGCACAGTGAGTCTTAGTGCTGAGATTGGCCTCGGCATAGAAAGTTGGCTGGCAGGGAGCTAACAGAAAGAATTTGGTCAAGGACTCCAGAGCTTCTACTCCTTTACAGTCATTTCCAGTTGATTTGCCTGAGAAATCTCATGGAGACAGGAAAGCAAAAATACCCTTTGTCTTATCTTTGATATCAGGACCAGAGAGGCAGTTATCAGGTCCATAATTCCTGGAGTTGCAATTGGGCCGTATGGTCCGCCACACTCGAATGCGTTTATAGAGCTTGTAGAAGTGATGAATATTGACACTTCTGGAAAAAATAGGAATCTTGCTGTCATCTTATGTGTGACATTCCAACATAGCTCCCATTTATCAAGTGCCTCAAAAGACATAGACTCGTTTTACAGATTGACAAGTGGTGGCCAAGCCAACAAAGCCATTCAATTAGGAAGGGGGTTTACAAAATGAGAGCCTAGAAGTTTCTGGCTGCAAAGCTCACACTGTCCTGTTGTAGCAGACTGCACAGGTCTAGGACCCTGAGGTTAGGATAGCCTCCATATACCTCCCCAGACATGTTCATGTGACAAAATTCAGCCGCGTTCCAATTCTCTTTGGTCCCTCTGGCTAGGACTGGGTAGAATTTGGTCATTGGGATGCCATCCCAAAGGTTGACTGGCAGCTTCACTCTAATAGCTGTAACTTCCTATGGAATCAGTGAGTGAAACACACATATTCAGGAGACACAGGGCTCCAGAAGTATGCATGTGTGTACACTATATATATGTGTGAGCATGCTGCATTATGTGTGCACTCATATACATACAGATGCACATGTGAGGACCAGAAGCTGACGTTAATCTTCTTTTATTTCTTCCCACCTTATTTTTTGAGCCTGAAGCATACCAATTCCATAAGGCTGTTTTGACTGTCAAGCAAGCCCCAGGGTTCTGTGCCTGGCTTTTTACACAGGTACTGGGGATCTGAACTTGAGTCTTTATGGTGATGTGGCAATCACCTTATTAAGTGGGCCTTCTCTCTAGCCTCTAAACTCATCTTAACGGTCCATGACAATATTTTCTTTTTCATTCAGATTCCTCTTAAAAATTAGGAAGAAAAAAATTAATATATGAATCAATATACCATGAATGTAGCCAGTATTATGGATGTGTGTGTGTGTGTGTGTGTGTGTGTGTGTGTGTGTGTGTGTGTGTGTGTGTGTGTGTATACATATGGAAGAAAGTCTGTGAAGGCAAAAGTGCCTGGATTCTTCAAAGATCCTACTTAAGTAGATTGGTGATGTAGGCTTCTCAGACATTTCTGAAGTGCTCTGCCACCCCTACTACCTTGACTCTAACCAATCACACTGAGAGGAGAGGTTGACCTTGAGGGCACCAGCAGAGACATGTCCACTAAAAGGTTCCACTTCCAACAGAAGGGACATTACGGTCACCTCAAAACTGTCTCCAAGTAATAGCATCTATCTCAGAGATCTCCCATTCCAACTTCTCATTTATAACTGGTGATGCAGAGGCCCCATAGGGAAAGCAGCCCAGCCACGTGGAAGTGTCCATTTATCCCTCATCCCTAGAGTATCTTTGCCTTTTATATCCCTGCCTGCAGATTAGCCCCATGTGCCTTGAATCCTTTGGTCACTGCTGCCTGGGCTCACCTGCAGATTCCCTGGCAGACAGCACACAACAAAGCCAGTCCCTGCCTTTCATCCCCTGCCCGTCTTCGGTTCCCTGCCAGGAGGAGCTCTGAGCCCAAATGCCCTTGAGTCTGCATGGGGAACACAGGCTCCGGTGACATAATCAGAGACAAGGCACTTTCTCCACAGGTGCCATTTATTTTCAAGCATCTGCTCGATCCCGCGGAGGGATGAAAACCACAGTGTCAACTGCCTTCTACTCAGCCCCATCGGAGGCCCGTGGGGTCTTAACATCAAAGCATTCTACATATTTATCATTCCTCCCTCCGCATTAAGCAAAGACATCTGACAGCTACACAAAAGCCCCATAGTCTCCACTTGGACTCTAAAAAGGCATCAGCAAGTTCAAACCCAAGTTGAAAATTCCCTCCAATAGGTATATTTTCTTTCCTGGGAAACTGGGGGGGATTATCACTTAGCGTCCTCTCCAGAATCAATTTGCGTCCACTTAGCAGTCACTTCTGTTATAAAATAAAGGCGTTTATGGTTTGCCATGCAGGATTTAGTAAGTGACACCCAGGGAGCTCTGATGAGAACATTTCTGAAGCGGAGGGTGGGATAATAGACAACACGCTTGTCTTTGGTCTTATTCAGCACCCCCTGAAGAGCGATCATGTTTATGCTTTGAAATATAACAGGAACACGTTAAAGTGTGTAGACTCAAGAATGATCCAACAAAGGGAAATATTCAACCCTGGCCATGCTTAGCATCCTTAAGCTCTCTCTGAAAAGAAGACAGCAAGGCAGAACTTTAGGGGGAAAGGCATGCATTTGTTCCTGGAAAAAGATCTGAACCAGAGACCTGCTATTGTCCTGAGTGAGCCCATTCTTTCTTCCCTTTCAAATGTCATCTTGGTTTCCTGTGTCTGCTTAGCTACATTCATCAGCTTTGCCTCCAGTGAAAGGCAAAAAACCCTGAGTACTACGGAGGGAGGGTTGATTTTGCTTTTGTTTGCCAGTGCTGAGGAACTCCAGTGGATGGAATCCAGCAGATGGAAACCCTACCAAGGAGCTCGCCAACTCCAGCATCCAAGCACTGTGCTACAGTGCTATGGCCCATTCTCTGCTCATGATGATGACCAAGTCTTCCAAGTGATGGACACAGCTAAGAGTTTTACAGAAGGCACCTGAGTTCTTCAAGAAAGTTGACTTTGAATACCTCCTGGCCAAGAGCACAGTCACAGTGGCTCCTCTAGGGATGGTGTTGATGGCCAAGTCCGAGTACAGCCTTTTCCCTTTATAGAGTGGAAGCAGAGATGAGGACAGAGAATGACCAGTCTGTTTTAACTCAGCTGACTCTGTATCCAGCCTTATTTCATAGCCAGCCACTAGAGAGCACTCACCTTGGGTAGGCACCTTATCACACCTCTCTGAGACAAGGTGCTTATGTGCTAGGCCCTAGAAGAAGGTTTTCCTTAAAGTCTTAGCTTAAGGTGGTTGCAGAATAGGACTAAAGGCTGTTTGTTTGTATCTCTGGTGAGAGTCAGTTTGCTGGGCTCTGCTCCTCAAAGATGTCTAGCGGATGTTTGGCTCTGAATGAGTCAGGCTATGAAAGCATGCAGAGATCACACAGCAGTGTTAAAGATGTCACTAGTGCATGCATGCATGCATGTGGTGAGTGCTAACTAGGCACTTGTGTGAAGTAGGGCAAGATGTGCTCAACCTCAGATGACCAACCAGAGAAGACTAGTACATAACAAAGAGGAACACTGAGGGCTAAGAAGGAGCCAGAGGTGAATATGTTCTCCTGGCGTAACCCAGAGAGGAATCAGAAAAAATTTTGAAGGTCTTCTGGGAAGGCTGAGGGGCATAGGTGGGGTGGTATGGCTGAAGATGAAGGATCAGAAGCTCAGCAGTAGGATGAAGAAAAGGCATCCCAGAAATTACAAGGGCAAAGGGCCCAAGGTGATGGTGAATCAACCTGACTAAAGAATAGGCAAAGAAGGTATAACAAGAGTCACAAAAGCTCAAACATGTAGTAATAGATAAGTTCCCAAACCGAAGCGGCTCAGAGATATTTTACCCCTTAGCCTTGGGCCACTTCAAACATCCCTCTTTCATCTGAAGCATGCAATGGCCCCAAGAGTTTCTGGGAAGGGAGCTGTGAGGACACACCAGCTCTAAATAGCTTCAGCCTGGAAGTGTCATGTGTCATTTTCTCCAGTAGCTCATTGGCCATAGCTTCTGATATAACCCCACTCTAGCTGCAAGGGATGCTTGAAATATAGGGAGAATCAGCACAGGTATATTTTTGTAAGCCTTACCAGATTTCTCTCTCTCTCTCTCTCTCTCTCTCTCTCTCTCTCTCTCTCTCTCTCTCTCTCTCTTTCTCTCTCTCTCTCTCTCTTTCTCTGAGTGTGTATGTGTGTGTGTGTACATGGGTGCATGTATATCCATGTGCGTGTGTGCGTGTGAATATACATGTGGGTATATGCTTGAATGTGAGAGCTACACATGCATATGGAGACCAGAGGACAACCTTAGTTGCCAGCTCTAGGTGTCACCCACTTTATTTTTTGAAATAGAGTCTCTCATTGGCTTTGGGGCTCACAGGCTAGGCTAGGCTGTGAATGAGTACCAGGGATCCTTCTATCTCTACCTCTCCAGCACTAGAGTTATGTGGAGTCTAGTATTCCAACTTGGGTCCTCATAATTACAAAGCAAGTGTTCCTCTGAGCCTCAGAGAAGAAATACCTGACCAAAGTCACCTAGAACATGACACCAGGCCAAGCTGCCCTTCTTATTCTATGACTCCCACAGACTCCCAAGTGCCCTGATTAGTCAGTACAAGGACATCACTCATTCTTGCACACACAGTAAAGAATGCGAAGGTATTTCCCACTTAGAACAAACCCAAACACAGCAGGTGAGTGGGTCCTGTCTTCCCCCAAAGGAAACAGAGCTCTAGCTTGTTTCAGTTTCCCAGGCATGTGCTCACCTCACCTCTTCCCACAGGGGAAACCCAGGCCCTGTAGTCCAGCTGTTCACTGTTATGCCCCAGCTCTGCCACGATGGCAGGGTAGCCTTGGCTAAGTTACTGAACTTGTCTGTACTTCAGCCCTTCGTCCATAAACTAGGGAGCATCTTGTCACCTGTCTTCTGAGAGATATCAGCATAAAGTCGTAGCAATAGCTACTAATCAGTGTTCAGCGTGCTGGCTGCTCTGGGAGGGACCTCAGATGAATTATTAAATTTGACCTTCACCTCGTGCCTGGGGTAGGTACTTTACTAGCCCATTTTACAGACAAAGAATTGAGGCCTATCAGGAAAGGAACAGTTGAATTTGGAACTTGAGTCTATGTGGTACAAAAAGCTGCTGCTCTTCCCACGGTGCTCTGAGTCCTTGGCACTGTCGTGAAAGGTCAAGTTTATCCAGGAACTTATGTCTCAGCTATGGGACTGTAGGACAGAATCACAAATCCCAATATTCCTCTAACACAGAAGCCATTGACTCCTTCTCTGAGGGTGGTCTTTCTGTGTCCAGGCCAGGGTGTTTGGGCCACTCTCTTCAGGGTCTTACTAAGCAGAACTCTCTGGTGACCTTCCTTATGTTTCCCCATCATCCCCCTACTTCACCATACCTCTTTAAAATGTTCAATTACCAATAATTCCCTTTGTTGCACCCAAATGCGAACCACCATCTTAAATTATTAAATAGAAGTGTTTCTGAAATATTTTATCTTGACATGTATCTCCGGAGTCAAATGACCCCGGGCAGTGTTCATAATTAATTTCATCAAAAGGGGGGGAAAAGTGCTAGCAAGGGACTCCCTGAATGACCTGTCCTGGAGAAATACAGCTGGTACTTGGCTCTCTCTTCCCCTCACCTTCCATCCCATTTCCAGGGGTCTGGAAGGACTGCTGGCAGAGCACATCAGTCCTTGGGATCCCAGAATTGCCGGCCTTCTGGGAACCTCGGTGATGGTTTTAACCAACTCTTTCTTCCTATGATAAAGAATACAGGACCTGGGAGGAATGGTGACCTGCCCAAAGTGGCAGAGACTGAAAGCAACCACACTGAGTGTTCTGGAAGCTAAGTCTCCCATCCTGGCCTCCTGGCACCTGCAGGGGCTGAAGCAGCAGGTTCAGCCTTCTTCTGCTCTGTGCCCTTCAGGCCCATAGGAGTTCATTTAAAGGAGTAGGAAAGACAAGCCTGCTCCTTAACATAGAAAACGCCCCGAAACAAAGGGCTTTTTGTGCCCCTCCCCCACATGCCAGCGAGAAAGAGAGATTAAGTTTGAGGAGTCACTCCCAATCAGAAAGCCACCATTTAATTACAATGCGCAGGAAATTACAGAGTGAATGGGCAGACGGGTGATAAGGGAGTGCCTCAGGATGACAGACCTGAAATCCAAGCACTTCATCACAGAGCTACGTATCACAAGAGGCTGTCTGGAAGGCTGACAATCTGATTGTACTGTCAACTCAATTCATAATTAATATATTTATCAAATTAATTACTGAAAATATCTCCTCGGCGCTCGCCACAAAGAAACAGTGGCTAGCTTCATGGAGGGCTGGCTTCGTTTTCTGCTAATAACCCTTGCTGTCAGTTTAATGAGGGTAGAGCGGCCCTCTGTTTTGCCTGCCTGACAGACAAATTGCCCTCTTACGGGGAATGATCCCTAGAATTTAAGAGAAGAAAAGAAATATGGCATTGTTTGGTGACAGCCGCAATCGCAGGCTTGTCTCGGAAACTTTGCATCAATTCTAACATACAAGAAAGGGAGGGTGGGTCCTGCTTTGGGCAGCTAGATAAATACTTTATGAATTTCTGACTGATTCCTTCATCGGAGGCTCCTTGTCAGGCTGGTTCCTCTGAGCCATCGCTGGAATCCGCCCGTTGAGGTTTAGGTTTAGGGACTTCACAAGAGAGAGATTCTTGCGGGCATTTTGTAAGGAAGAGAAATCCACACTCCAAGGATTTTGATGTGAAATGCAATGCTTTTGATCAGCTCCCTTGACTGTTTGATCTCTGGGTGGAACGGTCATCCCCACCCACCCCCCGCTTCTTGAGACAAAGATCCAGACCATGAGATGCTTCTGGGAGAACATCCCATAGGCTTCTGAGGGCCATCTGGTGAACCTCAGATGCCCTGCCACCACTATCTTGGCTGTGTTGGGTATTAATTATGCTGCTCTGGGCATCTGGGCCTGCACCAGCCATGGGCAAAGCTAGCTATGAGACTCCACCAGCTCTTACAGAAATACACTTGTCCAGGTGAAGCAAGACATGGGGTCAGGGGGCTGTGGGAAGCCTGGCCCTTGGCTGGCTGCAGTGGGAATCCTAGGGCACAGAGTTCATCCCTGTGGGACTGAAAGTGGGAGTGGAGCCACTATGGGGGACACTGTGGAGACACCTGAGGAAGAGCATCCTGGCACTGCTAGTGGCTTGCTAGAAGAGTCAGCTCTTCAGGAGCAAGTTAACATCCAGTAGGTGACATCTAGAGGGATGTAGACCCCAAACCATGCTTGCTACTGCTCATCTTGCCCCTGGGTACCAAGTGGACACTGGAGAAAGGGGACTGCTAAGACACAGGCCCCTGCCCCTGCCACTCTCTGACAATGTTTACAGAGGGGTGTCCACTGAGGTCCAGAGGAAGGGAATGTATGCTCTGAATCCTGCTTTCGTTCTAGTTCTTTCTACATGTTCTAGAAAGTGAGGATGAGGACTGAGAATGGGAAAGTGCACATGCCAAGGCCTCTTGTGCACAACACGGGCATGGCGTGTGTTTTTTCTGAACACTTCTCCTCTTGCTCCCAACATCCCTCTTCACTTTCTGTTGCTCTGGGCCCTGCCTTCCTCTCTGTTCCCAGGCCTCTCCTTCCCTGCACACACAACCTCCCTTCTGGCTCCTTACTTGTCATTACTGGAGAGAGGAACAATTTTCATTAAGGAACAGGAAAGAAAGAAAGGAAGAAAGAAAGAAAGGAAGGAAGGAAGGAAGGAAGGAAGGAAGAAAGAGGAGAGAAAGAGAAGAATGAAAGAAAAAGGAAAAAAGAAAAGGGAAGGAAGAAAGAGAAGAGAAAGGAGAGAGGGGGGGTGGGGTGGAGGGGTGGGGGGAAGCTCTGCAGTTGTTATAGCAACCTCCTCAGTGGCTGCCTGTTGTCCACAGCCCAGCCCGGCAGCACTGTTGCCACAGGCTTGCCATCTATTGCATCTCATCTCAAGCCTGTGTCCCAGGATAGGTGACAGTGGCTTCGAGTTCATGTCCAGCTGGTTGCCAGTGTCTCCTTTGGAAGCCATAGCCAGGTGCCATCAGAACTCAGGTCACTCCCATGGGGTACTCAGCTCAGGGGCAGAAGATTCCTTGGCCAGGTAAATTTCCTTCCTGTCTAAGCACCCCTATACCCCTCAAGAGAAAAGCAAGCCTGGAGGAGCATAAGGGGGCCTAACTAGTTGGTCAAGGAGTAGTCCTCAAAGTTAGTTTGAAGAGTGGTTCTTTTTTGCCCCAACCTAGGAGACACTGGCTTGGTGGGCCCAGCCTGTGGGTCTACTCAGCTTAAGTGACCTTCTCTGCCACTGTGACCCTGGTACTGCTACTGATAGCAATGCAGCAGCAGTAGGGTTTAGGATGTTTTCTTACAACCCCGAGTCTGGATGAAGGACAGGGATATGAGTGGTGAATACATGAATTAAACAATCACATTAACATGTTGGGCTAGAGAGATGTCTCAGTGGTTAAGAGCACTGACTGCTCTTCTGGAGGTCTTGAGTTCAGTTCCCAGCAACCACATGGTGGCTCACACCATCTGTAATGAGATCTGATGCCCTCTTCTGGTGTGTCTGAAGACAGTGACAGTGTACTCATATATATAAAATAAATAAATGTTTGAAAAAAAAACATATTGAGTCCCTTCAGGACTTAGTCATTTTCTAAAAATCAGTAATTTTATCTGTGTGCATGCCTATGTATGTGTGTGTGTGTTTGTGTGTGTGTATGTGTGTGTGTTGTAATGTGATATGTGTGTTTTGGTGTATTGTTGTGGTATATGGTATGGGTGTGATATGTGTGTGTGTGTGTGGTATGATGTATGTGTTGTGTGCTATCAGTATAGATGTTTGAAGAACTCTAAAAACAATATCTAACCAAATTTGAAGTTGCAAGACTGTAGAAGGCATGTCATCAACGCACACATGTTGAAACATTTCTTGTCTGTGGAGTCATTTATTGAACATGTAATTCAGAGGTTAGCAGGAGAATGGATCTTACTGTTGTTATGGTTTGCTTTGGCTTTCTGTTTTGAGGGAGGGTCTTACTGTGTAGTCCAGACTAGTCTAGATCTGTCTTTTGTAGCTTTGGCCTCAAATTCATTGTGGGGATCCTTCCTGTTTCAACCTTGCAAGGACTGGGGCTTTAAACTTAGTGAAGGTACTCAAGCCCCGCTGAAGTTATTACTAAATAGCTTGTTGAAGTTAAGTTGACTCAAGGCCTACCTAGCCCAGTGTCATCAGTGCAAGCCAGTGAACATGGGAGGGGTCAGCCAGGGACACTGAGTAGCATGTTCTTAGAAGGCCTTGTAGTGAAGTCAGAGGATAATCTATGCAAGATTTAAGTAGCTTTTAAACAGCCAGTTTTTCTTGTACAGTGACTGGGTTTCCATAAAATGGAGATGAGGCCTGCACGTTTGGCTCGGTTTAGAGAGGATGGTGCTGTAAAGTTAATGCACTGAGCAATCTATGACACTCTGGCATTAAATTCAACATGGGACATAAAGAATTGGACCTGCTCCTCTAAGCTCTGGCAGTCAGCAGGGGGCCTGGGCAATTTCTGCTGATGAAAATCACTCTGGTGAGCAGAAAGGAGCTGGGAGTGGGTGGTGGTGGGAGTTAAGGGTCCAGGGCAAGGGGAGAAGGATGGGATGGGTGGAGGCTACTGTGTTGAAGGATTTGTGTTATAAGCACCATTGTGCTGGAGCTTTGGAAAATTAACACAGGTGGGAGAAAGAAAAGGAAGAAATAGAGAGAAATCTGAGGCAGTGGCAAAGACTGTTGCATAGGGCAGAGAAAAGGCTGGTAGACCATCTCAGAGGGCATGATGGTCCTTTCACATACAAGCATTTATAAGCAAGTGAGAAGGAATGGGCAGGGGACTGAAATCTCTACAGACAAAGACACCTCAGTCCAGTGGCCAGGGGCTTTCCTTGGAAGTCGAATAGTTGAGTACAGGCAAGCATTTTCAAAGATAAATAATTATTTCACCTGAGAGTCATCAGATAGGCAGCTAGATCCTTCAGGCCTCCTACCTGCACCCTCTGCCCCTAAAGATGAGCAGTGAATGGGAACCAAGAGTAGCAACATGTTCAAGAAGATGAAGACTTGAGGAGCCCAACTCAGGGTCACGTTACAGTTTATGAGCAAGAGGGAGATGTCACCCGCCTTGCCTACCCTAAGTGTGTGAGTAGTAGTGTGTTGCTTGCAGGATGGACAGGGTGAGCCCAGAAGGGTAAAAGTAGTGTTGTAGTTGCTCTTGAGGAAGTCAAGGAGTGGCTGATGCTACTCCATGGAAACCTGTGTAGATGGTCTCTTCCATACCAAGACTCAGACACAGCACTAGGAATGGCAAAGGGTATCAGAGGATGTGTGAGACAGCAGATGTTGGTCCCAGCTCATCACAACTATGAGAAATTCTTTAATAGACTTGTCAATTCCTAACACCACTGTTGCTGCCTGGGACCTTCAACAATACTGCCTTTCTAGCAAAGAACAGAGCCAGGAACAACAGACACATAGAAGAGCCCTTAACATGCCTCTATGCCAAGGACTAAAGCTGAGAAGACGTGGGAGAGACTTTGCAAGCTAGAGAAGACAAAGACTCACTGGATTCTGGGGAAATAGACAACCTGCTTATCCTCTCTAAACATGAAACGTCTCAACTGTAACATGGGAACATTGGCATTGACTTCTCAGAACATGAAAAGATTAATGCCAGTCATCAGAACAATGCCAGGCACACAGTAGGGACCAGGAATGGGATTGTGGCAGGCTCTAGATCTGGTGCTGCACATTGTTCCAGAATACTACTCTTCCCACATGACATGGAACCTGTCTCCCTCCCTTGAGCCTGGGCAGGACTTTGAGACTGTCTCCATGAATTGCATGTGCCAGAAGGAAACCTGTATGACTTCTAAGATGAATTGATAAAAGACAACTTTCTGTCCTGGCTCTTCTAAGACACACCCCACTTTCGTACCCCAGAACTGAAATGAAGAAATCAGCAACTGGAAGCCACCACAAACTAGAGGCGATGTAAGGATGAAGCACACACAGAGGAGATGCCTGATGAACCAGGGCTAATCTACTTTCCACCACAGAGTCTCCCCAGCAACAGAGAGTGGTTACAAAAGTAAGTTTCTAGAGGATTCTAGTCCCCAACATTCCTTCCACCCACCCCTGCCTTTCTCCCATAGAACATAAGAGAGCTGTGTCCTACCCAGCTCTAGTGAATACATCATTCTTATATAAGTATCTGGGTTGGGGGCGCGAAGGGTCATTGCATGCAGCCCAATGGCAGAGCTTTTGTCTAGCATGTGATTTGTTCAATCACAGCAAGTGGGTAGGGGGTGTTGTTTGTGGGGAGGCAAGGAGAGGACACAAATGGAAATAAAAAAAATAAAGACTCTATGACTGAGCCCTACCACTCCACGCTCATCGTTACACCTTTACTTCTGATTTGTTTGGACTTTTCCTCACTTTTAATTTTTTTTTAAAGAAAAGTTCAAATTAGCTCTAGGGGCAGGGGAGGCACGATGGAAACTCTGGGAAACAGACTTCCCTAGGGTCTCTGGTTATCAGGACAGTTCCTCTTGCAAAAAGACAGCCATCTTTGCCATTGCACTAAAAGACTGAATAAATGTATTTGGAGGAGTTATCTGAGGGAAATACCACAAAAAATACTAGAAAGTTTGATCACAAGTTCAGGAAACATTTCTGAGACCTTTTGTATGGGGGGGGGGCAAGGCAAGGGTGGGGCACCCAACTGCTCTGTCCTTGAGTTCCAGCAAGGAAACCCCACCCATGGTAACAACAGGAGCCTGCACTGCAAACCCTCAGCCAGAGAACTATGTCCAGTAGACTAAATACAGTTGCTGCATGGGATGTAAATAAAGTTTTGTTAGAACAATTATTTGTTTATATATTAGCTCTGGATGCTTTTGGACTTAACTGGTGAATTTCAATAGCTAGAACAAGAGACTTTATGTCCCCATTGCCTGGAATACATGCTTTCTGCCTCTAACAGGAGGAGTTTGCGACCTGCCTTCAGCTGTCAAAGGTAAAATACTGATACAAGCCCTTTCCTGTTCGGCTCGTGGGGTTGAGGTGGGGGATCCCTGTGGCTGGTCTCTCGTTTTCATCGTAGACATTTCTACTGCAAAGATGGTCAACGTACCTAAAACCCGAAGGACTTTCTGTAAGAAGTGTGGCAAGCATCAGCCTCACAAAGTGACCCAGTATAAGAAGGGCAAGGATTCCCTGTATGCCCAAGGAAAGCGGCGCTACGATCAGAAGCAGAGTGGCTACCGTGGGCGGACAAAGCCAATTTTTCGAAAGAAGGCCAAAACCACAAAGAAGATTGTGCTCAGGCTTGAGTTGACCCCAACTGCAGATCCAAGAGGATGCTGGCCATTAAGAGATGCAAGCATTTTGAACTGGGAGGCGACAAGAAGAGGAAGGGCCAAGTGATCCAGTTCTAAAACTTGTGTTCTCTGAAGCAGTAGAAAAATGACCTGCTAGAGAATAAAGTTACTGTTAATGATACAAAAAAAAAAATACTGATACAAGAGTCTTGACTCTGAAAGACACTAAGAAGCAGAATGTGTGCCACCACATGCATACATCTTTAGTCATTGGATGTTCATGGGCCCCTAATTGCACAGCAGACTCCCCGTTCTACCTTGGGAACAAAACCTGAGCACACAATCCCTTTCCATAAGAGATGATGTGGTGTAAAAATAGGGCTATGCAGTCATGATGTTGGAGGACTGAACCTTGTGAACCAACATGGAGGCATGGGGGTTGGGAGTTTGGTATCCTAGAAAGAGGCAGCTCTTCCCACCTAGGAGGATGTGGGGAAGGCTCCTGAGAAATGATGGACTTTGGCTCTTTAAGGGTTCTGAGTACAGAAGCAGCCATGATGGGCTATCAGTGAGGAGTAAGGGCCAGCCTTGTGTTACACGTGGAGACCTCTAGCTTTGCATGCCGATGTCCTTCTCACATTAGTGGGTTTCATCTTGGATCGCCTTTCAGGTGAGGAAAGAAACAGTTGGGAGATAGAAGACATAAAGGACAGGGCATGAGCACCTGCCTTGTGGTTCTTATGTGAGCTGCAGGTGACAGATGCCCTGGAAACTGCTCTGTGAAAAATCATCAGTGTACAAAGTCCATCAAACAAGCAGGCCTTTGTCAATGGGGCTGGCACCTGGGTACAGAGGGTACAACCATCTCAGCTATGGCAGGATATGGCAGATTTGAACTTGAGGGCATCCAACCCCCTTTGCTTCTATAAAACTCACCTTGTTAAAAATTGCACACACACACACACACACATACACACACATTTCCTAAAGCAGAAGTGTAGAATTTTATTGCTGTTTTCATAATATTGTTGTTAATTATGTTATTAATAATGTTATACATTACATAATATTATATAATAAAAGTATATTTTGTCAATAACAATATAACAATTTCATATTTCATGAAAACAACCCGAACTCCAAGTCCTGCTTCTGTAATCATCCAGTAATCATTCATTTATGCATAAAGGACTAGTCTGGGTCTCTGTTGTGAGAAAGGACATGTTATGGGAAATGGGTTAAGGATGGTGGGGCTCTGAGCTCTGGGCATCTACCTTGAGTCAGATTCAATTTCCTGCTTTTGAAGACCTCTGCACCTCTCTGCCACCCTCTGCAGAGAGTCTAGCTTTCCTGTATCAGGTGATGGTTGGGGCTGGAGTGCAGTTCAATGGGAGATGTGTGTATTGAATATAGAAGGTCTGGGACATATAGACAACACACACACACACACACACACACACACACACACACACACACACAATGGACATACCTAATGGTCACATGGTCATTCAATCCCAGATAGTGCCCCACTCCACCCTGAGCCCTTTAGTGACATGGTGCAGCAAGACCTCTGACATAAGAGGATCCCAGTTTCTCTTCTGCAAAAGGGGAAATGGGACACGCCCTGCCTTCCTGCAAGGTCACAGAAACATCCTTAACTAAGATTCTCTGGTCTCTCTTATGATAAACCTTTCCAGTGACCCTCTGAAAAACAAGCAAGAGGACATTGGTCAAAGGAGGAGAGGCTGTTGTAAACCTAACAGCAGACCCTGGGAGGTGAGTGTTGGTTTTTTTTGGTTTGTTGTTTGTTTTTTTGTTTTTTGGTATTTTTTTTTCAAGACAGGCTTTCTCTGTGTAGCCTGTAGACTGTCCTGAAACTTACTCTGTAGACCAGGCTGGCCTCGAATTCAGAAATCCGCCTGCCTCAGCCTCCCAAGTGTTGGGATTAAAGAGGTGAGTGTTGAAGACTTCTGAGAAATCCAGGCCCCTCCAGTTGGCTCTGACGAGCAGTGTGTAATCAGGTCAAGGGTCTATAGATGGCAGTCTCCTGCTAACTTCCAGCCAAGAAAATCCACTGTCAATGAGCCATACCCCTTACAAAAAGGAACAAGGCAAGAAAGGTGTCAGAAGTCAGACAACTCCAAACTCACCTTCAGAAATCACATAAGTCTCCCAGAGACCCACACACGGAATGTTTGGTCTTGAAAACCAAAAGTATTTTTCTGAAGTATTTATTTACAAATTGTGTTCTACCAAATATTCCACAAATACACAAATGTAATTAGAGGAGAAAATGTTGCCTAAATGTTCAATCCATGTAAGCAACTGAGTCATCTTTGAGATTCTCCTCCAATAAGCCCATTCCCATCTTCTTCCCCTCTTCAGGGGTATCTTCTAATGCTGCTCAGTTGTGGAACTCATAAGAAGAGAATGAAACCTTTTTCTTGTGGGGCTATGTCTTGACCTTAATATATTCCAGTTGGTCTTTAATGCCCATTCTGGGGAGCCTCATCCACCTGTTTAGCCTTGACATTCAAAGGTCCATGCCAGAGCTTTGCCGGTCAACAAAGACACTCTAATTGAAACCAAGAAAGACTGTGTTAATCCTCATTTGACCACAATGAGTTTGAGCCATTGAAACGGTCATTGTAGGGTAAAAATGCTGGGTCTGTTTTCAAAGATTTGACTCACATGCCATATGGGGCAGAAACAAGCATCTGGTTGCCTTTTTAGGGACACCCAGAGAAGAACAGTCAGCTGATTGGGCTATTCTTACACGGGGGACAGGTACTATATCAAAGACAGAAGAAGCTGCTTGCAGTCAGGAAATAGACCTGCTGAGATGTGTGTGAGCTAGGGCAGCAGAGGGGTACAGTGTAGGGACTGAGACACTTGGGCTGCTAAGCAGAGCGCACAGCAGAGAAGAGTGGGCACACTCCGATATATTAGGAGGTGTCTAAAGTGCTCAGGTTTAGCAAGGAGGAAAAAAAGCAACTGTGGACGAAGCCTGATGTGGGAGGAGAGTGGAGAAGCAGCAGATGGAGAAGGAGAAAGACCCCAGACATGATGGAGAGGAGCTGCTATATCCCGAGCATACCAGCAGCCACTCAGCTCTCTCAACCTGACAAAGGGTACGATCAGACTAACCATTGAGAGAAAGAATTCCTGTCCCTAGTGTAGACGAGTGATTAAGCCCAAAGAACTGGGGCAGGGAGACCAGCCGAGGTGAGGGGAGATATGGTCAATGGTGCTGAGGTGCGGAACAGATCCATTGGCTTGAGTTTGGGTACTTCTGCGATGGAATCTCAGGATTCAATAGTTGATGCAATATGAAAGAGGAGAGAGAAGAAGGTACCTGTCACATGTGCTGGCCGCCCACTCAGATAGAGGGCCCTGGGGAAGGAGAAACAGCAGAAAGGCAAGCTCTCACACTTGGACTGTTGGTATGCTGTGTTTGGAGACATCCATGAAGCCTGTGCAGGCAGTAGCTTTGTATACAGATTTGATGCTCCATAAGGAGGTATTCACACCAATCGTGATCTTGGATAAAGACACATCGTTTCACTCGGTCTCGTTTTACATGGGTATTTGGGATTTGAATTCAGTAAGCTTGCCTTATTAATCAAGCTATCTCTCTGACCCTGAAATCAAACTTTGGTATAAACAGAGATGCTCATGGCAAATCAGGACAGGGAGCTCAAAGCCAGAAGGGTGAAGCTGTTTTGGATGTGATGCAGAACTTGATGCCCAAAATTTAACATGCAAAAGGCTGTAAGCTCAAAATTCTCAGACGTATCTCAGTTCTGCTAAGGAGTGATTCAGGGACATGTGAGAGTGTCAACCTCTACTCGCCTGGATGGATCTGAGGGACACATCTGGAGAAGATGACAGCAACATTGGCAGCACTTCTAGATGTTAGCACATAGAGACTTAGAAATCAGAAAGAATTCACTCCTTTCTCTTTTATCCCAAATGCCCTGAATGACCACAGCAATAATTTTACAACAACTGGCATTCTTATATCCAGTGGGACTTTCCCCACTGGAAGCATCTATGGTGGAAACTTTGGGCAGGCAAGTTAAATGTACAAAATTCAACCATACAAACAAAATTGATTCTGTAAAGGAAAAATAAACTCAGTCAGGGTGTTAGATCAATATTGAAAGCCACCATAAGATACTTGCATGAAAGGCTATGGCCCCTTGCAGTCAGATATGGGATGTCTGCTCATTGCCTGAGCTGCAGCCAAAAGATTCAGGCCAGAACAGTCACCACCTCCACATGCTCATTACGTGCCTTCAGAGTGCCTCTATTAGGGACATCGCAGTGATCAAATAAATATCTGACAAGAGCAGGCTAGAAGAGGAAGAAGAATTTATTTTGACTGATGGTCGGTCAGAGGCTAACATTCATGGGGGTGGGGGTGGGGAGGGAGTCATGACAGGAGCAGCCCATGGCTTTGGCTATAGGACTGGGAAGCTGCTTCCTCACACCTCGACCAAGCAAAACCACAAGGAACAGGAAGTGAAGTAAGCTATACAACTTTAAGGCCCACCCCCTGGTTACTTACTTCCTCTAATTAGACCCTACTTCTTTTTTTTTTTTTTTCTAGGCTCCCCACACAGTAAAGTATTACCATCCAGGGATCAAGAATTCAAGTTGGCGCCGTGGCTTAGCTGGTTAAAAGCGCCTGTCTAGTAAACAAGAGATCTTGGGTTCGAATCCCAGTGGTGCCTGATTTGTATGGGAGGTGGTATATTATTGGCTATACCACTCCTGGGCATATA
>NW_022196904.1:120869923-120907250 GCF_008632895.1 Mastomys coucha | reverse complement strand
CATGTGTATAGTAGAGGATTGCAAATTCAATCATCAATAGGAGGAGAGGACCTCGGCCCTGTGAAGGTACTGTGCCCCAGTATAGGGGAATGCCAGGGCCAGAAAGTGGGAGAGGGCGGGATGGCAGGCATGGGGAAGTGGGAGGCAACAGGGGTTTGTTTTTGTTGTTTTTGTTTGTTTCTTTGTTTTTTTGGAGGGGAAACTGGGAATGGAGAAATTTAAATGTAAATAAAGAAAATATATAATAAAAAAAAAGAATTCAAACACAGCTCACATTCAGAGCATGGAAATGCTTCTGCTGGAATACTCAGCACAGCACAGTGAGTCTGGCCTTGAGTAGTCACTCAGTCTGTTCTTCTGGTGCACAGGATGATCCCTATGGACAGAACCATAGTCACTGCCTACTGGTGGATATTTTCCTCTCTACACTGCACCCTATGCCCATTTGTAATTCCTGAGCATCATTGTTTAAGCCAAATCTTAATCTTGAGAGCAGGGAGATGGCTCAGTTAGTAAAGGGTTTGCTGTGCAACCATGAAGACCCAAGTTCAGATTCCCCCACTGACACACACACACACACACACACACACACACACACACACACACACACACACTTGCTCTCCGGTTCTCTCATGGTCAGTCTTTCCATATGGAAATGACTTCAGGACACCATCCCTAAAATAATCTTAGGAAAACAAAGACAGCTCAAGCGGGCCAAGGATGGAGGAAGAATGCCATCATCGCTCAGCACAAAAGAGAGACGTGGATGGGAAAGACCATCCCCAGCGGCCTCTGATCTGGGATTCACTGGCTCACATGCTGCTCTTCTGATGTGCTGCAAAATCTAAAACTCTTTATTAAATGTCAGATAAATGGGCTCGCCTGGGGCAAAGCCTCCGAAGGATGGCGAGTGCCGCAGTCCGGTTCTCTGTAATTGATGGGCTCTGAATAAGCAGAACCAATCCAGGCTGATTGCGGATGAAATGACTCCAGCCAGCAAAGTTCAAACAAGAAATATGTGAACTTTAAAGTACTTGAACACAAATCAAGACAGTGAGTTTTTATAAAAATCTTTACTAGCTCAAACTGCGGAAGCTCAGGATGACCTTTATTCTTTGGGGTGAGAAGCTGGTAGGACAGAGATTGCACTCACTATATATCAGTTTGAGCCATGGGAGGAGGCCAGGAAGAGGAACCTGCCACTGTCCCTACTCCAGGCCCTGCCACAGAGTACCTACAGGGACCTGGGAAATGATAATTCGCTGGAAACAACACATCTCTCCATTGTTCCACCTGAGTGAACTTTGTGCTTTTGGCAGGATGTTGGATGGGGCTTCCCATATGCTCCTTGAACAATGGACTCAGGACACTGGGCTACATACTCAGTTTCTTGTCTATGCTCAAAAGTTGTGGTCTCCAAGCCAATACCAGTTAAACTCAGTAAATAGATATCAGTGGGCCTGGCAAACAAACATAGGACAATGGTAAGTGTAGTGTCTGCTGTGACTTCCTCCATCAGTCCTGAGAGGGAGCATTCCCTACATCCTTTTGAAGAAACGGAGGGTTCTGGAGGCCTGTGGCTATGGAAGGATAGAGGTGGGCTTGTTATGTCATCTGATGGACTCTGATCCCCTGTACATTGTTTCACCCCAAGTGTGTCCATTTATGACAGCCAAGTAGGCACTGTATGCAGCCTTATTCTACATGGGGGTCTTCCTTACTAGATTTCACTGTCACTGCCAGGTGACAGAGCTAAAGGAGATGGTCCAAACCAACCTGGGGCCATCTGTCCCCAATGCTCAGGACTCTACCCATTGTTAAAGTGCTACCTCTGTCTAGGGGATGTGGGCATCTGAGGAGAGGCAGGGAGACTGAACTAAGTCAGTATTCTGGAACTGATGGGGTTTGTGTTGGGAAGACCTGGTAGTGCTGCTGTGCTGGAGCTTGTGGTACAAAAAGTTCAAGCACAGGGTGTAAAGGAGGTATGCACACTGAGCCAGAGATACTTAATCATTCATTCATTCATTCTTTCATTCATTCATTCACTCTTTCACCTAATCTTCACCAAACATTGACATAGTCAGTGGATTCCAATAGGCACTAGAGGCAGACATTGCCATGAACCAATGTTTCTAGTTCATGGTTTTGGGCCTAAACCTAATTCAAGTAGGATAACTTTCTAACCTTGTCTAGATACTCTATTCTGGTCTCCCATTTGTGGCTGCCAAAGGTTATTGAGATCAATGCCCAAACCACATATCTCAAAGTCTGGATTCCAGCCAGGCATGGCATAAGGTATGTCTGTACTCCTAGCACTTGGGAGACTGAGGCAGGAGGATAGTGATTTTGAAGCCAGCTTGGACTACCCATTTGGACCCCATTTCAAAAGAATAAAAAGTGGAAAAGTTTAAGCAGGAATGGAGGGATGGAAAAGAGGAGGAGAAGGAATAGAAAGTCAGCCAAAGCTACATGTGCATAAAATGGCCAGAAGAAATCTTGCTACTTGGTAAGCTAATTAAAATAATAAAAAGCAAATGATAAAATTAAAAAGTAGTACCATCAGAATCTAAATTTAAATACTACTGGCTTTCAAATAAGAAAGAGATCATTTCTTTAGTACAAATTGTATTCCAAATGATGGAATGAATATACTTATACTAATATTTTTTTTCTTTGTGTAACTGAGTGTCAGGTCAAACTAGGCATCTTATATTTTTATTTGAAAACAAACAAAAAAATTCCACTTTAAACCTGAGTGATCTTTTTTACTGCTAACTGTCTTACAGAAGAGCCTACAAAAGATCCATGGGAAGGTCACCCACAGAGTAGGAGAGACACCGAGAGGCCAACAGCCAAGGCTCCAGTGACCAGCCCAAGACTCTTTCTGCTCCACAGGGCTGTCTGGGAGCCTAATGGAAGGGGTCTGGACCAGGGATGAGCTCACAGACAATCAGACCATTGGGTTTTTTTGTTTTTTGTTGTTTTGTTTTGGTTTGGTTTGGGTTTTTTTGCCATAGACAAATTGAAACATGGTGGCCTCACAGGCAATACACCATCCTTAATCCTGGTGGGAAAATGAAGAATTTTGATAGTGAAATTCCCCAGGATTCAATGCTACTCTGGTCCTAGAATCAAGGCCATAGCCACTGTAGGAAGCAGGTAAGCCCCAGGATTCTCCCTGCCCCACCCCCAGCTCACAATCATAGCAGGTGTGTGGCAGCATTTGGTGAAATGCTTCACAGAAAATCAAAAAGTAATATCGCCACAGCTTAGGGGAAATCCCATTTCCTTTGCAGAGCACCCTCTTGGGAGATGGTAGCTTGTGTCAAGGTGCCTTTATCTCAATACATTCCATTTGGGAAAGAGCAGGAAGAAGGCCCAGCCTCCTCAGGTAATTCAATCAGGTTCTTTGGCATTCACAGGGGTATCTGTTACCATGAGCCTCTCAGGGCAGCAAGGGGATTAGCAAAAGGATCACCTGCCACTTACTGAGTGTCACCCAGAAAGAAATGGCCTGACGACCAGCCCTGCTCAGTCGGGTCCTGTGCTGTTCTCCAAAGGAAGAGTGACAGCAGAGTTCGTAAGCATGTCTTAAACTGTCCCTCATATCAGGGACAGAGACTTAGCTCAGAGAGACAGCAATGTCAACAGTGGCCACTGGAGGAATCTCTGACAAGTGGCTCTTTGTTAAGTGACCAGTGGGTGCTGGGCATTGAAAGAGAGACTCCTGGCCTTGTTAGGGATGGCTCCCAAAGCCTGTATTTGAGGACTTGGGATGGGCACAGTGACAGAGCTCATGTCTAGTGTGACATGCTCTGCATTCAATTGCCAGCACTGTAAATTTTTTTTATAAACTAAATTAAAATGTCTAGCTCTGTCAAGCAGTGGGGGGGCACCTGTCTTTAATCCCAGAACTCAGGAAGCAAAGGCAGGCAGATCTTTGTGAGTTCAAGGTCAGTCTGGCTTATAGCATGTGTTCCAAGACAGTGAAACCCTATTCAAAAGAAAAAGAAATAAAGAAGACCAGCTTCCATGGGTACTAGTTTTGAGCAAAGGTGATTTGCACATTCCAGCTTTGCATTACCTTTGACAGTAGAAGAAACCAAAATCAGGATGCCTTCGGAATCTGGGTAGCCATGCCAGATCCACATTTTCCTCCCCAATGGCACAGCCTTTGTGGGAGCCAAGAGGCTAGTGATGTCGTGGATCTTGGAGGAGAACCTACAATTGCCCCTTAGCTAACCCAGCAAGTCTGTACACCTATTACATTCTATACAGCTATTGTTATAGCCACTGAGAAGTGTGGTTCTCACCCCTCGGCAAGGAAACTTCTTTTTGCAACAAATGGTGACTATTACAAACACAACCATAGAGTCCAGCTCCAATAGATACATCTACAATACAACTCTTGCATCCAAGGTTCAAGAATAATTTTGGAAGAGAGGACCAAAAGAACTGTTAGAGCCAGAGAAATAAGAAGTTTGATGTGAGATTGTGTCTCCTAGAAATGTCAGGAACCTACACCCATATCTCATGAACATGGCAGACTAAACATGACCTGAACAAACATAGCATCAATGCTAATGTGGAAAAGGGAAAACCCACAGGACTCAACCCTAGACACAGAACTACAGGCAGCTAAGGAAGCTGAGAGTGAGAGAAGTAGTCTTCCCCAGGCAAGAGCACACTGACTGGTTGATTACTCAATACCAAACTGTTGGCCCCCAAAATGTAAACATGCAAGTAACATTTTACACACTAAGCAGGTTGTATTTGTATATTCAAGAACACACACACACACACACACACACACACACACACACACACACACACACACACACACACACACACACACCAATTAAAGAAAAAGAAAAAGAGGCCATGAGTTTGAAAGAGAAGAGAGGTTGGGTACATGGGAGGGTTTGGAGAAAGGAAGGAAGAAATTGATAGAGTTGTATCATAATTTTTTTAAACAAATTAAGTAGAATACTAGTTAGCCTTAAATCTCAGGTAGCACTCTTGCTCTCAACAAAACAAATAGAGGGGATTTCTACCCCTGAATCTGACACCACCCACAGCTGTACGGGGCTGCCTTGGACTCTCTCCCAGTGTTCCACAGCATGCTTTCTGTGTTACTTGGTCAGAACCTCAGCATGAAAACCCCACACACATGGTCCTCATTGAGATGGAACAGTGGAGGCTCCCTGGGCCTGCCGCCAGGCTGCACCCTACCTTCCTGTACACAGACACCCCCCTCCCCCACAAACCTGTCATGTAAAGATCTTCTCCAGGGCATCTATGTCTCTCCTAATTTCTCCATGGAAATGGCTCCTCTCTACTTTCCCCCCAGATCTCTAGAGCAAGGCTTCTGAACCTCCATAATAGGGCTGGTCAAATTCTACTTCACACCAATGTTACCTGTGGCCAGGGAAGCCACAGACTTCACAGAGTCATAGGTTCCACTATTCTCCAGTGGGTATGGGCAGGTGTGGGAAGGATGAAGACACTGAATTATGGAGACTCTAGCCACAGAGCCTGGGATCACTTTCAACCAACTGCCCATAGACCAGGTTGGTGGGCACTCCAAAAGTGACTCTGTCCTTGTGGCTTGGACAGTGTCAAAAAAAAAAATAGATACTCAGTGGCCACAGCCAAGAAGACAAGCCATCAAGGGTGATAGTGACTTCACAGTATGTGTGAGCCATGGTGAAACTCAGCCTGTACTTTGTGAATAACAGTCACCTTAGTCCAGGAGAAAGGACTTCTTCCAGGCTGTCATATAAACAAAGAGGTTCCCAGGACATTTTCAGCCAAAATACATTTCCCAAGTACCTATTATATGAGATGCACTGAGGGGAAGAGATAAGCAATAGACACGTTACTCATGATCCCTCGACAGACCCAGAAAAAAATGTGACCCTGGAAGTCAACAGGATTAGCAGAAACTTCACACCCTTTTCTAGCCTCTAGGATAGGATATGTGACCCTGTAGCTGCCAAAGATCATCTGGGGACAGAAGAAGTATAAAGATAACTTGGCAACTGGTCTGATTGCTCATCCAGCTAGAGTCCACTATGCTAGTTAGTTTTGTGTTACTATGACAAAATGCCAGAAACAATAAACTTAAAAGGAATAAAGGTTTATTTTGTCTCCTGGTTTCAGAAGTTTTCATCCATGGTCACTTGGCTCTGTTTATTTGGGGCCTATAGTTGTATAGGTTGTGTCAGATACACATGGCAGTGAAGGCCTGTTTACCTCTTAGGAACCAGGAAGTAGAAAGAAAAAGAGCAAGGGTCAGAGTCACAATGGTTCCCTCAAGGGTACATGCTGACCTCACTTCCCTCTACTAGGCTATACTTCTTAAAGCTGCCACCATCTCATAAAATAGTGTCATTGGTTAGAGACCAAGACTTAGCATATCCAAGCCATCATCCCCACACACTCCATACCTCTTTGGTGGCCATCTTTCTTCTCAAGTTGGAATTTTCAGAGAAAGCTGAGCCTGAAAGTGGCAAGGCACAAGGGTCATTGGAAGATCCTTACAATCTGATGCCATGGACAAGAAGCACATGCAGGAGGTTGAACCTGAGCTGACCCAGAATAGCCCAGCCCCTTGACTGGCTTCTCTGAGGTCTGAGACAGCTACCAAGTAACCCAGCAGCCATTGTGTCCAAATGGCCCAGGTGTTAGGCTGGTGTCCAGTAAGGACTCTAAGTCATTTCCTAGATGAAACTGCCCACAGTGATAGCAAAGTATTGTCTTAGATCATTAGTGGTGACATTGGCACTCCCAAGCCAGGGCACCTCTGCAGAGGTGACATCCCTGAGGCCCTTAGTGGCGTGTAGACTGAAATGATGCTCAGTGACTCAAAGCACCCGGTCATTCACCCCTATCACTTTCCTGCTGGCCTTTGGTTGGGAAGGTTACCTTGATGAAAAGAGTGGCTAGTTTGATGGGTTAGCCAAAATCTTCCATGGATATAGTCCTTACTAATGTAATGTAATATAATATAATGTAGTGCAATGTAAAGACCTAGAGAGGACAGAGCATGTTCAAGCAGCCCTAGGGTCTCCCAAGCCTGACCATCATGGTAAATGAACCCCTGGCCTCATCCCCTCTGCCACTGAGAGCATCTCTTCTTCCCTCTGCATAGGTAACTGTGGAGCCTGCTCTGTGCTGACAGAAGACCTTTTCTTCATCCATAATGGGAAATCCTGTCAAAATACGATGTGTTGATTAAGTTAAGGTTGAGCCGGGAGCCTGGCTTTATAGGGTGTCATCTACTTGGAGGAGCAAGCCAAGGAGGTGCAGGCCAAGAAGGTGCTTGGAAGCCCTGCCACCCTGACTCCTCTCCCAGTGCCTGTCAAGTCTCTCACTGATGGCTGTGTCTCAGACACAAACATCACCTTAGGTGTAAGCTGTTAACTATATTGACTTCTAAATGATGGAGCCAGAAGCACTGGGATTCCCTGGCTTTCCATGAAGTCTGTATCTCAAGGTATTGAAATCCCTCTTTCTCAGTGGTCTCAGCCCTAAAGCTCTGGGATGCCCTGTGATCAGATTAAAGCCAGTCATAGACCAGCTCAGGCCTGTGCTATAAATGGTTCTGTGACTTTTCCATCCCCATGAGATACTGTGCTCAGAAAGCCTGAGATAGGGCATCTTCCAAAGGACATTTTACAGACTGGTATCTACCACAAGAGAAAGATGCTTTCTACTCGCTAGTGGTCCCTGCTGGGTGTACAAACTCATCATAGCTAACTCTGTTTGGAACAGTTTTTAATGACAGATGTCCAAATGCATCAGATTCACCAGGCCTCAGAACACACAGCCAAAGCCACTCCATAACTCTTTACGACTGTAGCCCCCCTCTCTCCTCCCTGTCCTCCCAGCCAGTCATTCAGTCAAGCATGTAGTTTTTCCTGTTGCCAGGAAAGCAACAGGAAGCAAAAATACCCAACTTTCTTCATTGGTTGTTTCTCATTCCCTTATTTCCCATTGGGAACCAACTTGGTTCCTCTGCCAAGTTCTGCCTTTAACAGGAGCTATCATGGCCTTCTCAACTTTACTGAGGAATCCAAGCCCTTCCCTCTCAAGCCCTCCTCTTCTTCCTCTTCCTTTTCCCTCCTTCATTTCTCTCATTTTCCTTTTGTATCTCTCTCTCTCTACCTTGCACAGGTAATTGTGCCGGAGGGAAAGCCCTGGAGTATTCAGTTCCAAGCACTCCGCAGCAGTTCTCAGGAGGGCACAAAGGATCGAGGTGAATGTCACATTGAGTAGGCTCCAGCTGCACCTGCTGGCTGCCCCGGCCCCTCCGGTTCATCCGGGGGTCACCAGGCACTCGCAGATTCTCGGATGGCAAGGAGCGCTACTATGTTTTCAGTTCACAGTGAGATTAAATCTACAACGTTTGACCCGTCTAATTTATTTTGTGGCTGACAGAGCAAGGGGAGCCCATAAGAAGCCCTGGATTCATTCTCCCCTCAAACAAAACACCATGGAATCTGAAGGAAGCCGTTGCAGCTGGGTGCTTCATTCTGGGCCCAGACATACAAACGGATGTGTAAGAATCATCAGAAAACAGGGCACGGGCCACGGTCCAGCAGCCCTGGGGTTGGTGTTCAACCCCTTGAACTACAGACTTGAGTTGATCCCAAGGGCAGCGTGATGGCCGGTTTGGGCTTGAGCATTGACTCGGTCCACTGACCTCAGCAAAGTCAAACTGATGTTCATTCTAATTTGAATGACTACTGTTCTTTCTCTTCCCTGTATCCTCTACCTACCTTGTGGCCAGGCTACCTCGTCATCATCAGCCAAAGCCTTGCCTCCTCCTTCCCACCCTGCGCTATACTGCTCCTCCCTCCCAGTTAGGAAACTGCTTGAGCTAGGCAGAGGTGGCACACACCTTTAATCCCAGCACTTGGGAGGCAGAGGCAGGCAGATTTCTGAGTTCAAGGCCAGGGCTACCCAGAGAAACCCTGTCTCAGAAAAAAAGAAAGAAAGAAAGAAAGAAAGAAAGAAAGAAACTGCTTGAAAATGGTATCACTTTTTTTTAAAAAAAAAAAAAAAAAAGTCATACTTCATTCTTGTCAACTGAACAGCTCCAAGAGGCACAGGCTCAGTCCTGAGATCACAGATCCGATCTCAACAAATAGGTACTGGTCAAGGGTATAGGCTGAGCTAGGCCCTGGATGTAGGCTGTGACCCCTTAGACATCCTGAAACTCACCGTGGAGATCAGAATCAGGCTTTGGTAACAGAGAGGCCAAATTGTCAGGTGCTAAGCGAGCAGTGTGGCTCGAAGGCAGGTATAGCAGAGCCTTTAGGTCAGGCAGGGTCTGTGGGTCCTGGGATAACTGCATACATGTGTAGAGCGTGGATGTGTTCAGACAGTTGCAGAGCCCTAAAGGCAGCAGAGAGGCAGAAGGAATAGCTATCTTGAATCCCATAGAGAAGGGCAGTGAAGGAGCCATGTCTACTTCTAAAGGTGGCCTGTGAGTCTCTTCAGCAACTATGATATAACAAGAGCCATGGTGGGCCATGGACACTGACCCCTCCAATAGGAAGTGGGGAGGAATTCCTGCCAAAGGAGAGGGACAAATAGATGCTGGGTGAAGTGTGAAGGGAGAGAAGGCCAGTCACAATGTAGTAAGGGATGTGAGCCACTTGGGGATTCATCAGGGGTGGACACTTCAGTGGAGTCTAGGAAGGGCAGGCCAGTGTGTGTCATCAGAAGAGGAGGGTGACAGAGTGGCCAAGAAGAACTCCTAGGCTTTGCTAAAAATTGGCAGAGCCACTTTATGTTGATTTATTCAGCCCTCAGGGCAACCAGATGAGGCAGCTGTTCACAGGCTAGAAGGCTAAAGGAAGTGAAAGAATCTGCTCACTGCTCACAGGGACACAGAAAAACTATGGGGCTCTTGGAGTGGGCATGGTGGTGTGGCTCATCCCAGTACTCAAGAGCCAAAAGCCAGAGGATCGTAGGCTCAAGGCAAGCCTGGGCTGTAGAATGAGAAAGAAAAGTCAACTGAATAGTCAGTCACTCTTTATAAAGCAATGGAGGTAACTTCCATATTTATTCCTGATTCTAGGTCCTGGGTTTTCAGATACTACCAGACCATCCAGGCACATATTCATAGACATGAGTTGAGAGTTGGGAGCTTGGATCTGTGGTACCCTTACACTGTGCGCTGTGTCCCCAGGAGCTGACCTCTCAGGCAGAGACGTGGCTAAATCAGACCCTTCTCAGTCCTGCTCTCAAGGTTCCAGGCTCATGCACAGACACTCCGAGAACACTGTGAATAGCATGAGCTACAACCCATGAACTGGCACTCTGCTGAGATGCATGTGCCCCCTGAGACCTACACGTGAATCTCAGCCCAGGCTGGGCAGCGCCATGTATTAATTATAGCACATGATTATGACATTCTACTCAGAGGAATCCTGGAAATGAAGGCCACCACATTCTGTCCCCAAGGCCATTCCTCAGGCTCATATTTTTTACCTGAAAGTCGTGTCTAAGGTATGAAATTAAAGGCAGATCAGCCTACACACTGGTTGGCATTCAGCAGTAGAGAGGCCCTGTTATTACTGGCTCATCTTTAAAATGCTGATCTGTGAACTAGAGGATAGAACAGGAGCTCAGAAACATCCAACCCAGGGATGTCCTTGGAACTGCATGCTCTAAAGAGGATCTGATCACACACACACACACACACACACACAGAGAGAGAGAGAGAAAGAGAGAGAGAGAGAGAGAGAGAGAGAGAGAGAGAGAGGCAGAGACAGAGACATACACAGACATATCCACATACACACACAGAGATACACACAGAGAAATATACACACAGAGAGACAGAGACACACAGATATGCACAGAGAGAGATACACACAGACAGACACAGGCACACACAGACATATCCATATATACACAAATACATACACAGATACACACAGAGAAAGATACACACACAGATACATAGACACACACACAGATATACACAGAGATACACACACATACATGCGCACGCGCACACACCCCCACACACACCAGAACATGCTCACAAAGGATTTGCACAGATATTCATTAGATCAATTTTTCCTAGTTAGTCAAAGAGTAAGAACAACCCAGACTGTTCATCAACCAATGAGCAGATAATCAAAATGAAGAAGGTATCAATAATCCACGATGAATGGTCACTTGGCAACAGACAGGGACAATGTGCCAACCTGCCAGAATGAGAGTGAACTGTAAAAATATTATTCTCTGTGGAAGCAGCCAGAAACCCAAGATTGCACATCATGGAATTTCATTTATATGGAATATAGAAAATGAACAAGTCCATAGAGACTGGAGGGGTTTCAATTTCTGCCTACCAGGGACTGGAAAGGGAGAAAATCCAAAGTATCCAGCAAAATAGAAAGGTTTCTTTGGGGCTGACAGAAATGTTCTAGAATAATCTTTTTAAAAATTTCAGAATTGTATACTTTTAAACAATCATACCTGGGTTGGGCCCCAGCCCCAATAGATGGCTTTGCACACAGCCAGGTTAGGCCTGGCTCTGCCTTTTTACCTTCTAAGGCTTCTGGATCCTTTTAGGTCAATCAGAATTTGTGCCTAGGCTTTGCCCAGAGGGGAGAGCACCTGAAAGAAATTTAGGACTGGGTTAGAAGGAGGGACCATGCCTGTTTGGAAGGCACCTAACAGTTCCTGGAAAACATGGCACATGTGAAAATGCTCATTCCTGGGGCTTGTCCACAGACTACTACTTGGATTCAGAGGTCAGCTGAGAGCTTCCAGGAGGGCATCCAACAACCCACCATAACTTGGCTTCTGGCTAGAGGTCCTTAGACCACAGCAAAAAACCATTCTGTGGGATTTGAAGGACCTCAGACTCTTCTATAAGCCCTGACACAAAAGGAATCCAGCTTCTCCCCCATGTCTCTACCTCCCTAAAGAGGGAGGAGGGGAAGAAGTAAGGTAGGAAGGGAAGGGAAGGAAGGAGGAAAGGAGGAGAGAAGAAATAGAGGAGAAATGAAAGGAGGCAAAGAGGGAGAAGGGCAGAAGAGAAAGGAGGATAGTTCAGGAAAATTAAGACCTTTCTACTCACTTCTCCCATTCCCACAGGCACCCAAAACACATCTCCCTACAAAACAACTATCGCCCTCATCACTTCAGAGAGGTGGAGACTAGGACTATGAATGCTAGCAACTGCTCAGAAGCCATGTGAAATACAAGTCCTGGAAATAAGACTCAGTGGTTCAGGGATCCAGGCCCGTGGCCCCATACCTTCCCCTTTTATCAGATGCACCTGCCCAGAGGCCAGCATAGCAGCGTCAGTACCAACACAATGAACTTCTGAATTAGCAGAGTCTAAGAGGCTCAGAAAGTGATGGTTTTCTAGTGAAGAGAGTTCAAGATCCTAACTAGAAGAGAAAAGAAAGGAAGATCGTTCATTTCCCCGGTTTTCAAGTTGTGAACTGATACCCTATGACCTTCTTTGCTTTGACGGTGTATTTTCTCAGCACTTGGCTTTGATGTCATTAGAAAGACGAATGGAATGCAGCCACTTACCTCGTATTCATGATAAAATGACAAACCCGTAGAATGCACAAGGTCCATTTGCCCAAAGCTTCGTGCTCCCAGTTATGTGCTATAGACCTGTGAATGGGCAGAATTAAGGGGAGCGCTTATATTGATGGCCACAGAAACAGCCCGAGTATACTACACAGGTCATAATGGCGGCCGCCTAGGAAATGCCCTTGCTTTGAATCATCTCATTCACCTTTCCACTGAAAGAGAATTCTTCCTCTCCTAAGGCTTACCATGTCTCTTTTGTGCAGCTCAAAATCCTTTAGGACCAGTGTTAGGAGAAATCAATATCAATCAATCTTTTTTTCTTTCTTCTTCAATGACGCTCTCCTGTGGCCCAGGCTGCTCTTGAGCTCCCAACTCCCTATGTAGCTGAAGGTGACCTTGAACTCCTGATTCTCATGCTTCCATTCTTTGGGTGCTGGATTTACAAGTATGTGCCACCGTACTTCAAAAACACCAGAATTGTTTCTGTGGGGTCGAGGGGAGGGGTATTCATAAATCCTCACAAAGTCATGTGAACTATACTGACATGTTTTTCCTAAGTCTATTCCATTTACAGTCCCAGATCCATAAAGTCTCAGCCAGCTAGACCCACCCTCCGGCTGTGAGCGAATCAAGATAGGCGGCTGTGGGTGGATGGTTGCAGACATTTTGGCTTCTTAAAAGAAACCTCCAGCCTAAGCTAGGATTTCAAAGCTCCAAGTAGAACCTGTGAAGGGCAAGTTCTGAGCACTGAGCTAAGTGTTATTCACTTCTGCCAGTGGGACAAAAATGCCTGATATGAGATGTAAACCGTTCGTCTCAGCTCATGTTTCCAGAGGTGCCAGTCCATGATCACTTGGCCACATGGCCCATGGCATCTTTCCAGGTAGAACATCATGGCAGGACGTTCACAGTGAAGCAGAGCCACTCACCCCACAGAGGACAGGATGCAGAGAGAGAATATGCCCCATTCAAAGACATACCTCAATAACTACTTCCTCCAACCATACTCCACCTCTGGGCTTCTACCCCACCTCTTAATAATGCCACCATCAAATAATGAGTCTGTCAAGGGATGAATTCATTGATGTTAACACCCTCATAATCCAACAGCATCACCAGCTGGAGTCCAAGCTCTCAACACTCTTTTGGGGAGTGCTTCCTTTCCAAGTCACAACCATAACAAAGTGTAATTCATGTAAATCTGCCCTCATTCCTGGTAAACAAGCTGGTGGAGGAGACAGGCGGTGTGGAGGATGGATAGTTCATGATTATAAGATGTAACAAAATGACTCTGTGGGAGGCTGGGGATCTCAGAGCCTCCGGTAAAGTTATGAGGCTGTGAGTCTGAATTTGGAATGCCATCCTGTGAGAGCCAGGAGGGAGAAGAGAAAATCTTCACACAAAGACACTGTAAGCTAAGTACCACTTAGGAGCCTTAAAACAGAAACTGTCCTGGGAAAATCATCTGAGCATGGGGATGTCTTGTCCCATCAAGTGATATAAATGACAAGTTTTCAACCAGGGGTGGGAGTGAAGATGATGGTGTAGGTTCAACAAGGTGGGAGAGGGAGTGGCCACTGTTATGTTCCAGCCCCTGACCTACATCATGGTGAGATGGGGTGTTCCCTGAAGTAGACATCGGGACTTGTAGAAGGCACTGCCCCATGTTACCCTGATGGATGCCAATACTACAGTGCCAGGCACCGCTCTAAGTATGTCAACTGTACCATCTCATTCACTGTGGCTCAAGGAGGGCTTTCTTGTTATCACTTCTATTTGGCACATGGGGAAGTAAAGATCAAGAGGAGAATTGACGAGGTCTGGTGATACCCACCACAAATGGTAAGAGACAAGATCCACACTCAAAGGGCCCAGTGCTGACCTCTTCTTCACAAGCAGTTGAATCGATACTTATTGGTGTGATGGTTAACCAATGATCCTTTTCTCTCTCTATTGATCCAAAAGCTCTTCATTAGGGTGTGACCTCCAGGCTGACCCCTTGCTGACAACCCTAGATGAAGCAGGTACTCATCCAAGAGGAAACCCAGGGCCTGCTCTCTCCAGCATCTCATGTTGTCACTTGGAAAGTAGAATAAAGTCTTTTCCTCTACATCTTTACACCTCCAATGGGGAAATCATCCAATTGTAGCAGCACCCTGAGCAATACAATGCTGAAATATCTTGGGAGACACTGCACCTTGGACATACGCAAACCATGCCCAAATGAGACGCCTTGCTTTGCATCCTGCCGTTAAACTGTCACAGTAAGAAATAAATAAAAGTCCCAGTGTGCTGTTTGGCAATTAGCAATTATCTCTTTGGTAGCCACACACGGCTCTATAATTGTGAGATTAAAAAGCTATAATTCACATGGTTGGCTATAAGTGTGTGGGTATCTTGCTATGACAAAGCAATTACCCAAGAGTCATTAGCCTCATAACGTAATCTGCAATTGCATGTAAATAATGATTATGTGGCTGACAAATGCTATATTATTGACCCTTAAAACAAATATCAAGATTTATCTATTCATATGACCATAAAACATATACAGGGCCTATGCTACACATCCCAGGCCTCTTGGGTGGGGTTACTATCAGTTAATAGGGCATGGTGTAGATTTGCATGAACTCTGGAATCTGCAAACTATACCAAAGTGTTTTTCCTAACTGCCCTACATAGTTAGAGTCTAAAGAAACAAAATTCTCCATGTTTTACAAGGGAGGAGTTTGAGGCTCAGAAAGGTTAAGTGACTCTTATAAACACATGTGACATTCTTTCCTCATTAGTCCTTAAATATGGGACAGCTGCAGGCCTATCCCTACCCATACCTACCAAAGGCTCCCAGGCTGAGTCCCTGGACTTAGCAGTCTTTACAGCAGTGGCTCTCAACCTTCCTAATGCTGAGGTCTTTTAATGCAGTTCCTCATGTTGTGGTCACCCCCAATCATAAAAATTATTTTGTTGCTACTTCATAACTGCAATTTTGCTACTATTATGAATTGTAATGTAAATATCTTATGTGCAGGATATCTAATATGGGACCCCATGAAAGGATTGTTTGACACCCCCAGGGGTTATGACACCCGGGTTGAGAACCCCTGCTTTAATGACTGATGAACTCTAGTCATGCAAATGACATAGCTGAACCACTCTAAGATGATGGCCTCATCCCCCAAACGGAAAGCTACTGAATACTTCAACTATGTTTTATTGTCTTGTTCAATAAAGTTGGCCAGAGGTCATAATTCTTTCATTGTGTCTACTCAGAGCCAAATGTTGTTTGAAAATGTGAAGTTAGGACAGCTCAGCTGCCGTGCTTCACCATCTACTATGAGGAGGAGAGTGTTTGCCTCAGTTTGACTAATAAATACTATCACTAATACAGAGCCGTGATTAAGGAACTCCCCAAAGGGTTTGGCCTATGGAAGCAGATTTCCTATCTGAGCTGCTTATGACTATGTTTGCAGAGTCTTTGGATAGAAACTAGGTGGGCTCTTCCTGCTATGAATGGTTCTAGAACTGACCACCGAGAGCCTGGCTTTTCTTGATTTCTTGGTTTCTTGATTTGGTAAAGGGGGACCTTTACAAAAAAAAAATAATAAGCATGCAGGAGTAAGCTGTGAGTAAACCATGATTGTGAGCAAGCTGGGTCTTTGCGAGTGTGTGTGTGTGTGTGTGTGTGTGTGTAAGTGTGTAAAATCAGTGGCCCTGGGGGGCCTGGGTTTGAGAAAGTTTTGACTTTGAGTCTGTTATCTATAAGCAGGCTTTAGCCCTGGACCTTCAGCATTGGCCAGAGCATTGCACTCCTCTCCCCAGAGTTAGGCATCTAGTCTACTGGAGGAGAGCTGAGGTCTCAAAAAGAGGTAATGCTATAGCCTGGATGTGAATTGTCCCCACAGCATCACTTGGTGGCTGCTGCCATTGCTGGGGAAGGTTGAGCAAATCCTTAATAGCTAGGTGTCTAGGGAAAGAGGAATATTATAGGCTATGGTTGGGGCCATTTCTGATGGAACTACTCCACTTCCTAGTTCACCAAAGAGCAGGCAAGCCCTGTACACTCCCTCACCATGATACCACCCAGTGCTACCATGATGGACTGCAATCCCTTTAACCAGGAGCCAAACCAAATCTTCCTTTTCTCCTCTTGCTTCTTGTCAGATATTCCATCCTAGGGACAACAGAGGGAACTAATGCAGGTGATGACCCACTTTAATAAAAGGTTTAAATTTGGTTCAAATCCTGAAGTTTTTCAAGTACAAAGGTGCATACCTACAAGTCCAGCATGCAGGATGCAGAAACACGGGCCTCAAGGGTTCCATTCTGGATGTCTAGCTAGACTCTGTTCCAAAAAGTCAAAACATGTCTGATGAGATGGCTCGGTGTATAAAGGTAGTTGCCACCATGCCCGACAACTTGAGTTTGAGTTCCAGGAATCCACATGGTTAAAAAAAGAAAGAAAGAAGAAAAGAATTGTCCCACATAGGTCATGTTCTGACCTACATATACATACCATGACGCATCTACATAAAATAACTAAAGAATAATTTTAAAATGCTTAAATATCAGAACAAATAAAATTCCGAAGTCTCACTAAGTTCTGTCAGCTTCTGAGTATTTCTATTTTAACATTTTTAAAAAAGATTTCAAGTCCTGTACTTTCTTCATTAAAACAACAAAATTCTATCCCTCTCCGTCTCCCTCTCCCTCCCCTCCCCCCTCCTCTCCCCCCTCCTCTCCCCCCTTCTCTCTCTCTCTCTTTCTCTCTCTCTGTCTCTCTGTGTCTCTCTGTGTCTCTGTCTCTGTCTCTGTCTCTGTCTCTCTCTCTCTCTCTCTCTCTCTCTCTCTCTCTCTCTCTCTCACACACACACACACACACACACACACATATACACACACATGATGCTCCAATCAGTCTGTAGGTAAATGGGTTGTAGCCCTAGGGAAGCCACATCTCAAGCAGACCAGCCTCTGAGTGGCATCTTGCCTCTGAGTGGCATCTTGGCCACATGAACTTGGTCTGGTGACCACAAAATTATCACTACTTGGCAACTTCTTGAACACGCATTCATTCACACATACTGGGGGAGGGACATACCACCCAGGACAATTACTAAATTTCTTTTCCTTGATGTAAAGCAGAGAAAGTCTTCTAGGTTCCTTCCAGGGTCTTCCCTGCAAGACCATCCCAGGCCCTTTATTCACCCTTTCTATGTCTCCCAAGTTTGTTCCAAGACCCCAAGAACCAAGAGCCTTCTGGGTGACAAAAGGATTTTGGGGGGTAGGGGAGGCAAGGCAGCCACTACTAGAATGTTTCTATGTCAATCAACTATGTCCTTTGTTGTAGATTTTTCCAATCCAGTCATCTGAATTGATCACCAAAGGAAGGTACTGATGAAGATTTTAGAGTCTTTCTTTCTTGGAGATAATGAGGAGAGAGAGAAAGAGAGGGAGGGAAGGAGAGAGGGAGAAAGAGAGAGAGAGAGAGAGAGAGAGAGAGAGAGAGATTGACACTAGGACTGACTAGAGCCATCAAAATATTTGTTTAACATCTGCTTCAGTCGGGATGTCTGGAGCCGGCCACAATTGGTGGCATTGTTCCCAAGCTAATCTCGTGGACTTGCCCCTTTCTGTACTTTTAATTGACTTGCCCTACAGGTAAATACATGGGGCCTTTTCAGTGCAGACACCCTGTGCGCGGGTATTTCTCCACGCCCCGGATTCTTTGTGTGTCAAACGAAAGCTACTCCAGACCCCTGGAGTCCAAAGTAGTTAATTAACGGAAATCAAAGGCGCCTTTGTTGCCTCCCCAAACCTTCCTCTCTTCTCCAGATGGGGACAGATTCACTGACGATTTAGTTCCATTTCTGAGAATGGTTTCTCAGGTTTCCCTTGTCGGTGACTAGAAAGGGCCAGGTGCCATCAAGGACCCTGCTCCTGGGATTCTGCCAAAGGCCAAATCAAAGGAGACAGACAGAACCTCACTTCAACAGCCTGGGACCTGGCCAGCAGAATGAGCCTTTTGGTTGGAGCAAATGTTGGGGCGATGTTTCGGTGGCATAGCCAGCAGAAAATAGTGCTGGGTACAGAGTTAGGACTTGCTAGATGACCTCAAAAGGTGATGTCCATAGGAGAAAGCAAAGAATACAAGCTCTCACTCATCCTCAGAGACACCAAGCCAGCACCATCTGCAGGCACTGCAGTGAAGTCTTTTCTGGTTGACTTCACTAGCAGATCGGGTCAGGGTGGGTGGGAGCTTTAAGAAATCTAAAATGGAAAGAAGCTACATGAAGGTCCATCCTTATGGGATCAGCCAAGTCCAAAAGAAGCAAAAGCCATTCTTTCTGTTTTTAGTAAATCCCAGTTAGTAAAGAGAAAAATTAGGGCATGGATGTGACTCAATTGGTACAGTGTTTGTTCAGCATACATGAAACCTTGGGATCAGTTCCCAGCAGCACATAAAACCAGGCATGATGGCACATGCCCATGATTCTAGTGCTTGGGAGTAAGGACAGGAGAACCAGTAAGTTAAGGTCATGTTTGGCTACTTAGGGTGTTTAAGAGTGGCGCCACCTCCTTGGATTTCCAGCACTAGAAACAGGAGACCCCCAACTTGAATGCTAGCCTAGACTATATAGTCTCTCTCTTTTTCTCTCTCTATCTTTCTCACTCTCTCCCCCCCATATATATATACACACAGAGAGAAGGCAGATCCCAGTTTCTAAGCAACGTAAAGCATGTCAGAGAACACTGGTGGACTGTACAGCCAGGACCCCAGGAGAAGATCCTCACACAGCAAGTCTAAATGAATGACCCTGAGTCCCTGTCTGGTTGATATTTTCTAGGGGATGAACTGATTCCAGTGGGCCAAGGGGAAGAGAAGAATAGGCATTACTTGGCTCAGTACCGCCCAGATGGGATTAAACCCAAGCCTCTAGAACATGCAATTTCCCTAAGGAATCACGTGGCTCCTTGCAAAAAGCTGGGAAGCAGCCTTTGGAGCTTGAAGGAGACAGTTTTAAAAATGAAAGGTGGTTCTGCTTCATACAGTGCGTAATGAGGTGCCAGGGTTTATTTTAATGCTGAGAACAGAGCATAAGCTGAAATAGATTCGAGAATATTTTCAAAAGCAGTGGATGTTTAGCGAGTGCTGACAGACGGTCTGAAGCAATATATGGAGGAGGGGGAAGGACAAGGTAGCATTGTTGGGAAACTGAGAATAGGAGAGGTGACAGGGCCTCCTCTCCTGTCTCCTGTTGCCAATCCACAGCATACCTTATAGCCATAGTATCTGTACATCTGTCAATCAATATAGATAGGCTTTGAAGTGTCTTAAAAGTGCACTACTTAAAAATGCTTAAAAGTCAGTTTTGGGGAATTGTTTACATCTGTCACATCTGTCTAGGCTTTATATGGAGTGTGTGAAAATAAAGAGTTCAAGGACCAGTCAGAATGCTTCGTGGATACAGTATGTACCTTACACTGGCACCCTGGCATATGTATGTCTGCAGTCAATATACCCACAGTAATAATGATTAAAAAGAAGACTATAAGGAGCTCATGGCTGACTAGACCTTTCTGCTTGCAACCAGGCAGGAGCCAGTGGGTATTTTCTGGCCCTATCGCACCAGGGATGCGGGTGTCTGTCTTCTCTGCAGGAGCCCATGTATAAGCAGGGACTCCTGAGGGGCAGCTCAGGATATTTCTGGGCTATACTGCTGGACTAAGTGGAACCCTCCCACCACAGGATGCCACAGATGGCAGGAGGACACCATTGCTAGTGTCAGTCTTGTTCCTCATCTTCTCACGGGTGGTCTGGGATCCCTTGAACCCCCAACCTCAATATGATGGGAATCTTGGCCCTCTTTTAAGGACTCTTTTAAGGAGTAAGGGAGGTGTTTCTGTCCCTCTAGAGCCTCTAGGCTGTCTATGGGGATTTGGAAGGAGTTCAAGGCCTTGGTGTGTCCACCCCACATGGGAACATGGAGTCTGCCCGCCAGGTAGAGACCAGGAGAGAGAAGCTCTGCAGTTTTATCAGTGCTTAGGGCATAGGCACGAACTCTCCTTTGTTAGTTCTAAATCCAGTCACTTGGCCCGGGCAAATAAGATTTTCTGAAATACAATTCTCAACAAGTTGGGAGTATGAAGCAAGAATAAATGAGCAAGAAATGAATTGAAAACTGAAGCCAACCTAAGAGGACAGAGAAACGTCACATAACATCATTTCAAACAGAATTTACGGAGACTATAAAACACAGCTAAAGACACCTATTGACCATGAGAGCTGCTGCACTGCCCTGGGCTACTCCATCCTACCCCTCATCTTGGCTCATAGAGATGACATCTGTCACTGTGTTGGAGACCCAGTGCCAGGCACAAGTCTCCACCAACTAAGCCCTGCCTTTGCCCCGTTCTCCTTCAAATTAGGTCCCATTGAGCATCCCCCCAGCTCTTTTTCTCTGTGCCATTTTGTCCCTGCTCCCTTCTTCCCTTCTTCCAAGCCCACTTTCTATCTATCTCTGCCTCAAGGAACTCCGAAGAACCCATCTGTTGTCCCAGCATCCCTCAGCATGCCATCCCAGGAGACTTTTATCCAGCATCCAGAGGAGCAGGTGCCCATGGATGCTTCCAGTAATAACTGTCCTGAGGTCACCTTATCCTGTCTGCCCTCTGTATATCAGCTGCTCTTTAAAGCTTCTAACCACCTGAGGGCTGAGGCTGGTCCTTATCACATCCCAGGTCCTCAGTAAAGATGTATGTGCAAAGGGAGTTAGGCAGTCCAGCCTCTGGCTGCAGGAAAGATAGACTCACTGGCCAACACTTGTCCCCTCTCCTTGCTCAGGAACAAGTGAAACTCCCCCTATCATGGGATTTCTTTCTGAAGCCACAGATAGAGGAAAGGATATTATATGAACTTTCTAGAAAGTCCTGGTCCTGTCCTACATTTTTGCCTTTGCCTCTGCCTCACAGGAATTGTTTGGTTTACAACAGGATAGTCCAGTGGCTATGCCCCCTCCACCCTGGCTTCCCTGCTACCCTGAGGATATAACCACATTGAGCCTATAGCTGGCAGACATTTATCACAGACTTATGGCCCCAGGACCTCCATCTCCATAGCTGTGACGTGATGGCTGTATATTTCACGCCTCTCAGTTTCCCAGCTGGGATTCAGAGATTTAAAGACACGGGGGGATGTGTTTTTAAATTTATGAGAGGGCCATTGACTTAATTAATTGTGCCCAAAGAGCACAACCAATTGCAATAAGAATTCTTAAAGGAGAAGGGGACCAGGGGAGGGAGGCCTCATATGGCTTGTGGCTGTCGGAGCTGTTTCTTTATAAGGACAGCAGTGCTGAGGGTCTGGCTGGAAGAGAGGGTGGGTGCCCACGCAACAATGCACCCAAAAGCACCCACGACATGTCTGCCCCAAAGGTCTTCAAGGAACATGATCCTTTCCAAAGGACAAAAACCAAGAACTCATCTACCAGAAACTTTCCTATCATATTAGCTGTCTACCTCCTGCTCCCTGCTGACTGGCCAGTGCTGGGTAGTCCTCCATCCCCCGTAGGGGAGCAGGTTTTTCCAGGAGGCCAGGCTAAGGAAAAGTCATGGGTCCAGGGCATATATCTTACACAGTCTGACCTTATAATTTCACAGATGGGGAAACTGAGTCCCAGAGACTTTTCCAGGAGAGGGACAAGACAGAGTGACTCTCAGTCTCCCAACCCCACACCGGCTCCCTCCCGTGAGGTGCTTTCTTGTAGCTGGAATGGCCTCTGCTATCCTTGCCATGCATGACTAATTTCTTATTTTTCAACTTTCACTCTGCATAGGACAAAAAGTGAATAAGCATGTCTTTTCCTTCAGAATCACATCCAGCTTTTTTTTATGTACGTAATGGTGGCATCCAAATGTGCTGAGCCTTAGTGGAGACTTTGAGTTAGGTGTGGTGGCTGGAATTTATAATCTCAGGAAATGGAGGCAGGAGGATTGCTTCCAAATCAAGACCACCCTCAGCTACAGAGTGAGCCCCTGACTCAGAAGGACACAACCACAGCTGTGGTCACTGCACTTGGGAGGTCGAGGCAGAAAGAGCAGGAGATTAAGACAGGCTGCAGAACAAATCTAAGGCAGCCTGGGATACATCGAACTGTGTCTCAAAACAATCAGAAACAACGACAAACAAGTAAGCAAGCAAATCAATAAGAAAACAAATGAAAAATATATAGAAAAGAAAGCGAAGTAGACAAAAGGAGTAATGGAAGAGGAGTTGAAGGAAGAAGAGAAGGAAGGGGAAAAGGGAAAGAGGGGAGGAATCGTGTACACTGGTGCACCTTAATCTACTAGGAAAACATTTAGCACAAAACAAGTTCAACACACACCATGGCTTCAAAGAACAAGTAACCCAATCACCTGGACTCCTCTTATTTGTTCTTTAAGATTGTTTTAACTTTTCATTTTATTTCTATTACCATTAATGTTCATTTGTTATCCGAAAATACATTCCACAAGGATAAAGATATGGCTCTGTTTGGTAACTCAGAATGTCTCCATTCTTGGCATTCAGCAGGTAGCCAAGAAATCTCATTCATTTGAATGAGTGATGGGTGCTTGTGTGTAATGATTTTCCAGAAGGTTCTAAGACCGGATGTACTGGGCAATAAGGTTTGCGCACTTATTGAGTTCCTGTTTTGGCCAAACTGTTCTTCAGAGCAGCCGTGAGACTTGATTATTGATGCTGTCTGAGGGAACTGAAGTAAACAGCTGCTATTGTAAGTCCTAGAACCATGAGAAGGGCTGCCTGGGGTACTTGTGCCAGCCACCTCACCTGAGAGCCCCAGGATCCCAGATATCCCGGTCCTTCTTTGACTGATCCCTATAGCCAATAAGCTGGTCCTATATGATGCTAATCTCTGACTCTAAGTCTTCCTTGTTTCACACTATGACATCTACCATCATACCCACCACTAAGAAGCAGACTACAGCCAGGGAGTCTTCTGTTATGTCAATGAGACCTTACATTGGGTGTGTAATAAGGATGGCAGTATACAGAAACTCAGATGTGCCCACATGTTGGGCTTGAAGGGAGTCATGGATGAGCACATATCACAATCAAAACCCACTGTGATAACCCATTCTAAGATTAGAGGACAAGAGAGATGAGCAAGAAGGATCCTACCTGGATCAGAGACCAAGGGTTAGACAGGATGAAGTCTGTCTGGGACAGGAATCCAATCGAGATGCTGCTAACCGTGGTTGAGGCAGGAGCCTAGACATGTTGCAGCCTATTTGGAGCAGGGCCTCTCTTCCCTCTCCTCCCATCTTCCCCTCTCTCTTTCCTTCTCACTTTTCTCCAAGCTGTCTTGACACGGGTTTTGCATTTCTGACTCAGGGCTGAGAAGTCAATGAATGGTAGGCCAGGGACTGCCCCATTCTGAGAGAAGACAGAGGGGCTTCCTTGTACAGTCAAAGCCAGGACAAGAGACAGGAGTGGCAGAGTTGGGGCCTGGTTGGATGGGTCTCTGCAATCCATCCTTTTTCTCTGAAAGGATTTCCCCGTTACAAGGTGAGTGTCAAGGTTCTGAGACTGTTTTCGTGACAGTTAATGAGGAAATGCAAGAACTCATTAAAATCTTGAGTGTTGAATCCCGATCATTCATTCCCATCTAGGCTTCCTCTTAGCCATTACTTTTTAGTCTTAAGAACAGAGGAAGGAAGTCACCTGAGGGAGCCTAAGCACAGAAGGGAGGATGTCCACTACTTGGCACATGCGGTCCTGGATGGGGGCTGCAGTCTCGGGCTTCCTTCAAGGTAAAACTGAAGGCTCCCTGGTTTCTTGCCTTACTCTGCCCTCCTGGTTAGCCTTCCCTGTTCTTGGAAGCATCCCCTGTCCCTCTCTCTCTCTCTCTCTCTCTCTCTCTCTCTCTCTCTCTCTCTCTCTCTCTCTCTCTCTCTCTCTCTCTCTCTCTCTCTCTCTCTCTTATTTGATAGAGGAGAAAACTGAGCTCCAAAGAGATCAAGAGGGAAATCAGAAGATGACCTTGAATGAGGCCCAGGGACCCACCCCAGCTCCCCTGCACTCTTTGCAAATTATAAGAAAGCAATAAGGGTCAACCTGAACCACTTAGTTCTGCTTTCCCAGAGACATGCAAACTTCCTGTTCCAAGTCCCAAGTCCTTACTCCCCTCCCCCATGAAATCCTACAGCGTTTTATGCAAATGGCCATTAGAAACTAAAAGAGCTGTTTGTTTGTCCTTCATTCAAAGGCTCCAGATGGGTTTTATCTGTTGGGCCTGGCTAGGCCCTGCTATCAGATGGCCATGCAAATGTCTCCACCCGAAATGGCTGGCAGAGAAAGGCCCTGTTTCCAAACACACAGACATTTGCCTGAACATTTCCCTAGCTTATTTCCCTTTTCCCTACCAAGTAGCCAGGGCATCACAGCTTCTCACCTTCAAGAAGTTCTGACAATGGGCAGATAGCACCCAAATCAAACTAGGGGCCTAGAAGTTTGATTACCTCAGATCCAGGCTATAAGAGGGGACCAGCTTGATCTATGTGTCCATAATGAACAACTCAAAATGTTCACATGGGGGCTTTTAGAGTGTAAGATTTCTCCCAAGTTCCAAGATGCCTGAGGAACCAAAATGTGGACCACTTCAGTGTGGACAGTTGAGGCTCATGCCACACACAAAGCATAGGCTTTCTGTTCTGGAAGGGAAGATCCAGGAATCTCGTTTTAGTGGCCAAGGACAGTCTCATTTGGATTCCAGCATGAGTCAGCCCCAGAAAGCCACCTCTGCAAGCAGAAATAAGATGAAACGAATGTCACATGACCCAGGTGTTCTACTTTTGGGCCAGAAAAAAATCTACACATGGGTACACCACAGCTTTAGCCATGAATGTGGCGATGAACAGATTAAGTTCAAGTAGGGAATCCTACTCAGCTAAAAAGGATGAAGCTGATAGCTGAAATCCAGATGCGCTTCAGGTCATGCTGATGGGAGTGGCCAGGTACAGGTAGGGGGCGCTGTACAGAGGTGATAAGGGGAGATAGCTAAGCAGGGATAGAAGCTGCTCCCACAGTTGTGCAGGTAGTCAAACAAATATATGTGTGTGCCAGGTTTCATCAGACTGAACCTGAGATAAGCATGCTGTATGGCAGATCACTTAGAACTTAGCAATAGTGGCTTTTCCAAAGGAGAAATGCCCTAGTGGGGGGGTGCGGGGGGGGCTGTTTGTGTTTAGAGAACGGTCTTCTTGGGGGTGGTGGGAGGAGTGTTCTCTGATTTCTACATAAAAAGTGGTGTTTAAAACATAACTCAGCAAACGCTCCTGCATGGGAAGAAGCACCCCCTCTGTTCGGCCCACACTCAGCCCTCAATTCTATCCATAGGTGAGAACAGAGACTTCAAAGACACCTTTTTGGGCTCAGTTCTGCCACTTACCAGCTGGGTGACCTTGGGAGAGAAGGCCAAATTCCCTTATCTAGGGTACAGTGATGGAAACAGCATTTCCTAGGCAGTTCGTTGAGATGGACGGCCCCACTCATGGCTCCATTTGGTGGGTAAAACACTTGCAAGCAAGCCTAATGGCCAGGGTTTGATCCCTGGAACCCAAACAGAGGTGGAGGGGAACATCAGCTCTCCAAAGCTGTTCTCTTACTGCCTCACCTACTCTTGAGGCATGTCAGTCCCTCCTCCAAGCACACAGACACCCAGGAGAATAACAACCATAACAAATGGGATCCCCCAGGGTAGACACAACACAGGGTCCTTCAACAGATGAGCGGATGAACAAAATGTGGTTATTTGGCCATAAAAAGGAATAAGGTTACCACAAATGCTGCGACCTGGATGGACCTTGACGGCATTGCTAAAGGAAAGAGGTCAGACATAAACCTAGGACTATCTGTATCTAGAATAAAGAACTCCAGGAAAGGAGAAAGCAGACTGGAAGCTGTGAGGAGCCTGGGGAAAGACAGGGAAGGGAGGAATGGGTACAGTTTTAGTGGGATGTAATGAGCATGTTTTGGCTCTGGTAGAAATGATGGCTGTAGAATATTTTGATATACTAAATGCCACTAAATTGTTGATTTTTCACTGGCTAATTTGGGCTTGGGAGATGAATTAGTCAGTGAGGTGCCAGCTGCCCAAGTGTGAGGACTTGGATCCCTAGCACCCAGGTAAAAAAATCCAAGTGTGGTGCCTAGCTTTTCTAACCTCACACAGAAGATAGGGATCAGAGATAGAAGGATTCATGATGTTCCCAGGTCAGCCAATGGGAGAGTCAAGTTCATTGAGAGATGCTACATCAAAAGATAAGGGTGGGGCAAGAGAATAGAAGACACGTAATATCAATGTCTGGCCTGTACTTGCACACAAATGTAACACACACATACATATACTCAAATCAACAGAAACAAAACTAATTTCAAATCAATGTGTAAACTACACACAGTTCCTCATCCTTTGATGCAAGAATCAAGGTTGAAGGGCAAGGTGGACCTTGAAGAAACTGACCAATGTGATGAAGCCAGAATTACCCATGGGGCTTTTCTTTCAGAGCCTCTGGACTCCTGTGTCATCGGGGTTGCCTCTTCTGGACAAGGTGACAGCAGATCCTGGAGCAACAGAGATAACAGGATATCCTGCCAGCCCAGAGTTGGCCTCCTGACCTGCCTTGACTACCTGGGACAGCATCCCTCCCTTGATTCAGCTCAGACTGGAAGATGAGCCACTTAAGGAAGTGACGCCCCTTGTGTCATGGGCCCAGCCCTGGCTCCAGCCCTGATATCTGATCTTTGTCCTGTGACCCTGGCTGTGACCCATGCCTAATCCTGTAGCCATGCAGCTCAGACCTGTTGGGAAGCAGCTTTCCCAAGGAGGCCCAAACAAGCCTTCACTCCCAGCAACTTTGGCCCTTTCAAGTGGCCTGTGAGGCCTGGGATACAGCGCACAGGCTTGATCCATAGAGCTTGTTAATAGGCTCAAGTTGTGGCAGTGAGAACCTGGTCGGGGTCTTAGTGTGTTAAAGAGTTGGATGACCAGTCCCTGTTAGATTTTTTTAGAGGAATGATACCCAAAGTCGATATCTGCAGTTCCCTCCAAGTCTTGTGTTTGCTCCTATTGGTGAGGGGTCTTCCTACCTGCTGTGTGCCTCTGGATTAGAAACCGTCCCCATCCCTCTGGATCACTTAACCCTCCAAGGCCCAGGATTCTCAATGTTAAAAGAATGGGTCCATTGCCCTATCCCAGTGGCTGAGCAGGTTTCTCTGTGGGCCCCCCCCTCCACCATCATTCTGAGATAACACACAGCTTTCCCAGGATCTCTGGCACTAGGAAGCAGAATCCAGGCCAAAGAGACATGAGGGTATCATTTGCTTATGGAGGATTAAGAAAGCTGTCTCCTACCCCAGATCAGCACAGAGCAGCCTCTCTGAGGTCCCACAGAGAGTGCTACCCAGCTCCAGAGTCTTCTGATTTGGTGGGACTAGAAAACACTCTAAATCCGAAGTTCCAATGCGTACTCAGATGGTGCTGCTCCTGGGGACCAGATTTTGAGAGCCAGTGTGTTCGGAGAGGCATGAGGGGCATGAGGCAGTCACCAAGTCCAGGAGCATCCTTGAAGGCAAAATAAATGGTCTCTGAGGGAGCACACACAACAAAAGAGATGAGAGCCAGAAAATGATGGATGTGTCCAACACGAGCAGGTGGAGTGTCAAACAAGAGAAGGACACAATGTCACAGACAGACCCAAGGGGACCAGCGTAGGAGAGCAGCCAGTGAGACTCAGGGTAGAGGGCAGCTAACAGAGAGAAGGAGGAAGATGAAGGAAACTCAGGCAGGGTGCTCACTCTGAGAACAGAAGACGTCTGCAGCCAGGCATTGTGGCACATCCTTGGAGTCCCAGCATTTACAAGAAACTAGAGAATCTTAAGTTCAATGGCTAGCCTGTGTTACAAAGCAAGACTCTGTGTCTGCTTTTTTTAAGGGGAGGGGAGTGAAAGGAGCAGAGAGAAGAGAGGGGAGAAGAGGTGTCTTAGTTGCAATAAAGCACCATGACCAAAAATCAAGCTTATACTTCTGTGTTACTGTTCATCATTAAAGACAGTCATGAGGGAAACTTAAGGCAGGAATCTGAAGGCAGGAGATGATGCAGAGGCCACGAAGGAGTGCCGTTTACTGGCTTGCTCAGCCTGCTTTCTTATAGAACCCAGGACCACTAGCCCAGGGATGGCACTACCTACAATGGAATGGGCCCTTTCACATCAATTACTAATTAAGAAAATGTCCTACAATCTGTCCTGCAGTCTGATCTTACAGAGGCATTTTCTCAATTGAGGCTCCTTCTTCTCTGTGATGACCCAAGTTTGTGTAAAGCTGATATAAAACTAGCCAGGCCAGGAGGGGAGGGGAGGAAAGAGGAGGGAGACCCTGCTCTATCTAACTTAGTCATGTTTCTGATCCATGTGGCCTCTGTATGACATGAGCATGTTGGCTTGAACTCCAAAAGAGCCAGGCAGCGGTATACTCCACAGAAAAGGATTCATAGATTGAATGAAGAAAGGTGTAATCTTTTCAGGGTACACTGAGGTCAGAGGCAGTCCATCCCTACCCAGTAATCCCAAGGCCTTTCAATGATGTTCCCACCTCCTGCTCATGCCCTTCAGAAGGGACCAAACCTCAGGCTCATTCTCTTCCTCTATTAAATGAGGCTATTGCTGTCCACAGAGCATGAAATCATCTCCTACAGCTAAGCTGCTCTGCATGTGGGGCCACACCCCACCCTACTTTCAGCATTTACTAATGAGCTTTAATAAATATCCATGGGAACAAGCCAGCCATGGTTAAGGGTAAACATGGGGGGCTGGAAACTGTAACATGGGGTTGAGGGATACAAGGCCTAGGGCGGGAGTCGTGGTTATAGGTGAGTGCTTTCAGCCTGAGGGGGGTAGGGTGAAGATGCTATATGAGAGTTTCCTTCAGAGTTGAACCAGACAGAGCTTGGGGAAGGATGCTACAGGAGGCTTGGGTGAAGGAAATAGTAGATTGGGAAGGGTGGGAAGCCAAGAATCAGCCAAGGGATGTTGGTCAGCTCAGCAGGCACAACTTTCCCTGCAGACTCCCAGGCACCAGGGAGCCTAAGAGGTCACTGCCCTGAGATCCAGGAGCCAGATGTTATCAGGGCTTGGCCAGTGAAACTTGAGCCTGGACACCCGCTGGCCCCTCTTACCATAGATGACATACTGCACCAGACAACAGGGAGCTGCTCCTGCGCTGGGATGCTAAGGCTGCTGGCTGTGGAGTGTGGCTATCACCAATTCCTTCCCCTCTCCACTGCCTCCTGGTCCAGTGCACAGCCAGGTACAAGACACAGAAGGCAAGTGGGCTAGTATAATGACCTGAGTTACCATTACCTATTGGCGGGGAATGTGGTAAAGGCTCAAGAACAAGACAGTGAGGTTCAATTTCAACAAAGCTATCCACCTGATTCCACACAGCCAGACTCACAAGGCCTCGCTTTGGTGCGCTCCCCTCTAGCCTTCTACAAGACATCAGGCACTGCCACCTCTAAGGAGGTTCTCCTCATCTCCCTGAAGAGGCCAGGTGCCCTGCTAGATCTAGGTTGTATGTACTTACCTTTGCAATGGCCTCCTTAACACTCAACCCCTCACCTCTGTGTAAGCACTGACACAGGGGCATAGCTGCCATGGCATGGTTCTGCAGCAGACACAGTGGTGCCAGATGCCTCAGAGAGTGATTAAAATCAATCCACTCCACACTAAGTATCAAAACCACATAGGCCACATGAACAGGATCTGTGTTTCCCATGGTCTTCATCCATCTGACATGGTTTTACTTGCTACCCAGGTAAGTAGTTTGAATGATCATTAAAAGAATTTCTCCCAGAGTCAAACTTTTCAGAAAGTATGTACCCAAAGGCACCTCGAATCCTTCATCTCAAAAATCTCCTTACTGCTTCTACCAACCCTGGAGAGTTATACTACAATTCTTGTCTGATCCTAACCTATCTTCCAACATCTCCCACATTGAAAGATCCTCTCCTCAAAGAAAACTTCAGTTCTTAATGAATCTAGCTTTGTCCCCACTCCAAGGCATCTTAGACACTCTACAGGGAAGGTGGCTACCTTCTAGGGAGCCAGCAAACAACAGAGACTCTCAATAGGTGTTGGCGGGTGGTGAGCAGATGGATGGATGGATAGATGGATGATGGATGGATGGTTGGATGGATGGATGGATGGTTGGATGGATGGATGGTTGGATGGATGGATGGATGGATAGATGGATGATGGATGGATGGTTGGATGGATGGATGGATAGATGGATGATGGATGGATGGTTGGATGGATGGTTGGATGGATGGATGGATGGATGGATGGATGGATGGATGGATGGTTGGATGGATGGATGGTTGGATGGATGGATGGATGGATGGATGGATGGATGGATGGATGGATGGCTATATGGATAGGGTGAAGGAACTAATAGTTGACTATGTGGATAGATAATCAGATGGGAGGGAAGATGGACAGATACATGCATGCAGGTATGAATGGACATGCTGGGGGTGATACTGAAGAGAGAATATAGGAGAACTCATCCTGTTGTCTCTAAGAACAGGAAGTTCATCTGATCAGAAAGTGGGTAGACTGTCTGACAGGAAGCCCCATTAAAACAATAAAAGGAAAAAGCCTTAAATAGTAAATCAAGAGGAATTTTTGGTTGAAATTTGCAACTCAAAAGCATAGTTTGAAAACAGCCTTGGAGAGTAGAGCTGCCCACCCAGCCCTGACGGGATGGATGCATATAGATCGGTATCACATTAAATCTCCCTATTGAGCCTTCTCTGTGGTGGCACAATGAGATGCCAGAGGTGATCCGTCCCATCTTTCTCTTGGCGATACCCTTTTCAGCCTAAATTATACAGAAGCAAATAATTACCAGGGCCTTCTATTTACCCTTCTTAGAAGATTTAATTTATCCCAATAAACATGACGAGGCAGTCCTTTTGGGGTTTGAAATGACATATAATTTACTTCTCACAAATGCACTGGGTCCAGGAGAAAGGCCATTCATCAGGCGATCTGAATCCCAGACTGCTTACCAAAAGGGCCTTTTGTCTCTTTGTTTTCTGTTGCAGACAGCACGTGGAGAGGAGATTTAAGCAATATTTTCAAACACTGTGAGCTCTGTAATGATTGTCCTCTGCAAACCTGGCTCTAATGTGGAACTTACAATAGTCATTTATCTGCCCCTCCCGCTTCCCTGTAGCCCAGCCCAAGTATCATGTGGTCAAGGAGGCATTTAATAAGGCTCAATTCAAAACCTCAGATTTAAATAATATTAAAGAGGTGACCCAGGCCCAGCAAAACCCAGGATGTCCAAAGACTACTGGGTCTGTCCTTGAGGCCTGGAGCTCAACAGAGGGTGCTGGGATGGCCAGGTTGTTGCTCTGTCTTCTCTGGCTCATAACTGGCCAACCTGGTTTATAATTCTCTCCTTTTCTCTTCCTCTTTCCATCCCTCTCTTCATCCCTCCCCCTTTCTCTTCTCTCCCTTATCATCATCCCCTTTCTCCTTCTCTCCCTCCCTTCTTTTTCTTTGTTGTTTTTTATCACCCCACCCCTGCCTCTTACCTTTCTGTCTCAGCTGCAGCAGGGCCCCAGTGCTCTCTGTAGTGGATCTAGCTCCATTCTTACCTCTGTAACTTCATCTTCACCTACACTTGGTACATGGACATATCCAAACCTCAGCTGCATCTCTCCCCCTACCCAGTCAAGTTTGGGGTCCACTTCCCAGTATGCCCAACTACTCACAGACACCCTAACCAGGGTGCAGCCCCAGTCCTCCATCCCCGTAGATTATATATCTATTAGTTTTCAGACCCTGGTGTTTCTCACATCTCAGTATTTCCCAGGTCTCTCCACTCTTGTACCCACTGGAGGTTACTCTCTAAGACAGGCATCCTCTCCCTCTGTGTTACCATACCCCCTCCCCGTCATTCTTTTCAAGATGGTAGATATAAATGGTAATTTTCAACTCACATCCCTGGAACATCTTGGTTTCAGCCTTAACAACTAGAAGGTGTCGCTTTTCAACAGCTCACAACTTCCTGTTATCATCAGTGCCAAGTTCAAGTGGATTTTCCTTGCCATCTCCCTCAAGGGTCTTCAGTCACACCAATTCTCCCTGTGTGTCAGACCCACAGACTCAAAGTCAAGAACATTAAAGCCAGGTCAGGCTGTACCTAGAGAGTCTGGGGCCATGTTCATCTCACACGTCCTTCTATCCCAATCGCCCCTTGAGTTTGCACATGGAAGAATGGGTCAGAAGCTTAACTCTTCATATAACAGGAGAAGACTACCTATTCTGCCTCTCCACCAAATTCTGCTGCCCTCCTAAGATTTCAGATAGGAGAAAGGAAACATCAGATTAAATTCATGGGGTATATGTCTGTCTTAGTCAGGGTTTCTATTCCTACACAAACCTCATGACCAAGAAGCAAGTTGGGGAGGAAAGGGTTTATTCAGCTTACACTTCCACACTGTTGTTCATCACCAAAGAAAGTCAGGGCTGGAACTGAAGCAGGCCAGGGAGCAGGGGCTGATGCAGAGGCCATGGAGGGATGTTACTTATTGGCTTGCTTCGCCTGGCTTGCTCAGCTTGCTTTCTTATAGAACCCAAGACTACCAGCCCAGGGGTGGCACCACCTACAATGGGCCCTACCCCCTTGATCACCAACTGAGAAAATGCCCCACAGCTTGATCTCATAGAGGCACTTCCCCAACTGAAACTCCTTTCTCTGTGATAACTCCAGCCTGTGTCAAGTTGACACACAAAACTAGTCAGTACAGGGTCCCCATAGCTGGTTTCCTTATTTCTCAGCTTTGTTCATGGGCTGCTACTTAAACTAGTAGTGGAGATGACATCTGCGATTTCTGTGAGAGTTAAACCTTCCCTTCCCTCTGCTCTTGTCACGCCTACCTCATCTCGATAGCTCCTTCTGGACATCTTTTTTCTTTCCTTCCTTACCCATTCTTTCCATTTTTCACCTGTTTCTTTTTTCTTTGTTTTAAGATTTACTTTCTAAACATATGAGTGTGTGCTTCCCTATATGTGGATTTTTGTTGATGGAGTCCACAAGAGGGTGTTGAATTTCATGGAATTGGAGTTGCAGGCAGTTGTGAACCATCCAATATGGTGCTAGAAACAACTTGGGTTCTTCGTAAGAGCAGCAAGCATTTGTAACTGCTGAGCCATTTATCCAGCACCCACTCTCCCCATTTTGTTTACTGAGACATGGTCTCACTATTTCCCAAGCTGGCCTTGAAATTTAAATTTTCTTATTTCAACCTCTGAGTACTGGAAATACAGGTGTGTACTTCCATGGCTCGAGACATTTTTAAATTCAGGTCTGGGTTATCCATATGCTCTGCTGCTGATTCTATGAGCTTTCTAAGTACAGTACTGTGTAGTTACAGGCTGCTCCTCAGTGTATCCTGGGCATCTGGTACATGGCCATGCTTGGGAAAGTTTGTCTGCCCAGCTGACTGAATACAAGCCTCTTTCTCTCTGGAGCAAGAAGCTTTGTCTTAGTAGACAGTTAGCCTTCCACCGTCTGTCTGTCTGTCTGTCTGTCTACCTAGTCTTTGTTTCTGTCTCTATCTCTCTGCTTATCAGAAATCCCAGCTGATTTTTACTTTGTGCTGTGAGTCTTCACTTCATGTTTTTAACGTTGCACCTGCACAAATTGCTTCGGTTTTAAACACAGACATGTGCACTGGCTTGGGACGGTCACAGCTGCTGCTGCCTTTCCTAACCTCAGATACAGGACAATTTCCATGGGCTCTTCCTGGAGATCATCCACTAGAGTTTCTGGGGCATTCTGGATGTCTTCTTGCAATGCAATTCAGGGTACTTCCTGGGATCTCAGGATGTGGAAAAAGAGATGGGGCTGAGAGGCCACAACAGGTCCGGGAGCTGTACAATCAGCCACACCAACACACGCATCTGCCCAGGCTCATCCAGAAAGCCAGAATGAGCTCCTCGCAGTGGATGGTCACTGGGCATTTGGAACGTCACCTGGCCCACAGGTCCTTCCTCTGAAGAGCCTAGTGACATAGGTACTGCAGGGAGGGAGGCCAAGGGATGAAGTGGTGAGGTGACCTCAAGGTAGCTATGATAGTTAGTTACTATGACTGTCAGCTTTACAGGATCTACAATCACCTAGGTGATGAGCAAGCATTCAGGCATGCCTTTGAGGAAGTTTCTAGATTAGGTTAACAGAGATGGGAGGATCCATCCTAACTGCTGGACCAATTCCACAGCAGAGATGGAATGAGTGCCAGCATTCCTTACTCTCTGCTTTCAGACTGTGGATGCAGGGCGAGCTGCTGTCCTCAAGCCCCTGTTCCCACCATAAGAGAACATACCTTCCTTCCCTGTTTCCCTCTTTCCTCCTCGCTCCCTCCCTGTATCCTTTCCTTCCTTTCTTCCTTCTTTCTTTCTTCCCTCCCTCCTTCCTCCCTCCCTCTTTCCCTTCTTCCTCCCTCTGTCCCTCCCTCCCTCCTTCCTTCCCTCTGTCCCTCCTCCTTCCTCCTCCCTTCCTTCCTCCCTCCCTTCCTCTCTCTCCTTCCTTCCTTCTTTCCTTCCTTCCTTCTTTCCTTCCATCCTTCTTCCTTCCTTCCTTCCTTCCCTCCTTCCTTCCAGGTTGCTTTTGCCAGACACTTTGTCACAACAGTGAGAAAATCCACTAATGTAGTCGTCCTGATGGGATGAACAGGAGCTGGTACCCCACTGCCCTCAGCAGCTGTTTCTTACTCCTAGCCACAGCCACACACATGAGGTTACCTCAAATCACCACCCCAGGGACTCCGTGTAACTTGAGCTGTTTCTTTGGGTCTGTATGAAAATAAAGACATTACAAGGCCTAACTCAGGACCTGTCACCCTCACCCACCCTAACTGCATTCCTCTCTGTGCACACACCATGGCTCCTTTATTTGGCCTGCACTTGCTAAGCACCACTGTATACAACAGCTTCCCTGCAGGCTAGACTGGTGAGAAGACAGAACAAGCACTGGTTTCCTTCCTGTCCCCCTCTTCCACTTGCAAGCACTGTGACTTTGAAAGAAAGGAGAAGAAAGGGGAAGGGGTTGAGAAGGGGGAAATAGAGAGGGCAGTGCGCGCCATGGAGGCTGGACAGTTTCACAGTTGCCTATTGGCAGATTCTCTAGAGAAAGCCTGTATGATCCCTTGAGAAGCTGGCTGCTGGGCTAGGAGAGGTGTTCCTAATCATTAGAACAGGAGGAGATGGAAATTCTATCTCAGCTAGTACCGGCTCCCTTACACGAACTCACGAACTCACGCCTCCGATGCATCCATAATCCTCCTCCTCGTGTGGTCAACTTGATTACTCCAAGGTGGAGGGACTCCACTACCCACAGGGCATTCCCTGCCGTGGTAGGTATCCATTTTGCCAACTCTCTTTATTGCGCATGTCATAGATGAGTCTACACCCCCCATGCCCACAGTAGCCTCTGAAATGAAGGGGCTTCTGTGGTTTCTTCTCAACATTAAAAGGTCAGGAGAGGGTTAGGCAGCCAACAAGAAGTTAAAATCCAAGCCCTCACACTGCAGATTTAGATGGCATGTTTTAATAAGGGTCTGATTTATGATGACACGCATGCCTCCTGGTGACAGTGGCTTTCTTCCTGCCAGCTTATCAGATAGATTGCACCCCCCCCCCCTTTATGTTTTTCTGCATACCGGCCTCCTTCCGGGAAAAGGCCACTTCCCCAAATAAATAACAGCAAATCACAAATAAAATAACAGCAGCGTCCTTCCTGTCCTGGAGTTACAGATGAATTACTAGGAGTGAAATTCACAACCACAGCTTCTGGGCAAGGGGGCCAGGGAGTGAGTGTGGGGAGCGCCACATTGTCTGAATCCCAGCTATGTGCCTCCAAGGGAAGGGCTTCGTTTCTCTTCTCCCAGAGCAGAGAATCAACAGAGAAATAACGTCGGCATGCAGCAAAGGGAAGGCGGTGAATAAATATGCCCTTCATGAGCTGGATTCAAACATTTATTTTACATGAAAAGGGGCTAATGACATTTAATAGGATAGAGGAAATCAAAAACTCATAGCCAGCAGCCACTCTTTTAAACCAGATTTGGCGCACAACCCCCCAAGGGCTGTTTGCACCAATTCTCCAATAAATCACACACTGACTTTTAGAAGAGACAGATATTTAATTCGTGCATTAGAACCACGGGGCCATAACCACAGGCTGCAGCCCAGGCATCCCACCCTCTTCCTCCACAGACCCTTAAACCATAAGGCTATAAAAGGAGACATTAATTGGGTTATTAAGCATGAAGCACCAAGCAGGCTGCAGGATGAGGGCTGCTGGCTGACCTTTGGGGTGGGATCAAAGTTCATGGGTCAAAGGAGGGGTTGCTTTTGGAACCCACTGCTTCCTCTTCTCCTGCGGGCAGTCAAATGATCATTAACTATTTAAACGGTGGCTCTGTCTAGAGGTTTAAACACTCTGATGAGGTGCTGGAGTAGCTGAGAGTGGCTAATAGCTCACCCCTCCCCATTGTCCAGGTCCATGTCCACTGTCTACTTTGGGTCTTGGAGGGCAGATGGCAGAGGAAACAGAACCATGGAAGCTGGCCTCCAGGTGGCGCTGCAGCTGCTCATTTCTGAGTGGGACTGAGTGGT
>NW_022196904.1:120864456-120869913 GCF_008632895.1 Mastomys coucha | reverse complement strand
CACGAGCTCCACTTACCTGAGCTCACACCACATCCTGTTCTTTCCACCCTGTTGGGTATAAAGAAAGGAGGCTCCTAGTGAGCTCAGTACACCAGCAAATGTAGGCAGAGGGAAGCCTGCATTTCACAGATTGTTGACATGAGCTTCCAGGGGAAGTGGCTACTGGCTAACCTCCTTGGAAGTTGTGGGAATGGTGTCAGAGATGGAGACACTCGGTCCTATATGCCCTGACAGGAGATATGGGAGCTTCCTAAGGGATTGTGGATTAGAGAGTTGATGGACATGGCCAGGCTGACCTATGAACACTGAAAAAGGGTACAAAACACATCCCTCTCCAACCCTGATATGCAGCCCTACTCTCCTGTGGCACTAGTAAGGCACTGTAGGGTGCCATAGGCTTGGGAATGAGTCATAGTAAAGTCATCCCTCTGCCCTCTTTGTGCTGAAAGATATCGGCTGGTGCCAGAGCCTCAGCATGGAGAACCTGGAAGGGACTTTGGTGCCCACCCAATCTTGGACACTGCCCAGTAAGCCAGAGGTGAGTCACTATGAATCCTCAACAGCTTAGTCTAAAGCTCACCTCTGCTTTGTTGGCCCACTCCCACACGCTTTGGTTCAGTCCTGGCCTAGGGATAGGATGAGAGTGTGAAATGGGGCTTTCCTACAGCCCACTATAGCACCTTCTTACGATTTATCAAAATCGGACTGTGTCCATGTTCTGATGCTACCAAGCAGAGGCTTCTGTCTTTGTTGGTGCTTGCTGTGTTGCATATTGTTTTACAATTACAGTGCTGTGGATTAAACACAGAACCTTGCTCCTATTAGCTGATCACTCAACCACTGAGCTATATCCCCAGCCCTTTCTTCATTTTTCATTTTGAGACAGGATTTTGATAAATTGCCAAGGCTGGCTTTGAACTTGGGATCCTCCTACCTCAGCCTCCCAAATAGCCATGATTAAAAGTTTGTACCACTAGTCACCTTTGTATCCTCAACCTTAAATACAAAATCTAGAGGAGCATGTGGGTAGTATTTACCCAAAGAGACAGTACTGTCCTGCACTTGCCAGCACCAGCTACTGATGCTTCATGGATATCAACTACAGAAATGATCACATGTTAGCAAACAGATGACTGGCTCATTCTAGCAAGCTGTGAGGATCCCTGTTGACTAGCTTAGTCTCTACAAAGTCAGGCTGTCATGCCCTAGAGATGAGGTGGCAAAGAGAAGGCAGCCTTCCACTATGGCCTCAGCCACCTTGTGAGGAAACAACGTTTGCCCAGTACAACTAAAAATTCTCCTAAGCTGACATCCTGATGCAAGAGAGGATACAAGATCCTCAACCCTGGAGGTACCACTTGCCCCAGGATACAAATGAGGCCCAGAGAGAAGCTTTGAAAATCTACAATGCCTCACACCTCTGAGGTTCTCTCTGTGGCCACACTGACTTGGACAGGTTGTCATGTCCCCGCATACCCCAAACTGTGGCTCCTGGCTCCTGAGATGGCAAGAAACCAAAGCCACTGTCACTGATGTCTAAGAAATGCTATTAATGAAAGTGCCCCTCACATATTATGTAGAGAGCTGCAATTTCCATCTGAAGGCTGCCAGTTGAATCGCTGCTTCCATTAAAACAAAAACCTCACTCCTAGAAGCAATTTAACATCCATGTACTTCAAAGGGTTCTGACTAGCTGCTCCTGCTGTCAAAACACACATGCATGCATATATGCATGTGTGTGTCTATACATGCTTACACACACACACACGTTTCCCATGGAGTCCAACAAACTATCTGAGCATAAGCCTGGCAACAGCATGACAGATCCTCATGAACTGCACACTCTTGGCATTTTTATCTCCAAATTCAGCAGAGGCATACCAGGAAAAACACCAAGAGTCAACTCTTCAGAAATCATGTTCTCCCATTCATCAGCTTGTTCTTTCTCTCTATGGAGACTGGATCCTGCCTGTGGGGCTGGACACTAGACCCTGGCTCCTAAACAGTATAGCCAACCAACTTGGCATTTAGTGTGTCCACTAGGGCTTTAGAGGAAACTCACAGGTTGTAAAAGACACAAAGTCTTTGGCTGTGGCAGGCCTATAACACAGAGAATGGCTGGCCTGCACTGCTCTGAAAAACAGAGACACAGAGGTTCCATGTAGGGTTGGCAAGACAGCCCAGTGGGTAAAGATTTTGCCTGGGAATCCTGGAGACCTGAGCATGGTCCTCCAAATCCACAGAGAGGTAGAAGGAAAGGACCAGCTCCACCAAGTTGTCTTTTGACCTCCACATACGACCACACTCACTAATAATACATTTTTTAAAAATACATTTATACTTATAAACAGCAGCAGCAACAACCAGAAACCAATTCAGAACCCGTGGGATCCATTGGAACCAAATATAGCATTCAGAGCTGTAGGCATGCTGACCGCGCTTGAATGGAGTGAGTATTCCAAAGTCTATGCAATCTCAATAGTCAAACCCAAGAGTTTTGATGCAACATGAAGAGAAAAGCTTGTCCGCAGAACACGGGGGAGCCTTTGGAGATCAGAAAGCCTGCCCTGAGCTCACTCTGTCTGGGCTACTCATCTGACTGCTTATCTTGAGCCCTCCTAACAGTTTGCTTGAGATGCTTTCGTTATGAAAACTCTCAGGTCTTCCAAAGTGAAAGGAAACAGAAACTAGATTCTTTTAAGTCTCCAGCAGGCTCAAAGCCTGCTTGACCCTGATCCATCCATAGGACGCAAGCAAGGGCCAGTGGCACTGAACTTGAATTCCTGAGTTGGCAAGATGAAGAGCAATTTAAATGATTAAAAGGAGAAAAAAGGAAAGAAAGGAAGGGAAAGAGAAAGGGTAGGCAGAAAGGGGGAGGGACAGAAGAAGGGAGGGAAGGAGGGACAGAGGGAGAGAGGGACGGAAGGAGAGTGGGAAGGAAGGAGTGAAGGAGGGAGGGAGGGAGGGAAGATCAAAGGAAAGAGGGAAGGAAAAAGATGAAAAGAAGGAAAAGAGAATTGTCCACAGTCTAGCTGACTTTCTGACACATAGTAGGTCTTTAATAAGACTTTTTTTTTTACATGAAATAGATCAAGTCAACAGATGTGACCAAGGTTAATCTCAACCCACTGTAAAGTTCCTTTTGCTAGAGTGCAGACTGCAGACTCATAGATGAGCTGGTATTATTCCATGAGAGCAAGTAATTGCTGATGGCAGGCTGGCAGGTGATGGAGGAATGTCAGGAGCCAAAGCTGCCAGCTTTGGGTTCCGAAGCAGCTGTGTCCTTAATTACGTCGCTTGATTTATACTCTATTAAATCTGTATATAAGTAACCCATTTCTCTGGAAGCATTTAAAGCTCTTCTATTCCACCAAACACACTGCTTTTATTTCAAATAAATGTAGCCAGCTCTTTGGGGAACATATGGTATATTTCTCTCTTATTAATAATTCAGTTCAAATGAGCAAAAATTAGTTGGTGCAGTTACGGCTGATTTTGTCCTGAAAAGATCTGCATTAATTTTAGACGTTTTGTAAATTGGGCTATTAAATAAAAGCATTATATGTGAATTACCCTTTAAATTTTAAGCAACTTGGTAGTTTAATGGTATTTTCTAGTCAGATTCATTTTCAATCTTTAAAAAATTATAGTCATTATGGTAAGACAAATTTTTGAAACCTGCTCCTTCTATCCAATTACACATTGTGCTAATAAGTAAACTAGAAAACTTTTATGTTCTCATTTCAGTGGGCTACCCTATCCCGCCCTGTTTTTTGTGGGCATCTGTCTCCTGAGATGGTCTACAAAAGGAGGTTGATCCTAACTGAGCAGGTCCCACCAACAAAGGATCGGGCATCAAGGGGAGAGAGAGGTGTTCAGGAAGGGGACTTGGTATCAAGGTATTGAGTTTGTCTCCTAGAACTCTCTTGTTGATTGAATCTCCTCCCTCAGAGTTTAGAGCTCTTCAAGGAAGAGCTGACAAAGCTCCAGGCTGGGACTGTCACTAGGAAGACCAATGAAGAAGACTGGAACAGGCTTTTTGGAAGATACACAGATCTAGATCTTTGTGTCCCCAGGCTAGGATCCATCCTAATGGCCATGCCAGAAGGGGTGTAGAACTAGCTCTGCTCCTTGCAATCTTTGATGTGAGTTAGATAGCCGTGTGACCTTGAATTTGACCCTACCTTGTGTTTCAGTTCCTCTGTATGTCAAATGAAGATAGTATCTGCAATGTGGCCTTAGTAACAGGTCAGATGGGAAAATGGATGCCTTCTTGCCTACCATGTATTTACTACAGCACATGACTTGCGTTGGTATTTAGTAATTGGTCATTGTTAAGACACAAAGAGCTGAGTAAACAGACCCTAAGGTTTCTCTTGAAGTTAAAGAACCAAAATTCACTGAGAGGATCATTTTCTTAGTAGAAAACAGGGTTGTCCAAGAGAATACTCTTGCGCCGAGATGACTGCCCAAAGCAGGTAAACCGGGGTCTCCTCATTCTCCACTAAGCAGAGGGTATTAGTTGAAATTAAAATAAAAAATAAAAAGCACAAAAGGAAACATGAATGTACTGTGTTATAATCTGTGGAATTCTGGCACTCGGGCCATTGTTTATATGCATGGCTTAAAGAAATTGGGTACATCAAACTACCTGTCTACCACTACAATCATTTCTGTTGTCATCAAGAAGTCAGAATGCTTCTAGGAGACCTGCCCAGGGCTGAACCACTGGCAGCAATGACTGCAGTGACAGTCATCATGTCTACCCACATCATGTCTACCACTACCTGTCAGAGGAAGACCCTAGAGGGGACAGGTCAGGTCAGGTGCCTGACTCCAGAAGGAAAAGGACTCTTGGTGGGTGGGGTGAGAGCAGATATTAGTCAGGAGCAGGCTGATCATTCCCTTAGACACAGCAGGAATTAGGCACCGTTGATATTTCTGTGATGTTGGTGATGAGAGTTCTGACAAGAGATAAATAACATGACAATGAAAGTGTCACTAATCTGCCCCTTAGGATAAGAGGAAAGGCAGAGAGATGGGTGAGTGAGCTGGAAAGATTGAAAGTCCTTTGCTTGGATAGAGCAACCCACTAAAAGAAGGTGTACATACTCTGTGATGAGTGGGAGAGGAGATGGGCATCTGTCCCTTTCCATGCTTTGTTTAGTCTTCCAAGATGAGTCTGAGGTCATAATGTCAGACAAGCAAGTAACACAAGTCCTGTGAGGGGGCTAAGGATGTGGTAACACAGAATGGAGCATTGATGTAATTTAAGACACGCAAAGAACTAACAGGGGTCTAATAAGTCTGTTCATTGTACCTATGTGCTTAGTGTGGCTTGTGCTGGAGCAATGTCAGATTAAACTCCCAAAGCTCAGTGGCTTAATCCAGGGAGAATATTTTTCTAGTTCAGATGAAGTTTTATGGGGTGTTTGGAGGCAGGAGGAAATTTTCTCT
>NW_022196904.1:120856956-120861956 GCF_008632895.1 Mastomys coucha | reverse complement strand
AGGCCAGGAATCACATAGCTGTTCATGAGACTGAATGTCTCAATAGCTCCAATCTAGTGCTGAAGTAGCAGAGAATTCCTAGAAAGCCGCTGGTCTTCAGTTTGTCTTTGAATCCCAAAGAAGTAGGTCCTAAAAGTAGTAGAGGAACGCCTCAGCAACAGAATGCATGAACTTGCCAGCAAGAGTGAGGCCAAGTAGGTAAAATGCAAAAGCTTCCTTTTTCTACGTTGTGTCATGTGCATTGCCTCCAGAAGGTATGACCCAGATTTGGGGTGGTTCTTCCCACTTCAAATGATCTGATCAAGAAAATCCTTCACAGGCATGTCCAGCCCCTGGGATTTTAGTTGATTCCAGGTGGAGTCAAGTTAACAATTACCATTAGTTATCATATACCCCACCAGGCACTGTAATCAAATGGAGGCCGCATGGGGCAAACAGATCAGCAGCTACTAAGAACACAGAAGTTCCTGACCCCCTCTACCTGGTCCATGGTCACACTTACAGTGGGAGCTACCCTGGCTGCCTCCACTCCTGTAAAAGATGCCCAGATTGTCCAGAGTGCTTTCACAGGCAGAATGGTTCTTACCGCTGGGCATCACTGAGCATGGCTTATTTATCCCTTGACAACCACCATGCCACCGGTGCAGTCCCTGAGATGTCAGTGCCTTGTGTCTGTGGAATCATGAAGGAGTGTGAGGGGCGGATGGCAGACCTTCAGGATCTACCATCACACACTTCCCCACAGAGTCCAGAGGCTGCCCAGCTTCCTCTTCAGCACTACCATCCCAGTCATTATCAAGGGAAGAAATTCAGGGCAGTAGAGTCATGCCTGGTCTGTACTTGTCAATAAGAGACAGGAAGGGTGGAAATGGGAGACTGAGAAGAAGGGCGTGGTAAGCCAGAAAGGGGGAAAGGTCTGTTGACTCCTTGCCTGGAACAATCACCCAACCCTGAGACGTCAAGTAAATATACCCCACTAGTCACCAGCTCTCTCCTTGGTGGTGCCACATAGTGATATCTTTAGGGGACATTCCCTCGGTATAATAGCTGCACACAGCTCTCTGGCCCCATCTCTGTGAGACTCTCTTTACCTAGAGCTCCAGGTCCAATGCTGAGAGACACTCAAGCACAAGGAGTTTCCAAAGCTTCTGTCCCAGCTGCATGTTGGGCCAGGGGATCTTCTAGAATTAGAGTCCAGGATCCCAGGCTTCACTGTCAAAAGCTCCAGTGGAGTAGCTTCATGGCAGAGACCTGAGAGGGCAGCATGTGGAGAAAGTTATTGACCTTATGTTCACCACACAGTGAGGCCCTCTGAAAGTTGTGCCAACACTACTGGGGGCCTTTCCTGGTTCCAAGAGATGCTATGAAGCTGTGACCTCAGGAGTCATAAACCCGCACCCCGAGAGATGAGGGAAACTCTCTACTCCCCACAAGGACACAGGCCTCTGGGTCTTCACCAAGAATGTTCCCATCTCAACACCTCTGCAGTGTCAAGAAAAAAGAGGGGCTGGCAGCGTTCCCTCTAAGCTGAGCTGGGTGCAGGTGGCCGGCAGCAGGGCTAGGTGAGGCCTCTCTCCACACCCCATGTACCACTCCACCTCAACCTCCTATATACAAATGCACTCATGTACACAGCCCTTGCTCCCTTCCAGTCAGTGAGCCCATTGCTCACCTCAACTCAGGGGACACATCTTTTTTCCTGGTTTCCTTTACTGTAACCTGATGAGTAATTCATTTCCCCTGTCCCTTTGTCCTAGCCTCATGATTCTATGGGTCTTAGGAAACTGGGAGACTATAACCAGCACTCTGTCCCATGAAAAGGACACCGGAGAAGATCCTGCTTTCTCAAGGGCCCTGACTGTCTCTATAGGTCCTCTTCCTATCTCTTCTTTCCCTCCCTCACTCCTTCTTATCTGTCATTCTTTTTTTTTTGCTTCCTTCCTCCCTCCATTCCTTCCTTTTCTCCCTGTGTCTTCCCTCCTTACCCCTTTCTTCCCTCTCTCCTTCTCCACTCACTCTGTCTCCTTTGTCTTTCTATGAGTCTCTTTCCTTTCTCTCTTTTTTTTTCTTTCTTTCTTTCTTCTTTCTTTCTTTCTTCCTTTTTTCTTTCTCTCTCCATCGATTATATTTCTCCTTAACTCCCATCTCTGACCCCAGTCCCCTTCATGACTCTGAACAACACCCCAGTAATATCATGGGTCTCCAGCTGAGCAGGATTTTCCCTGACATCCTGGACTAAATTTTATACCTTGACCCCTCTCCTTACTGGAGTTGGCCAGCATATTCAACATTCATTGTACCAACAATGCTCTGACCCTAACCCATAGGAAACACATGTATCTAGTTGCTGTGTGCCCACCCTGTCTACATGGCCTGGAATCCTACAAGCAGTGTGGCTCTGTAGGCAAAGGGGAGCCTTTTGTGGGTCTGACCATGTCTTCTTGCCTCCATCCAGGAAGCCTCTTCCCACTGCACGGGTAGCCTAGCTCACACCTTATACTTGCTCATGGTTGCAGGGGTGAGGAGGTGCCTCCAGCAGAAAGATCATCTTGAGGAGGGGTGTGGAAGGATGTGTTCAGAAAACAACAAGTATGCTCTATTAAGTTAGATTTAGAAAGACCATGGCTACCAAAGACCTCCAGGTGGAGCCTGGGGCCACAGCTTGCTCAATAGGTATATGAAGGGGCTGCAGCCCTCATATACTAAAAGCAACTCTGGTGGCCATAGACCAGGAGCTTGCGCTGTGCCATCCTTGCCTGACTGTGTGACTCTGACCTCTTATGCAACCCCAGGGTCACTCACTCAGTGGCAAGGCTGATACTAAAATCCAAGAGAGCCGGCTGTGATACATGCCTCCCAGGGGTCACAAGTCTCTAGGAGTCCCTCCTAGCCCAGTCCCAAGCGTCAAGCACCATCCTTTATGCAGGGATGCTATGATGCCCCTGTAAGTTGTACTCCAGACACTGGCCTGACTGTGCCCCTCCCTGAATCTCACCCCTCCTATCATTATTGTGGACTTCCAAACTCAGCCTGAGGGCACATTCTTGCTCATTGCACACAGCCTCCATCTTAGAGAAATTACAAGTTTGTAGAACAGCAGAGACGGTTTCAAGGATCCCTGAAGAGTCTCTCTGGCTATAGAAGCCAACATCTGAGGCTCATGCAGCTAGCTCATCAGGGACCCCCAAGAAATGGCCAGTGAGATGACTCAACTCTCTCATTGGTGGGTGAAGGTACCTGCCCCCAAGCCTACCAACCCAAGTCTGATCCCCGGGATCCACATGGCAAAAGGAGAGAAGCAACTTCCACAAGTGTCCTCTGACCTCCATAAACATTCCATGCCCCAAGTGTGAACACAAACACACATACACACACCCACACACTCACACACTTATTTCACAAAGAAATAAGTAAATAAATAAGTAAATAAATAAATAAATGCAGTTTTAAATTAAGAAAAGGAAAAGAAATGGATATGAGCTAGTTGACCACTAGAAAAGGTAACAAGAGGTGAGGACAGTTGTTCCGACTGGCCTTGGAGATTCGACACAGCATTAGTGCCTGTATGGTTGATCTTTGTTGCCTATGTTTCCTCCGTGGTTCCTGTGCTCTGGGGGACATGGGTAAAGGCGCCTAGGACTCGCTATGTTAAGGTGTACCTTCCAGGCTGCTCTGATTCTGGGCTCCCCACTGAGGCCAGAACACCTTCCTCCAGATTACTGTCTGTGCCCTCTGAGTTTTGGAGAATCATATCACGGCCCCAGAGCCTCACACCACAACCAGGTCCTAGCTGCAAGCAATTGTGGGGCCTGTGATACAGGAAAACCTCCCTGTTCCTCCACATACCCCTCCCCTCCCCCACCTCCAGCCTCTGTCACAGGCATTAAATATTTATGAGTTCTTAAAAAAAAAAAAAAGAAAGAAAGAAAAGAAAAAGAAAAAACCCCACAAAGCTCAAATAATGCACGCTGTCTAGCAGGCAGGGAGATGGCAAGCCGATAAGCAGTGTTTAGAGCCACCATGATACGCTTCATATTGTGATCTGATTGGGGACCATATTAAAACTCACAGAGGCTATTATACCTAATTTTTGTTTCAATTCAGGCAATATTGCCACTGCTTACTGTGATTTCTATTTGCTCTTTCCTATTGTCCGTGTTTTATTGGGGTTGTGTCCGTTTTATCAAGCGGATCTCCCCTGAAAGGGGGGTCACGTTGTGTTTGGACCTCAGGGGTTTTTTTTGTTTTGCTTTTTTTTTTTTTTTTTTTTAAGTATCTTTCTAAGGGGGTTTCTGCTTGGTCTGAATTCACTCAACCCCCCTCCCTGTTAATATAACTAATCTAATTCTTTCTTTACTCTTGTCCAATTATAATTTTTCTGCACAAAGCCTGACAGCTTGATATTTAAAAGCTGTATAAACTCTCATCACCTAGTTTTATGTTCCCGTTTTTCTATGGTACTGTTGGATTTGGGTGAGTGCTACATAAAATGTGTGCATTGAAGGGTTTCAAATCAAGTTATCTTCTCCATCTACAAAAATTGAATTTTAAAGGTTATTTTAATTATAAGTTTAAACCCAGGCACCAGTAATGATAGGGGCTGCTCCTGCCCAAGCGTTCGTTCACCTTCCTGGGGTTGGGGCCAACCTGGGAAATCCTGTTATTTCCTGAATGAAATGCAATTTTGTAAAACAGGATATTATTTTTTTAAAGTATGATACACTTTGCATAACTCTCTCTTCCTGCTCTGGCTCAGGGAGGCAGGGAAGGCTTGACTGAAGACAGTGCTTGCCTGATATACCTCGAGCCTTGCAGCACTGACTCTTTCTGCAGAGAATACCGCGGGGGGGGGGCGGTGGAGGGAATGATCTCAATTTCCCAGCTCCTTAAAGCCTCATATGACTGGCTGGGGTACAAGCAAAGGATGTCACTTCACCAAAGAGTGGGCGGGGCAAAAAATAACAAAGTAAAATCCAAATTTCAACACCTCCCCCCCCCCC
>NW_022196904.1:120848628-120856946 GCF_008632895.1 Mastomys coucha | reverse complement strand
CCCCCGACCCCTTTGAGATTGCAATCTAAACTCCTTTGGTTTAAGGGGGTGGAAGAAATCAGTGTTATGGGGCTCCTGCACCACAAGTTTCTAAACCTGTTATCAAAGCCATGATTGAAATCTGACAAAAACAGGCCGTGCTTTATAATAATGTCCCGCAGCCAAAGTATGGCACCAATAACTAAACAATACTTTATCACCTTCGCTACTTTCAACAGCTCCCATTAATATTGAGATCAGAGTGCTGGGCCCTCTATTCCCCAGCTGACTGCCTTAGTGACAGCACCGGCTAAGGCAGTGACATTGAAAAATATTTGCCATGACATGGCCACAAATCACAGCCAGACAAGTTTAAAACTCAATATTCACTCAACTCGCATCTGCTATTTTCTTGTTCCAATTTCTAAAACACAATTATTATGGTGTTCTCTTCTCCAAAACGGCACAACATAAATGGGTCTATGCTAAGCACAGAGTTGGGGGATGGGGGAAGGATAAAAAAATTAACTCCTTAGAAATGGCCGGTAACGTCACTTGAGAAGCTGGGAAGTGGCACTGGAGAGGCAGCTGAGAACTCAGACTCTGCACTGGGGACGGTGGCTGCTGCTGGGACTGTCTGGGATAATCACAGTAGCCCAGACTCAGATTGCAATTATTTGTGGCTCAGGGTTTACTCGACAGCCTAATTTTACAAATATTGATTTTGATTTCCAGCTCTCTCAAGACGCTGAAGCAGATGTTAGTTCACTTGGCAACTGCCCTAGTTTGCCGCGAGGCTGTGGTCAGCGTCACAGAGTGTGTCTCACCTACCCAAGTCCGACTGTGCATGGCTAGCCTTCACGGAACCCTGCCAGTCAGCCACACCTGAGCCCTGAACAGACTCAGGCACCCTTGAGGACTTGAGAGTGGCACCATGCATACTAGTCCCTTCAGGGAAACACCTGCCCGTGGCCCGGCCTTCACAAGGAGGACAGCACAGCCATTCTTCTCTGAGAGTGGTATTGACATGGACTAAGCACTGTCCCAGGCACAGAACATAGATATTCCCTGTGGTTCTTATGTCTGGAATAATACCTGGCATACAGCTGGTACCTAGCAGTGAGGTTGAATGGAGAGTGTCCAGGACAACAGGTGACTACAAGAGCCAGAGAGGTCCTGGCTCTGCCGTGACATCAGCACAGGACTGTGACCAAGTACCTAACCTTCCCAAATCCTTAGATCTCTTTGGGTAGTTTAGGGTGATTCAGGGCCACCTCCAGAACTCAAGTCCCATTTAGTGAGAAAATCAATATGGTGGACACAGATCTGACATGTTAAATAAGCTCATTATAGTAACCTTCCCATTCTGGAAGAAACGGCCACAGTAGTCTAAGCCTGAACACTGGGAACTCTCTGGCTTTTACTATGTAGATAACCTGGTACCAATTACACCCTGGGGATAGATGTCTTCTGCATAATTTTTTTTAAATAAAATGATGACTGGCTGACCCATTGGCTATGGATATTAGCCATAATATCCATGTGTATGGACATTATGTGTGACACTAAATTCAAATAAGATAAAGACTGGGGGTTTCCCATTGTATTAAATAACCCACAAGCCATTGGTGCTGTTCTACAAAGCTATTTTAGAGCACATCACCATAGAAAATGTGACATAAGGTTTGTATTTTAAGTTCACATTGGACAAGGTTACCAGATCAGCACGGGAGGCCTGAAGGTGACCCTCTTGTCACTTTGCGTTTATCTGCATGGTCACAAGAGTGGGAGCACTCATGGCATGGTATGCTCAGCCTTGCCCAAGGAGCACCAGTCTGTCACCATTTCCTCATCTTGGTCTCCCCATAGACTATTGTGCAAGTCTTTTGGACCAACATGATCCTGTCGGGAGGAGCTTAGCCAGAGCCTCATTAATAAAAATAAAAGAGTTGAACCCTAGCCAGAGCCTAGTGCAGGATGGAAGGAGACATTTGAGGGAGGCAGTGGGTATCGTTTTTTTGCTTTTGCCAGGCTCATGAATTTCTGCAGGCAGAAGGGAGGCTGTAGTAAATGACATTTCCAAAGCAAGGCTATGCCCCTTCCTAAATGACCTTTTGCAAGTATTTTCCATGCCCCCCCACTAGTACTCATCTCCTTGGATCCGGGAAAGTCATCTAAATGAAGCATGGTGGGGGGGATGCTGTGAGACTTCGGGGTGGTCAGAAAATGTCTTTGTTGGTTGGTTGGTTTCTTCTTGGAGCCCAGCCACCATACTGCAGTTGAACCAGTCACAGAGAGCAATCTAGTGTGTCCGGTTGGCAGCTCAGAACTCATAGCCAAGGGAGTAAGACCACTCTGGACATCAGCCTTTCTAGCCAACACCACACAAAGCAGGTTTTCCTGGTCAACCAGTTGAAGGCTTTGTGACAGAAGTACTGTCTCTTGTTTCTCTGGCTGGTGTTCACCCAACCTAAGCAGACCGAGCCCTAGAGGTTTAGATAAGGAAAGACAAGCAGAAAGAGAACCAGGCTCCCTGTGCTTGTCTCCAGGAGTGGGAAGGAGACCCAGTGCTAAAGAGTGTTAGAGGCATGAATTAACTCTACTCTCTAAGAGGGAGACCCCCCCCCCGCACCTGGGGAGTCTTCATAGAGGTGAGTCACCCAGGCAGAGGGGAGTCAGTCAGATGAAGGCTTCCATGACGTCTTTAGCTTCCTTCGTTCCAGTTGCACAAAGGTGCTCTGAGCACAGTGAGAGAGTCCTCCAGGGTAGTCCTCCGTGGAAGCTGAGAGGAGTGGGAGTGCACCAGGGTAGTTCTCCACAGAAGCTGAGAGGAGTGGGAGTGCACCAGGGTAGTTCTCCACGGAAGCTGAGAGGAGTGGGAGTGCACCAGGGTAGTCCTCCACAGAAGCTGAGAGGAGTGGGAGTGCACCAGGGTAGTTCTCCACGGAAGCTGAGAGGAGTGGGAGTGCACCAGGGTAGTTCTCCACAGAAGCTGAGATGAGTGGGAGTGCACCAGGGTAGTTCTCCACGGAAGCTGAGAGGAGTAGGAGTGCACCAGGGTAGTTCTCCACAGAAGCTGAGAGGAGTGGGAGTGCACCAGGGTAGTTCTCCACGGAAGCTGAGAGGAGTGGGAGTGCACCAGGGTAGTCCTCCATGGAAGCTGAGAGGAGTGGGAAGAGCAGTTGCAGAGGACACAGCTGAGGGGCTGGCAAAACAGCAGAAAAAGAGACAAGTGTGTCAGTCAGTCCAGGCAGCTGAGAAAAATACACTGTAGACTGGATGTTTATGAAACTAAAAAGTGCTCACAGATCTGGGGGATGGAAGGTTGATGTCTGGCAAGCGCTTGTTTCTTGGTTTACAGGTGACTGCCTTCTCTCTATGTCCTCAGATTGTGTGTGTGTGTGTGTGTGTGTGTGTGTGTGAGAGAGAGAGAGAGAGAGAGAGAGAGAGAGAGAGAGAGACAGACAGACAGACAGACAGACAGACAGACAGACACAGACACAGACACAGACACAGACACAGACACAGACACAGAGAGACAGAGAGAGCACATTCCAGTGAGCTAGCTTTCCTTTCCGGTCCCTTCTCCTAAGGAGGCTAACCCCATGTGTGAACATTCTCCATCAGGACCCACCTACCTCTCAAAAGTCCTTCTCACCCTATACACTGAGGTTAGACAGATTCATCAGCAGATGACTTCTGAAGGGCCACCATCTGTCCACAGTACATGCACACCAACATACACATGTTGGCATCACCCCTTTCCTGGAACCAGACAGTTTCATTTCTTGAAGCTTCCACAATTGTTCTGAAAACCACAAGCCCATGAGTTCCCCTGGTGTGCTCTGGGACATCTAAAACCCTACACATGGATCCCTGGCCACTAGCTTTCTAGCAACTTGGCACCTAGCAGCATCACAGTCCGCAGAATGAGGTAAAAGCCAGGCAGGCTGTGGGGACATCCCTAGAGACCTAGGTGGAACTCAGGCCCACATCAGGGCCAACCTTCTGCCTCAGATCAAACATTTCCCTTGGAGGCACTCCTTTTTCCAGTTCACTGCAGCATACTTTGTTCATCTACAAGGATGAAAACACACACACAAACAGAGAGAGAGACAGAGACAGAGACAGAGAGACAGAGAAAGAAAGAGAGAGAGAGGAAGAAAGAAAGAAAGAAAGAAAGAAAGAAAGAAAGAAAGAAAGAAAGAAAGAAAGAAAGGATAGCAAGCAAGTAGTAATTTCTGGTTTCAAGTTCTATTTCTGCTGCCCAGCGAATTGCCTGTTGAGGAAGCTACTGTACCCAGAAATGTCTACCTGGAGCCACCGGAGCCACCTGGGAAGTGCCTGGGCTGGAGATCTTACATCCCCAAAAGAACTAGAGGGACTCAGGGAAAGGCTCCTCTTCCCAACTCAAGTAAGGGGAAAACACTCAGAATCCCTGATCAGCTGAGAAAGAGACTGACGACTCATTTCAGAAGGGAGCTTGAACACAATTGTCTCGATTATGGAAAGAACCCTCTCGTGTGAGACAGGCCTTTATGAATAAACTAAATACGGCCAGTATTAAAGGCAATGGTGCAAATGATTGACTGGCTTGCTGCTCCCACCCTCCCAGTGGCCTTCTGCCAAGATGAGGGCTGGATAACGACATCTCTGTATGTTTAAAAAAAAAAAAGCAAGCTCAATATTTTTCTCTCAGCAGCTGCTATTGGGAGTACACAATCTAAGTCACCTCCCGGAGGTGACTGGTCTCTAGCTGGATGGACCTAGACTATGAATTGCAAAATCAGGAGGTCACACAAATTAGGGATCCCTTTCTTCTTTTGACAATTAAGTTTTCTCTTACTATGGTCTACACAGAGCATCACGGGCCCTTTCTTTGCCATCTAGGTCAGTGATGTGTCTGTTTGTGTGAGAATATGACCACGGAATAAGGAGAGATGCCAGTCTGGGCACTCAAGAGGCATCAGGTGTCTTGGGGGTCTATGCACTGTCAAAGCAATGCAAGACAGGGGCCCAGAGAGCTCTGCTCATTCTGTTCATTTGCAATGGCTACTGAATGGTCTTTGGTCAACCATCCATGGAGAAAACCCTGAGGACTATCTAAACCAGCAGCAGGAAGTCACAAAGGACAACTGGGCATCACACTAAACATTGTCCTGGTCACTCCCTACCTGAAGGAAACTGGTGCTTGCCAAGCAGTGGTGGTGCACGCCTTTAATCCCAGTACTTGGGAGGCAGAGGCAGGTGGATTTCTGAGTTCAAGGCCAGCTTGGTCTACAGAGTGAGTTACAGGACAGCCAGGGCTACACAGAGAAACCCTGTCTCGAAAAACCAAAAAATGAAAGAAAGAAAAAAAGAAAGAAAGGAAGGAAGGAAGGGAGAGAGAGAGAGAGAGAGGGAGGGAGGGAGGGAGGAAGGGAGAGAGAGAGGGAGGGAGGGAGAGAGAGAGAGAAAGAAAGAAAGAAAGAAAGAAAGAGAAAAAACTGGCCCTCTTCGGGATTCCTGATCTGGATCTGGGTTGGGCCCACCAAAACTGTCAGAGTTGCCTGTTCAGCGCTCCAGTTCTACCTGTGGAAAAGAGTCTGGCTCCTGGGGCTGGGCCAATCTGATCTGACCTAAAGGCAGGACCTCCCCAGACATACAAGGTCCACTTTGTAGTTCCCTGCCCCCTTTCCTGTTCCAGGGAAGAGGGGAGTCAGAGCCAGAAATTCTCAGAGTCAATCCATCTCTGTATTCTTTTTCTTTTTGTAACAAAATACTTGAAAAAAAAAAAGCAACTTATGGATGGGAAGGTTTCTTTTGGCTTACAGTGTGAGGGTGCAGTCTATCATGACAGAGATGGGGCACTACAGCAGGAGCTTGAGGCAGCTGGTCACATCACATCTGCGGTCAGAAAATGGAGAGAGATGGATGGCACTGCCAGCTCGCCTCCTCCTTCTCATGTAGTCCAGGACTCTAGCCAATGGGATTCTGCTGTCCCTGAGCTGATACAGAGGCCATGAAGAATGTTACTTACTGGCTTGCCCCCACGCTTTGCTCAGCCTGCTTTCTTATAGCACCCAGAAGGACTACCTGCCCAAGGGTGGCAGTGTACATATCAGTGATTAATTAAGAAAATACCCTATACACTAACCTATGGGCAATCTAATGAAGGCATTTTCCCAATTGAGGTTTCCACTTCCCAGATGAACTTAGCTTATATCAACTAAACTAAAATAAAATCATCAGGACACTGATCAACAGCTTTCTGTGTCTTCAGCTGTCATTCCTGCCCTCTCAAGTGGAAAGACTGTCTTTGCTCCTCTGAACACAGGGCACTTTTAGAAGAACAAGAAAGAGGACTGTAAAGTGCTTGCCTGCGGCATGTGGGAGCTCAGTTACCGTTGGCCATTGCTGTCATTTTTCTTTAGTCCCTCTACTCAATGTGCACTCATCTCATCATTGGAAACCATGAGCCTACTGTGTATGACTTAGTGCTCTGTGAGCCTACCTATGTGATACAATGCTTCAGCCTGCAGATTCCGGTGCCTCCTGTATCACGGCACACCCTCTGTACATGGTGAGCATTCAGGAATTACTAGGTGGGTCTGGGAATCAACAGCTGTAGTTGACTTTTCTCGCAAGCTTACACATGACATGTGTTTGACATTGTAACCCCAATAAAGGCCAAGGATCGCAGCAGCCCAATGACAGAACTGTCACATTTGAAGTAGCTCAGGCCAACAGCCATGGTAACATAATCTTCATCTGCCAGTCTCATAGGGTGGTGATAAATGGCTCTATACTGCTGCCTGTGGAGATGTCTCCTAATGTAGCCCCTCTCTGACTCTGCAGGTTCTGTAAGCTCCCCAAAGTTTCTTACAATCTCTCTTTTTGCTTTCAGCTCCCACCTGATCGAGGTTCGTCTCAGTGGCCTTTGGTTTGTTTTTCCCTTTTGCCCTGCCAAACAAGAAGACAGGCGATTGGCCTGAAGATCCTATTTATGTTGTTTAGAACCTGTGAACAGGGAGGGGCTCAAAATGTCAGTGTTTGTAGTCCCAGGAGCTGAACTTTACAGAAGGGTCCTGGCCTACTGAAAAGTCTTTTACTTTAATAAAAAACAAAGTTATGGCTCTTTTGTTCTTTTTAACTATTGAGGTGTGCCCATGAGTTTGGTACCCATGGTGACTAGAAGAGAGCATCAGATTCGATGGAGCTGGAGTTATAGACAGTTGTGAGCTGTTGACGTGAGTGCTGGGAACTGAACTTGGTCCTCTGGAAGAGCAATATCTGCCTTAACTGCTGAGTCATATCTTCTGGTTAAGATTATTTTCAAGATAACACTTTACCCTTGGCAATTTGAGGAATACATGCAATAAAAAAATAGGATTACTAAAGGAAGCCTTCTAGAAATATGGACTGTGATTTATAATTTTACAAAGCAGACAGGAAGCTGATATGATGATGTGTATATTTTCAGCATGCCACTGGTGCTGTCTTGAGCTAGCCTGATCTACCTGAAACCACCCATGAGTACCAAACAACAGTTCATGAACTACCTGTATGTACAGCTTAGGAGTGATAAGTCCCAGGTACAAAGCAGGATCCTCAAAGGGAGTGAATTCCAAGGCTCACTTAGATCTCTATGAAATGACATCGTTATTTCTGATATTTAAATAACTCAACACTCTTTTATCTTTGGTGTCCACAACCATAAATTCAACCAAACTGGTAAGGAAATATTCGAAAAAGGTTTTATCTGCACTGACTCTGAGCAGCCACATTTGTCTTGTCATTACTCCCTAAGCAAATATGGTGTGCCGAGTGTTTCCACAGCTTCATACTGCATCAGAGTGTTAGCTAGACATCAGAGTGTAATCTAGAGAGAGGGTTTTAGATGTATGTGAAGTGAGTGCAGTTATATGTAAATTCTATGCTACTGCATTTTTAAATACTTACTTGTTTTTTATTTTATGTATATAAATGTTTGCCTGCATGTATGTATATGCACCATGTATGCACAGGGTCCATAGAGGTCAGAAGAGGGCACTGGACTCCCTAGAACTAGAATTACAGCCAGTTGTGAGACACCATGTAGGTTGTGGAAACTCAGCTGCATGTTTTTAACTGCTGAGCCATCTCTCCATCCCCTTCCATGCTATTTTATATCAGGGTTGTGGGGAGGAGTGGGAGGAGCCCTGGATTCCTCTAAGACAACTGGATCTACTTTTCTTTTCCTTCCCTTCTTTTCAAGACAGGGTCTAGTGTAGTCCAGGCTGGTGTTGAACTTCATATGTAGCTGACAATAGCCTTGGACCTCTGATCCTCCTGTCTCCGTGTCCTGACTTCTGGAATTA
>NW_022196904.1:120818628-120843628 GCF_008632895.1 Mastomys coucha | reverse complement strand
CCTTAACCCTAGCGATCATTTTTGAGGCAAGTGATGCTCATCTGCAGCAGAGGCTCTTTGTCACTGCTAATGACTTCTCCCTGTCCATCTTTCCCCTGCATGGGATATTTATGGCTCTCTGGTCACATTCATTTTCTGGAGCTAGTGAGAAGACATCTGGTCAGGAGAGCTGGGATTCACCTTGTGTTCTGGGTGCTGATCTCATGCCAGGTCCCTCTGTGAATGAAAAGATTCAGCCATATTGGCACAGTTGCTTCATCTCTTCCCTGTCTTTCATTCTTCATTCATAGAATGGGCCGATTCTGGCCCTTTTCCACATTTGTTCATCTTCACTGTTAGGGGCTATCCTTCTCTTCCCAAGGCAGGGTCCCCTACAAGACCCAAGAGCCCTGGATGAGCCACAGCAGCTCGATTCAGCAAATCTCCATCTATTCAGCACAACAGGTCTTCACAGGTAATCTATTCCAATCACCTGCCTTACTCTCACCCAAAGATCCAACAAGTTACAAAGAGCAGCCCGAGGCCCAAATCGCCTCATCCCTCTCATTTGCATGGGACTGAATAAAAATTAAATGTCTACTAACTTGCAAGCCATGTTTTAAAATCTTGCATCAGGAGCTGGGGAGAGGGCTCAGTGAGTAAAAGCCCTTGCCGCGTTAGCATGAGGACCTGAATCTGAACGCCCAGCACCCACGTAAAAAGCTGTGCATGCCTCTAACTCCAGCAATGGTGGACACGCACACGCAGAGCAGACACAAAGAGCTTGCTGGCCAGCTAGCCTAGCAGAAAACTGAGTTTTCCATTCAGTGAGAGAAGAAGACAGCCAACATTATCCTCCGGCTTCTACATGGTACACAAAACCCCACATTCATGTGCATGTCTCACACACAAGAAAAGGGGGTGGTGGTAAGGTAGAGAGCGATTAAAGAAGGCCCCTCACCACCTCTGCTCTCCCGGCACACACACAATCTGGCAGAAGATTTGCTCTCAGTCGGAGTGTATGGAGAAGCTGGACATATGCCACCACTACAGAGGTTTCTATGAGGGATACACAGCACCCTGAGAAGTCTAGAGACCTTAGAATTCCCCCGATGTCCCCTTCCTCCCCATGCTTGCTGATGCTGGTATGTTTTCTGAAGCCTTTCAGGGCATCCTTGAGCTTTCTGAGTTCTTTCAAATGGCCTCTAGTAGAAGGAAGCTGACAAGATTTCATTTCTCTCTTTCTTTCCTCTTCTTTTTTTTAATGCTACGTGAAATTACACTCTGTAAAATACCTGCTTAGACAACCTGCTTTGGGCCATGGAAATTCTCATTTGTGAATGCGCCTCACTCTGCCTGGGAAGACAGCCGCCTATTCTTTCTGTTCAAGGCTGATGCCAGTGACTCAGGAACCATTCTGTCTCCTATCTGGACTCAACAGGGCACAAACAGTCTGCTTCCTAGGCCACTGCTTTAACCCATGCACAAACACACTCAATGTATTGTGTCCCTAATAAAGAAGTATCCTGTTCCCTTTACAAATCAATTTCCTGTGGCCAGTGTGGCAGAAAGAACAGCAGGTGAGGTAGATCTGGAGTTGGATCATTCTGCGCCCTGAAAAAAATTTGTCCTGAGACATTAACAGATTGGGATGTGTAGAGAATGCTTGTTGTTATTCGAAAAAAACAAAAAACTGGGAAAGTAGCCCCGACAATTCCAGTTTTATGAAATGATATATGTATATTCAATGGGGGATATCATTTGGGTCTGTTTGAAAAGAAGAAGAATTAAGAGAGCTGACACCTCTAAGAGAAATAAGGCTCACACAGGTGGCAGGAATGTAACAGAGACTCTGTGCAGAATGCGCAGAAGGAGTCTGGCCCCATGTGCATACAGCTGCAGAAAGGAACCTGCCTCCAGAGTCAGGGGACAACGGCACCCCAGCTCTCAGGACCAGGGAGGCTTGGTTCTATCTGCACTTTGGGGAGGTTTAGTCGCTATCAGTGTTTTTTTCTAAGACCATTTCTCTCTTTGTTGTTCGTGATTCCCAATGGACAATGCCCCTCTCTCTGCCCATGCTCTGTGTAGCAGAACGGGAAGAGAGTTACTTGCTTCTTCCCTGGCATAGCTAAAAGCAGCAGAGGACATATGGGCACTCTGCTCAGTGAAGAAGCAAAATAGATATGTAGGTCTTGAAAGTTAGCGGTGCGATTACTGGAGTAATTTCTCAAGCGGCCTCTAAGTGGGTTTTTAAGAGGTGGGTTTAAGAGAGGCCAACAGAGACCACCTCCTGGCATGTTGGGATTTCAACATGTCCCAGTGGGGGTGTACTACTCTTTGTATGTGAGCCCTGAACAGGAGGTTGCCAGGTCAAGCTGGCATGTCCTCAGTGAATAGTACTGGACTTCTCTTGGGGTTACTAAACAACATAAAAAGATGTGCACACAGCAGCTATTCATAAGAGACAAGAGGCAGAAATAACCCGAATGACCATCACCTCATAGCAGGGTTTAGAAAATGTGGTAAACCCATATAAGAGACTATCATGTACCCATTAAAAAGTAACACAGTCTTGACATGGGGTGGGCAAATCTTGAAAACACTGTGTTAGGCAAAAGATGCCAGACACGATGGCTGGATGTTGTATAATTTCACTTTTGTGTGTATCAAAGATTGGTAAATTCATAGAGATTTAAGCCAGATTGAAGCTGTGGTGGAGGTATCAGATTCTTTGGGAAAGGAAAAAAAAAAAAAAAGGAAAGTTCTGGTTTGATGGATGTGATGATTCTTCTTCATTGTCAACTTGACTGGATTTAGGGTCACCATGGAAACACACCTCTGGGGGTATCTTTGAGGCAGTTCCCAGAAGGGTTTACCTGAAGGCAGATAACCCACCCTGACTGTGATGGGCACCACCCCATGGGCGCCATTAGTTCCTGCATTCATCTCTCTGCATCTTGAACACATAGTCAGTGTGACTGGCTGACTAAAGCCTCCCCAGTGGCAGGCTGTGTCCTCACTTCCGTCCCTATGCTGCTTTGGTTTCACCGAAAAGAAATATGTAATTAATACAATGGGTATGGTATTGTATTTAGAGGTGAGGAAAATGGGTTAGACCTCTGTAGAGAGGTGGTTGTGGGTCGTTACAGAGGAACTGAAACGCCCCTGGAGTATTCAGTCACTTTATGTTGTATGAATTTCATTTCAAAATCTGTGTGAATGACAGTTGATTGTGGTTAGTTAAACAGAAGAGGAGATTGGGTTTATGCCTGAGTCTTCCTGGAAACCATTCAAAGGCCACATTCTCTAGATGTAAAACTGTACTAGGGTAGGTTAAGAACCCCCATGCTGGTAAGATGGTTAAGGGGTTAAAAGACTTTATTCCCTCAGCAGCCTCTGCCGGTGGCACGGTTGCACCACGACTTCCCGTGTGCCTTTGCTGGTGTAGAGCTTTTTTAAAAAGTTAAATTTTTTTCTTACTACAATAAACAATTTAAGATAGGAGCCACTCTCTAGGATTTTTAAAATTTTTCTTTTTAAATACATGTGTGTGTCTATGTGTAGGTATGTGCATGTGAGTGCAAGTTTCCAGGAGGGCCAGGAGAGAAACTGAATCCCTGGGGGCTGGAGTTAGTGGCATGTGTGAGCTACCATGACATGGCTTCTGAGAACTAAAATCTAGGTGCTTCGCAAGAGCAGTACGTACTCTCCATTACTGAGCCGTCTCTGCAGCCCCTTCTCTGGTTTTCAAGTGTACGGTGTAGTACTGTTAACTGTTTGCACAGCGCTGGGTAGCTGATTTTGGGCTTCCTCAACTGAACCTTCAGGCCCACCAATTAGGAATTTCCCATGCCCTACAGTCTCCAGTACCTAGTCACCACCATTTCACCATATAGTTAAATGATTCCTCTTGGCTAGATTGAGAAACACCTAGTACATTAATAAAGCACGCTTCTGGGTGCTTCTGTTGATTATCTGAAGGATAAATGTGGGTGTCTTCAAGCCCTTGTCTGCAGCCCTAAAAAGAATAAAAAGAAAAGAGAAAGCCAGTTAATTCAGGCACACCCTCCCAAACCATGTGCAAAATAAAGTACCCTTTCCTGAACTGTTTTTGTACGCTTGTTCCAGGGTAAGAAAGCTAAGAGATTTTCTAAGCACTGGATCCTTCCTACTGTGTATTACTTTTATGACTGCCTTACTTGGCTTAGAGGAGTATCCAAGAGTCATTTACGTTGTCATGTATTACAAAGCTTCGTTCTTCTTCCAAGCTTAATAGCACTCCTTTAGGCTATACCTTCTTCAAGGCTGAATAGCCCTCCTTTAGGCTATACCTTCTTCAAGGCTGAATAGCACTCCTTTAGGTTATGTGCTACATGTTCTTTATCCATCCATAGTTGCGGACATTTGTGTTGTTTCTACATCTGCAGTCAGCACTGGGTTACTACTGTATCTTCACGACCCTGCTTTCAGTTCTTTTTATAAAGTGGATTGCTGGATATATGACATTTCTATTCCTATCTTTTTTAAAGAACCTCCATACTGCTTTATTTTGCCTTCTCATGAGCAATGCATGGGGCCCTAGTCTCTCCACTGCCTTGCCAATCCTGGTATCTTATGTTGGCTTAGCTCTTTAGAGGTCAAGGAGCTGACACTATCAGGTAGCCTTAAGAGACGTGGACAGAACCAGGAACATGCCTTTAATCCCAGCACTTGGGAGGCAGAGGCAGGCGGATTTCTGAGTTCAAGGCTATCCTGGTCTACAGAGTGAGTTCCAGGACAGCCAGGGCTATACAGAGAAACCCTGTCTCAAAAAAATGAGAGAGAGAGAGAGGTGGACTACCATGGCACAGCTTATGTCATGCAAGTGCACATACCCCAGGAACAAAAAGTCATTTGGGACAGCTCAGGTTGGGCTTGGTCACTCAGAGCTGATCCCACCTATGATGACTCTCAGGCTCTGCCATCCCAGCAGCCCTGATACTCCTCCTGTACCCTTCCCCTCCTGCCAAACCTCATCTTGCCCGGGTCTCTTCCTGCTCCCTGCACTCCCTCCATGACTCCAGCTCACGGCCTCCTCTGTGCCCCTGATTCTGTTCTTCAGAATAAACTGTGACCATTATCCTCTGCATGTCTTGAATTCTAGCTCCTGTCCACATCAGAACTCAGGCCCTTGACCTTCAGGGGTCACACAGAGAATGGCCTAGTCCTTGAATGACACAAGATGGAATGGGTTGTTTATATGTCCATTAAAAATGTGAAGCACGACTCCTAGCTCACAGCAGGCAGATCTAGCCCATAATCTGTCATGTACAGACCTGTGCTTGAGCTCTCTGTTGCCCCCCCAAAAGTTGCCACAGTAAAAGGGAATTGCAACAATGACCATAAAATGCCACAGACTGGGAAATTTATAAAGAACAAAAGTTTGTTTCTTACTATTCTGGAGACTAAGTACATGGTCTAGAGACTGGCATCTTCTTGCTTTATCATGCAATAAAACAAGTGGGAGACAAGGGGGCATGCTCATAAGTGAGTGCGAAAGAGTCTAACTAACTCTTGTAACAAGCTCGCTCTTGTGATATTAAAGCCCTTCTTACAGGAACAAGCTTCATGCACTTATGAGGGTGAGCACCCACCTCTATACACCATTAGAAATCAAGTTGCCAGCATGTGACTTTGGGAATATGCATTCACACCACAGCAGCAAGTTAATACCATAGAGCCTTGATTTCTTCAACTGTAAAACAGTGCTGCTAGCCTGGACTAATAGAGGTCATGGGTCCCTCCCTCCTCTTTTCCTGCTCCCTCCCATGCCTAAAGTTAGCTGGGACCCAGTATCTTCTGGCCAATAACCCTTGATTCAGGGACTAAAGATTCCCTGGCTTGTTAGAGTGCAGGTGCCCTCAATTTCCCAATGTCTGAGAAGACCAGGCATTTGGCAGCCTGTTCCCAAGCCTGGACCAAAGACCTGGGAAGCCCATCCTCTTAGTGTGTGGCTCCTACTGAGCCCTATGCTCCTTAGGGTGCCTTTTGTGTCTATGGAAAGCCATTAAAATTATTTAATATTAAAGGGAGCTCCCCACCTAACCTACCACCATGATTTACCTCATTGTCCTGACTATCACTTGCAAGCCATCAAATTTACGAACCATTTAAGGTCTTGTCTAGCTAATAGCCCAGACAGGGTGTGTAATACTGGATGCTTTATAAAAACTCATTCTCTCTAGCCTCCTGACACAGCTCATCAGAGAGGAAGGCAGGTTTGCCATGCTGATTGGGAATGGCAGATCCTTTATCCCAGCCATACAGGGAGGGAACTGATGGTCAACAGTGTCTGGAGGGTGCCCTGAACAATCATCCCTCATCCTTCAACGAACAGTGTGGGGCTTTGCAATGGGAATGGGGAGACACTGAAAAGAGTTGAGAAGCTGGAGGAGGTGGAAAGGCTGGAGGATGTGAAGAAGCTGGAGAAGATGGAAAGGCAAAGAAGGTGGAGAGGCTGGAGAATGCAGAGAGTCTGGAGAGTATGGAGAAGCTGGAGAGTGTGGAGAGGCTGGAGAAGGTGGAGAAGCTGGAGAGTATGGAGAAGATGGAGAGGGTGAAGAGGCTGGAGAGTATGAAGAGTATGGAGATGCTGGAGAAGGTGGAGAAGCTGGAGAGTATGGAGATGCTGGAGAAGGTGGAAAGCTGGAGAAGGTGGAAAGCTGGAGAAGGTGGAGAAGCTGGAGAGTGTGGAGAGGCTGGAGAGTATGAAGAGTATGGAGATGCTGGAGAAGGTGGAGAAGCTGGAGAGTATGGAGAAGATGGAGAGTGTGGAGAGGCTGGAGAGTATGGAGAGTATGGAGATGCTGGAGAAGGTGGAAAGCTGGAGAAGGTGGAGAAGCTGGAGAGTGTGGAGAGGTTGGAGAGTGGTGAGAGGCTGGAGAAGGTTGGAGAGGGTAAAAGTAACAGAGATCCTGGGATGGAGAGGGTGGAGAGGAAAAGAGGCTGTGAGGCTGCGAGGCTGTGATGGGATGCAGAGCAAGGTCCTATCATCAGCACTATGCCAGAACTGCCACTCATCTCGTGAGGGACAGGGAGAACTGGCCCTGCTAGGGAAGTTGTTGAGGAGCTGCCCACCCCTGCACCCCATCCCCACACACATACACACAGCCTAGTAGATTCGAGCTGAAAACTCACATCAGGAAATTGGGGGAGGAGGAAAAAAGAAGGAGAGGGGAGGGGCGAGTTTATTATTGCAGTGCTGAGGATCAAACATGGGGCTAGGCACATACTAGGCAAGCATTCTACCACTGAGATATGTCCTCAGATTGTATATGGTTTTGTTGTTTTGCTTAGTTTCCATTTTTTGAGACAGAGTCTCATTGCATAGGCCCTATCGAGCATGCAATTCACTATAAAATCAGGTTGATCTTTAACTTGCATCAATTCTCGCAGCCTCTACCTCTTGAGTGTTGAGATCGCATATATGAACAACATGGTTTTTACTTTTTTCTATATATAGTCTAAAAACTCACTTAGACACTAAAATTTAAAATCAGTGAGTATGGGAGCCATTTGTATCCCATACAATTTGGAATTCATACCATTTCCTCATAAATAATCTGATTTTCAAATGAAAGAGAAGCAAGCCTCAGATAGACTAAGCAAGCCTCATATAGACCAAAAAAAAAAAAAAAAAAAAAAAAAAAAAAAATTAACATGTCATTAGGAAGCTAAGAAAAAGGTGGCAAGGACATATCTACTTTTAGAAAGGCAACAAAAGAAAATGGAACTACAGAAGCTGGGAGCTGTCCTGTTGCCATGGTGAACACAAAGCTGCCATGATTCTAGGTGATTTGATGGCAGGGACAGTGGTGGCCAGTGACGCATCAGCCTGCTGTCAACTCTGACTTGGTCTGACCTACTTGACTTCGAAAGTCAGGATCTAAGACAGGGAATTTTTGCAGGGATGTAGGCTTTGGACCAGCAGCCATGAGTTACCAGAAGAGGAAAGTAGGGACAGGATGCTTCTCTGAGTCACAGGGAAGCTCACCAACCCTGAGGAGAACCCACATCAGCACCTCTGAATCATTACTCATTAGGGAGATGGGCTCAGCTTAGGCACAGGGTTAGATACCCGTTCACTGGTCTTTAGACCCCCTAGTTCAAGCCAGCATGGGAAGCAGAGACAGAAAGGAATGCACAAGATGGGATGAGCCAAGTTGGAGGAATCTTATCCTTCTCTCGAGTTTATCTCTTGAAAGCATCTGACCAGTGACCTACATGTACTCAGTTCCGTTCATGTTACTACATGCCTATTACACAGTAAAAACACTGTTAGTCATTAAGGATAGACACTGATCCTGCCTACAGGGAGCTTAGTCTTCTTACACTGCTGTATGCCTAGCCTGATCTACTAAAGCAGAGTGGATTTATTTAAACAACTACAATTCTTTTGACTCTCAAAACACCCACAATGCATGAGGACCTTCAGGAGGCACCCATGGAGGTTTAAGACACTGGGTCATGAAAACTCACTTTGATGGTCTCCACTCCTGGGGAGAGGCGAGGATAACAAGGAGTCGCTTCTATGTCTGACCCCACCACCATCTTTCTACAGGTTCCAGGTGCTCTACTCTAATCTGAACCCTCACTAGCTGTCTCCATCTTCGAGACCATCTCCACCTTAGAGAAAGTTCCTCTCCATCTCAGAGGTCACCTCCATTTTAGAGTTTGCCTTATCTTAGAGTTTGCCCCTGACATTTTATCTTTAAGCCCAATTTGAACTTGCTGCCTTTTGAAAAATGCTGTATTTTTAGGACCTTTCGCCTGCATTCCAAGCTAAGAAAATCTTATTTTTTTTCCCCACTCAAACCACTTCAGATCTCACTTAGCAGACAAAGGTGGCAGCGGAGGCCTATTTGTCCCTAATCTAACTGCCTTTTGGTTTTGTTGTTTGAGTCCTCCTGGAGGGGATAGACCATAAGAACATGGCTGAATTTTATATTAAGAGCCTCGGAAAAGCTCAGACTTCTGACCTAAGAACTTCCCTTGTGAGCCTATTCCAGAGAAGTGATCCTAAATTCTGTGACAAATGCTTTGGCCTGGAGATGCTGAAGGCAGTCTCACTTAATAGGGAATAATTCGAATCTGTCTTCCCAGCCACAAGACTTAAGTTAAATAAGTTACATGTAGTCTATACATTATGATACTGTCAACTGTTATCATGGTATTTACACAGAACATGTTTTAATAACTGGTGAAATGCTTTTGCAATGATGGGCTGAGGAAACAAAAAGATCAGAATCCACTGTGATAGATGGAATTTGTGTCTCAATTATGAATTGTTTGCACGTGAAGAAGGATGTAAACTAAACGGTTAAATAGTTATATCTAAAAGTTGGGCCATGGTGAAGTCTTGTCTTCTCTGCTATTTCTTTCTGTAGTTAATGACCTTTTCACAATGGGGATGAGTTAGTTTTAGAACCAAGGGAATAACATATGAAAATGAAATGATAAATTCAGCAAGATGGGCCTGGTCCTCAGAAATCTGTGGATTAGGTATGTTGAGCCAGGCACAGAGGTTCAGATGTGGGCAAGAGACAAGGCTTTTAAAATGTGTCCTTTAAACCACCAACTACATTGTGTAAGCGCAATTGTTTGCTCTAAATTGGCTATTTATTTTGTTAATGACTTTTTTTTCTTGTGAACCACTGTTTACAAATAAGGCAGATCCTGGAATCTGCTAGCAATTAGGGCATTGTTCTGGCTTCCTAATGAAAAATAAACACCATTAATAATGCCTGTCCCAGCTTATGCTCATGTTGGTTTTGTGCCATTTACTTTGAGAACAGATAATAATAATCTCATAAGGATGCCCTGAGCCTATAGAGCGACCCTCTGCATTCCTTGCTCATCTGATGGCAATCAAAGAAGATGGGATGAAGGACAAAGGGGAAATTTCCTCCTTTCTCATGCAGGCTTTCATAAGTGTCTCCTGGAAATCCTCATCTCTCTTTTTGTTCTCCAAATTTCTGGGTAGCCAGTTAACTCCTGCAACATGTTAGCAGTCTTCTTTGTTGGACTGTATCCATCCATTACAGCCTGTAGCAACTTAGGAGACTCACAAACTGGGGAGTGCTCAGGAATTGATCAACCGCACACTCAATGAAAGTATTGAGCTTAGATGAAATGTCCATCTTCAAATTTGGTTCTGCCTGGTTTTAGGTACAGTGTTTGTTCTAGTAGGTCTTCCACCCAGCTCTGACCAACCCCCTCCTGGCTTGATGTCATTGAACTTGAAGTCAAGGTCAGACCCAGTGTGACTAAGCTGCAGAAAGACCTTGCAGGCTTCCCAATAACTCTGGATACCCAGGAAATTGGAGGTCAAAAGGAGAGATAAGGTGACATGTAGAAAAAAAATGCCTTTGTTCTCCTTCTGGTAACGTCAGAAAGGAAGTTGGTGGTCACTTGTGGACCTGCCTCTCTTGATCCCTTGCCAAAGGCAGCTATGACACAGGGTCTGGCTGGCCACTCTGAGGAAGGGCTACTTGGGTGAGACAGAGCTGACAAGATACTACTGATGACCTTCAAACCCCACAGGTACCCTGTATGAGGACACCATGAGGGACTAAAGAGGGTAGTGCATACCTGTTGAGCGATGGGGGGAATTTGTTTTTTAGAAAGGTTACCCTGAAATTCTTGATATGTAGAGATCTCTCTGAGGTATGGTACTTGTGTTTAAGTATATTTCTTGTTCATTAAAATATATCTTTGAGATAAAGCATTTTTCAGTGATTCTGACATTCTCAGTAATGTGAGGTGATGGATACAATCTTTCTGGGGTTATGCTGCAAATCATTGCTGGGGTAGTCCACACACGTATGCACACATGATCACATGTGTGCAGCAGGAAGTGAGGGGCTTAGGAAGGTCCTGGTGTCAGGGATGGTTCTCAGGAATAGGTGCGTGGAGTGGGTGGGACATGAGTCCTTCCAGCCAATGAACCAAGACCCACTCTGAGTAGCACCAGAACAGCTCACATGCTGCTTAAAGTGGGAGCTGGGGTGACTGGTTTTGGAATAGAGGTGTCAACCACTTTGTAAAAACTAAAAAGCAAAGAAAATTCTCCTATGGTAGACTTACCATAAGAGAATATATAAGTTAGGACCATGTATCCTTTACATGGCCCATCCTTTACCACATGGCTGATTCCCTCTCTCCCCACCATCTGTCAATCTCCCTGGAAGCTAGAGTGTAGGCTTAAATTTTTCAGAACCTACTTTTAAATGGGTTCTTAAATGCTTTAACCTGCCTTCTAGCCCACCACCCACCAGAGATAGTAGGAAAGAAAAGTTATTAGGATACAGGGAAAGTGGACCTGTTTAGAAATTGTTCTTTGGAGCAAATTCTGCATTATCAGGAATTCAGTGGTTCAGTTCACAGGAAACAGCTTGATCCACTTGCCAAACACTTCACAAGTATACCAGCAGTCCAATTCAGTAGTGTCAGAATAGCAAATAGATATCAGCAGTGGTGGTATGAACGAGCAGAGACAGCCAGGCCTCCGACAAATCAGCACAAGTCAACAGGAGTGACCAGGCCCAGCAGGGATGGCAGGAGAAGTTCTTGGCAGTGCCTCTCTCATCGAAGATGTGCGATCAACAAAGTGTTGCAAAGCTAGCTATGCAAGCCCCTCTTGTTGCTGTCTGTTGAGTCCTATTTACACTACCTCCAAACATCACATGTCTACCACATGTCTTTGCTAAGACGTGAGTCTGTCTTAGCAAAACTCCACATGAATCTGTGTCAGCTGATATCACTCTGCCAGTCAGCCCAATTCCACAGAATCAGCAAAAAGCTGCCAGAGCACCACCAGAAGTTTTTTTGGTGCATTTTTCTCTATGGAGTCCCAACAAATGGAGCTCAGCTATGCAATGTAAGACAGACCAATACATGCATGTCGTTGGCGAAGAATCCTTCATCATGTGTCCTTTCACATGCTTGCTTTATAAAGCATTCTTTCACTTGTGTCTGCTTCAGTGAAGAGTTCCTTCAAGGGTCTGCTTTAGCAAAACATCCTTTCACCTGTGTCTGCTTCAGGAAAACACTTCTTTATGTGTTTGCCCCAGCAAAACACCCTCCAATATAACTGACTTTCCAAAGAACCCATAAGTTTCCACTTCACTAGAGTCAGACAAAGTCATTCATCCAACTGAAAAACTAGAACCTAACTGCTTATTTTCCTGGGCCAGATCTTTGTCTTTCATCTTGCTTCCAGGAGCAAGATTTAGATTACCAACTCAAAGTTCTATGTGGTACAAAACAATTCTTCAGGGAACCTTCTCTTTTCTTCCTCTTCTTCTCACCCCTCCACAGTGGTTTTTTTTTTTTTTCAATTTATTTACTTTATATTTACTTGTTATTCTTAATTCTGGGTAAATGTGTGCATCTTTATGTATTTATGTACATGTGAGTGTAGGTTCTCACAGAGGCCAGAAGAGGGCATCAGATCCTCCTGAGCTGGAGTTACAGGCTATTGTGAGCTGCCCAGTGGGGGTGCTGGGACTCAGGCCCTGTGGAAGAGCAGAGAGTGCTCTTGACTGCTGAACCACCTCTCCAGCCTGTGTCCCACGCCCCCTTTTACAGTGCTGGGACTGGAACCCAGGGCTCAGGAGTGTTGGGTGCTTTTTCTGCTGCTGAGATACACCTCTAACCCTGTACAGGAGTTCTTTTAAAAGTAAGTTGACCTAATGTTTGCATAGCACAATTTATCACCTTAAAATAGATTTTTTGTGTGTTATGAGCACACCTAAGACAAAAAGCAAAATGTGTTCGCAGAGAACAAAGACCACTTCACCTTTGACTTTGGGATATGCAAACCTTCCAATTACAAAGTAGCGTTTCACAACCCTTACATCTCCAGGGGGTGTCCGGTCCAGCTGATCATCAAAACCACCTGGGAGGCTTAATGAAAAGCATAGTCTCCCAGACCCCAAGCAGGGCCTTCTGGACTCAGAGTCTGCAAGAATGGGGCTCAGAAACACGTATCCCAGAACTGTCCCTGGGTGACCCAGATGCAGCACATGACTGGCTCAATGACCATAGAAAACACTGTGAGAATGAAGAACTGTTCTGGAGTAGTTACCTCAGGAGATGGTATCTGCCCCTCTGGCCCAGTCACATAGGCAAGAATAATGCACGTGGGTCAGGGAGGAATGCTATCCACTGCCCAAAGGGCCAGTTTCATTTCCCCTTTTTGGGAAAGTTAAACATCATTTAAACATCCTACTTCCCTTAGAAACTGCTCAAAGAACGCAGTGCAGACACAGCACCTGCTCCTAAATCACCTGCCCTCAATCGAAAAGGGACATTGTCCCCTCTCCTGCTCTGCCCCTGCTCTTCCCTGAGCATACAGACATGGCTCTCCCAAAGCCTCGGAGGCTTGTTGAGGTTAGGTGAGGAGCACTGAGCTTTATTTTAGATCTCTTCTATTCTCCCTCTTGCCTCAAAATAAAAATTGATCTCTAAGGAGCTTAACTCGTTCTGAATTACTCTAATCTCCAGTGACTTTTTGTCACTCCTCATTTCACAGGAAGCAAGTAACACACCTATTATCCTGTTATCTCCTCTTGGAAAAGAACATTCTAATGGGAACTCACTGTTCTGCCTGGCCGGCACCTACAGCAGCTTGCCCTCAGCGCCCCTGTGAGGAACTTTGTAAGAACTGGAGGTGTCAGCCTCTCTCCTTCTCTCTCACACAAGTAAGTGGGTCTAGGGGGGGAGACTAGGTTTCTCACCAGCATGGAAGTAGCCAAGTCCATCTTGCTGAAGAGAGGGAGACTCTTGTTTTTAAGAGTCAGGGAGACCTGAGTTCAAATCCCAGTCTTGCTGCTAAGTCACATGAGCAGGTAATGTATTTCATCTGGCTAAGGCTTCTGGTTGGTGGGATGCCCACGGGGAAATGATGGTTTTGAAAACAGCATAGCTATACTTTCAAGAGCCCGTTATTGTTGAATTTTAATTAGACTAACTAAACAAAGCTGGTTTACATTTCAATTTTTAAATGAATCACTAAAATGACTCAGCAGGTAAGGGCGCTTGCTGTTAAGCCTGCCTGAGTGCAATCCCTGGAAGCCACAGGACAGAAAAGAGAACTGACAGTGCAAGTGGTCCTCTGACCTCTACACACATGCTGCAGCTAAGCCTACCTACTGTACAGTGATAGTTGATCTTGTCAAGGTGAAGGCAATAAGAGTCACCTAGGAGATATGCCTCTGGGCATGGCACGAGGATGTGTCCAGGGAGGTTAAACTGAAGAATGAATGCCTACCATACTGATCAGCAGAACGGGTGAAAGTCTGAGACCGAAAAATAAAAAAGAAAGAAAGACAGGGAAAAGGAAGACGCCATTAGAGTACCTGCATTCTCCCTTGTGTGCTTGCTGGTAAAACAGAATTTTTGTTTTTCATTTTAAGTTTGGCCCATGCGACATTTGGCACAAACTTACAGCAAGCTGTCCCTTGATTGTTGGGAATTAATATTTAACTGGGCTTTTGGGGCTGTGACTCATCAGACACATGGGAAGGGGTCAGCCAACCACCTTGGAGAAGAAGAGTGCGTGAGTGGACTAGTGGGGTCTTGGTTTGCCACTGATTTGGAAGCCAGGATTCTCATGAGTGATGTCATATTCTTAGCAGCCTCCTGGAGGAGCCGCTGAAGTCTTGACCATTTTATAGCTATGGAGACTCTGTTCCTGTCTCCACAAGACACACGAGGGCTAGATTTAGGAATTTGGCTTGCTATTCTGTTGCTTTCTTTCTAAGCCTCTCCTGCCAAAGAAGACAAAGCTGAGCTAAACTGGTTCTGCAGTATCAGACAGAAAGAAGGGGAGGCACCAAGGGCTGGAGCCAGCGCGGGACCCATAACTGAGACACTGGGCCCTTGCCACCAGCAAGGTGGAGGAGCTAAGCAGGCCTCCTCAAGTTGATACTTGTAATCACCCAGGAGATAAACTGGTGGGTGTGTCTCCAAGGATGCTTCTGGAGAGATTTGACTGAGGAAGGAATGCCTGCTGTAAAGATAAGCAGTGCCAAGGTGGGTTAAGGTCCCAGGCTAAATAGAAAAGGGAAAGGGACTCCACTATGATAGAGCTCACTTCTCTGCTTCCTGGTTGGTACCAAGACTTTCTCACCGTTCCTTCCCCGCCATGATGGACTATATTCCTCTGACCTGTGAGCCAAAGTATACCTTCCCTTCATTTAAGAAGAAATTATTACACCTTATTAATTGCCTGTGCCCACTTCTAGGGGCCTCAGAGAATCTCAAGGGCATTCACAATAGAGCCCAGGAAAAAAAAAGCGAGATGGGCAAGTGATTGTATTTCTTTTTTAAGAATGTAGAGTTCTTGGCCTTTTGGGTGATATCCAACTGTTTGATCCTGCCCTGGGATAGCCTGGGACAAGGACTGCTGGTGTAGTTAATGGTGGGCATTGTGAGGAGTCCCCCAAATCTGTTAGGGACCTAGATAACAGAATAAGCCCAGGATTCAAGGCTTTGATTCAGAGAAGAATTGAGGGACTAGCTATTAGAAAGCAGACTTGGGGTTGTTTTAAAAATAGTTTAAGAAAACCAACAAGGGCTAGTGGACAGGAAGACAAGACAGCAGAAGGCCCTGAATCTACCACTGTACCGAGCAGGCAGTAGGCAGCTGCCTTGGAGCAGAGATGGGCTGTAGCACAGGGCTCAGCCTGAGGGACTGGGTTTGGGTTAGAAATGTGGCTCTAAGCCCAAGCACAGGTGTCTGAGATCCCCAGGCTAGAGTGACCGATCCATTCTGAGGAAGTCTGAGATCCCAGAACCAGAGCTTACTCTTGACTCAACAGCAGATCTCCCAGAACCAGGCTGCAAATCTTCACACAGGGAAACTAAAGCCAGAGAACTAGATGGACACTGTGCCTGAGAGCACATGGCATCATGGTGTAGTGTGCCACCGAGGCTCCTCAGCATCCACTCAGCCTCTGGTGTGACTCCCCCCAACATGGCAGATTCGAAACCTCTAACGCCAGGTGACAGACAGTGGCCTGGGGAAGAGATGAGCAGGAGAATGTTCTCAAGTAGTACTTTATCGGGCTGATTTCGGACTGTGGGGAAACAGCTCAGGAGCCAGCAGATATCCCTGCTGTCTGGTTTGTCAATAGAGTTTGGGTGGGACCACACAGTGGCCAGCTGCTGACACACTGGCGGCTGTCACCCTTAACAAAAGGGACCTGAATCATCCATGAGACCCAGAGGCTTTCAGAGCATCAGACCCACCTGTGTCTTCCCAAGGAGGACCTGTGACCTCTGACACCTCTGATAATAAAATGGCTCTTTAGGAAACAAAGTAGCAACGGATGATCTTTGAATATCTCCTCCCCTTTTGGCTTTGATACAAATGATTTAATTGCTTAGCCTCTATGATTTAATTTGTAATAATGACTGTTAAAAGCGCCTGGCAAAATGTATGAAAGTTTAGCTTCTGCAAGCTGCTAAGTACCCACTCTGGCCACCCCTGAATTCCATCTGCTTCCACGTCCTGCTCTCTTTCCTTGATGAGGTTGTCCCTGGGATGGGGGAGGGGGAAAGGGGAGGGAAGGAAGGGAAGGGCTTTTTGCCTGAATGTTGGGAAAATGTCTCCCGCTTGTGCAAGGCCCCAGGTTCAGTAAGAGCACCTCGGATGTCGCCATAAAAAAAAAAGGCCCAGGGCGAGAAGAATGAAAGGCAGCTAACCTATTTGAAGTGGTTGAGGGATGAATGGAGAGTGATCAGGCAGAGAGAGAACCTCAAGAAGGGCCCTTCACACTGCAATCAGACCTAATTCACACAGCAAGCCCTGAGACGGACACGCCACAAAAGGTCTGTGTCCACTTCAGAGGAAGGGCCTGTGGGTCCCATTATCAATAGAAATGAAAATTTAATTAATAGACACTGTTTTGCCCCCAAGCTGAATGCAGAAAACTTGGAGTCAGTTCCTTGGAAGTGGAGGATGTGGAGGCGGCTGGAGGCCTGTGTGAGGCATTTAGCAAGTTTTCTTCAGTGGGACTCTTGAAGCCTAATAGAAATCATTTGGAGTGAAGGACCACATGGGTAGGAAATGGGAGGTGATCAGAATCTGGATGCCCACACTCCAGCAGCAGATAGAGTGCACCCCCACCCCACCCATACACTCACACAATGCATGTACAATGTGTTAGTACTGACTCACCCCACCCACATGCATCCCCAGTTACAGCGACTCCTGAGACTCCTCACAATTTTATGTCCCCCTACATCTAACCTGCCACAGTGCAGGGCACACAAACCAGAAGTTCAGATATGCAGTTAAACCATGACCAGAGCCAGAATCTTTGGGCAGAGGGCTGGAGGCCTTACAGAGTACTGAGCACACCCAAGGTGATAGTGTCCAGCCTTCTCTATGGTAGTGCAAGGGGACCTCACTGGCCTTACCCGGTCAAATAGGACTAATTGAGAGAAAGAATTTCTGAATACTACCCTGCTACACACACACACACACACACACACACACACACACACACACACCACTGACACACACACACATATACATACATACTCACACAAACACATACACACACACATTCACACATACACACACACACTGGAGTGAGACGGCCATTTCTCCAGCGAGTGGCACTGATTTTTCCTTACATTGTTCGATGTCTCCTGTTCTTGTCAGACAGACCTATGGCTTCATGTTCTGCTGCATCTATAGGCCTGCAATTCCCCTTGAGCAGAGAACCCCCAAGACTGCTATTTCCTACACAAAATGTCAATTGCCTTCTCTCAGGAGCTGCCCTCTGCCAAGGTAGCCTGGGGCTTAGGGTCTACTCAGATGCAAACCTGCCACCCAACTGCTACACGAGTGAGGTACGACAGGGCAAATGCAGTTAGAAGGTGACTTCACTTCCCAGGTCCCAGACCACAGTTCCACCATCAGAGTCCTGTGTCTAGGAAGCCACAGAGACCGTGAACTGGAGTTCTATGAAGAAGCCATATCTATACTGAAGACCCTGGATGGACTGGCCAGAACTTGTAGTTATAGGATGGTATTTTGAGCTATCTTTAGTCTCCTTACTAGTTATGTGTCTGACACAATATACTTGAAACTATTAAGTAAAACTAGTGGGACACATCATGAAAATTTGGAGACCACTAACCTAACAAGAGCATTGTAAGGCATTGTCTAAGACCCATGACAGAGACTTCCTGTTATGCTCTAAGCCTCCTACCTAATGCCTCCACTTGTGTATTTGGTTCACAATGTATAGTTTTCTTCTGTTACATGACTTCAAATGTTGGCACAAACTATTTGCGACAGCCTGGATCTACATCTCTGGTCTGGGTAACTGAAATTTGATCATAACAAACTATTGCAACTGGGAGTAGAGGCGGATGCCTTTGATCCTGATACTTGAGAAATTGAGGCAGGTAGATCTCTGTGAGTTTGAGTCCAGCCTCATCTATACAGTGAGTTCCAAACCACCCAGGGTGACAGTGAAACCCAGTCTCAAGCAAACACTCTTACACTCTTTAAAAGAAGAGCTGTGTTTTACATTGACATTGTGTTTCTACAAACTTACAAAGAAAGAAAGTTGGGCTGACCCAAGGTCCCTCTGTTGGATAGAGTAAAGCTATACCACCAACATCTGGGTCCCTGTGTGCCCAGCTTCACAAGAACTAAGCCAAACTGGGAACTAAAGTAAAACAGCTGCCTCTCCCCTGATTTCATCTGGTTCACTAACGATGGGAGTTCTGACTAACTTCAAAACAGGGTGTAGCTCTTAAGGAGCTGGGGGAGAAGGAGAGAGAAACTTTGTACATGATAATTTTTGATATCAAGTGAGAAATGCTGGTGACGAGCAGAGGCCAGAGTGTGACACGTTTAATTTAAGCCATGGCAGCAAAGGGCAGCTTCCACTGAAGCTATAATAAATTACACACAAGTGCCACCAAACAATAACAAAAAACCGTGGGCCATCTATTTCAGTCCCATTTACAAGAAATCAATATCAATACTTAATGCAACTCTGGTGAGAAATGAGCAGAGATACAGAAAGCATAATAAACCGGAGATGGAGGCTCGCCGTGATTCACTCAGGAAGAAAAAAAAACTGTCTATATTCGCCTGTTGAAGGATATTTCACTGAACCAACCATGTGTTGGAGGCATAAGGGGTTTAGACACAAGCTTAGAATAACCTCTTTGTTAAATGGAGGAAGTTCCTGAAACTGTGGCTTCCGGGATAGCGAAAGTGCACGCGTATGGAAGGGCATTTTGTCTCTCCCACTGCACTGGGCACCCATCCTTCTCTGGCTTTTTCATCATGCCATGCATGGCCTTTGTCTTACTATGTGCCTTTTGCAGAGTTTGGGTAGCAATTAGCAACCTTGCTTTGTGTCTGGGGCAGAGAGGAGAATTATTTCTACCCTCCTCAGTGTTGAAGCAGATGACCTTGGGCAGGGAAGCTACACTACAGTCATAACAACATCTGTATGCAAGAAGACACAGTCCAGATTTCAACTCGGGCACGAAGCCTTCCCTGAACAATGTGACACGCAGACAGCCACCATCCCTCTGAATTGTTGGAAGACATTCAGCTTGACCGTCAGAGTCCAGGCTGTTCACTACACTCTGTTTCCTTTATAGTCTTCCATGTTAATATTTTAGATTTATTTTATTTTTAATTATATGTGTATATGCATATGAGAACAGGCACCCAAGAAGGCCAGATGAGGACATGGATTCCTTGAAACTGGAGTTATAGGAAAGTGTGAGTGGACATGGGTGCCAGGAACTGAACCTATATAGTCTTGTTTCGCTTTGCTTTGCTTTTTTAAGATAGGGTCTCCCACTAGGACCAAGGCCTCACTGATAAGACATGGTTTCCCATGTTTGCTGTACTGGAGTCTGAGTTTTACATCTCTAAAATAGAATAAAGCTGATCAGCGCCTCAGGAGTTCCCCTAAACACACATTGTTTTAACTGGTCCCTCCCTTAAAACATGGAATGAAGGACTGTGAATCTCAGAAGCACATGAAGGGATCCATCTAGGCTGTAATAGGATGCACTTGGGCAGGTCCTATGAGAGGTTGACCTATCAGCCCACACCTAGGGAGAGGGTGACTGGGCACTGAGGAGGCTAGACGGTTGTAGCTCTGAGTGTTCCAGCCTGTACACAGAAAGACCGTACTCCATCTTTACCAATCCTTTATCTGATAGAGGGCCAATATCCAATATATACAAAGAACTCAAAAAGTTAGACTCCAGAGAACCAAATAACCCTATTAAAACATGGGGTACAGAGATAAGCAAAGAATTCTCAACTGTGGAATACCAAATGGCTGAGAAGCACCTAAAGAAATGTTCAACATCCTTAGTCATCAGGGAAATGCAAATCAAAACAACCCTGAGATTCCACCTTACACCAGTCAGAATGGCTAGGATAAAAAACTCAGGTGACAGCAGATGCTGGAGAGGTTGTGGAGAAAGAGGAACACTCCTTCAATGATAGTGGGATTGCAAGCTGGTACAGACACTCTGAAAATCAGTTTGGCAGTTCCTCTGAAACTGGACATAGTTCTACCAGAGGACCCAGCTATACTCTTCTGGGCATATACCCAGAAGATGCTCCAACATGTAATAAGGACACATGCTCCACTATGTTCATAGCAGCCTTATTCATAATTGCCAGAAACTGGAAGCAACCCAGATGTCCCTCAACAGAGGAATGGATACAGAAAATGTTATTATTGCTTTAAGCCACTAGGTTTATGGCCATTTGTTAAAGCAGCCCTAAAAAATGAAAATAGTGCTTTATGCCACCCCCAAGACACCTGCCCCCAAGACAAGTTCCCATGGGTGTTCGGAGGTGAATGTAGGGAACCCTGGAGGCTGTTGCAGCATGCCTGGGAAGGACTGAATTGGGAAACTGAAAACTTCATGTCTCTGGATAACTATCTGAACGTGCATTCCCTCACCTAAAATATCTCTGTGAGGACCGGGCCAAGGGCTGATAGAACACCTGTGTCAGCATGGTGTCTGTAGTGTCCATGACACTCTGGGTTTGATCAAAGAAAAGGAGGAAGAGGAAGAAGAAGAAAAGGTAAGAAAAGTGGAAGTAAAGGGGAAAGAAAGGAGGAAGGAAGGGGAAGCGAAATAAATAAGCCTGTGTTTATTCTCATACATCAATTATCCAGGCTATAAATTAGCCCAGCTTCTTGACCAGGGAATTTGGCAAAACTTAGTGTTCGCCCCTTGAGCAAGTATTATGACCCAGTAATTGACCTTATAATATACCCCCGCAAATACCCTCTGGATGATTATCTGTGGCATATCCACACAGTAGAGTTAGAATGTTTGCAATATGCATACAGGCTATACACAGATACAAGTGTACTAATGTCTTATAAAAATACATAAAGCTTTCAATCCAACCCACCCCAAATAACCATCTATAGGAAGTCTGGAGCAATGGGGACGAGGGAGACAAGGTTGTGTGGGATTTGAGTATTCTTTTCTACAGACTCTGACTTTGGCCTATGTTGTATGTATTTAGAACTATCATGGCCAAAAGGGACAAAAAAAGGGAGGAAGGAAGGAAGGAAAGGAGAGAGAGACAGAGAGAGAGATAGAGAAAGAGAGAGCATAATACAGATGAAATGGCAACACTCGATTCTTGATGCACATCAATGACTTTTGAACTCAGTACCCTCCCCTTCAGCCTAAGTGAGCTATGCTCAAAGGACAGAAACAAGCACAGAGTCTGCACTTCACACCAGTGAGCTGGAGATGCTGCTCTTCCTGGAACACAGAAGCCAGTGACATTCTGCTGCTTTAAGGGTGGAATCTATCATAGCAACTAGGAAGGTGCTAGAGAAAAACCACCATTGCCACTTAGACAAGGGAAGCACAACAAGCAATCGAGGAGTCCTATCCTTGCACATGGGAGCCGTGAAAATGCCATTTCTTCTCAACTCCTTCCTGTGTGCATTCCCTTTGCCTGGTGACTTTGCAGTTTCTCCCACGATAGAGCTGGTGTCTCCCTCCATAACCTTGACTGGGGGATAACCATGTGACTTCTTTTGACCAACAGTCCAGTCCCACATCACAGTAGCAAAAGCTTGAAAGTTTCTCCTGTAGTTTGGGCTTGCCCTGTGGGGCCATCACCATCAGAAGAGGACTAAGCTAATCCACTTGCCCAGGAGGATGAGGCAAGAGGAACAGAGATTAGCCATCCTCGGGTTCCAGCTAAGATCCCTAACAGGTATCCAGATCTACAGACATAGCTAATGTAAGTTCATCTTAAACTATACCAAGAACCACAAGAAAAAAATTAATCATCCCCTTAAGCCACTGAGTTTCAGGCAACTTTTGTGATGCTGAGACCACAATGTCTTACAGAAAAGATAAAAGAGAAGAGCCTTGTCTTGGTCCACAGTTTCAGTTCATCATGGTGGATGGAGAACAGCTCAGCTCATGGTGTAGGAGCATGTGATGAAGGCCAGGATCATAGTAAACCAGCAAGCAAGGCACATGAGAGGAACTGAGCGATGGAGATGGTTTTCAAAGGCTCACTCCTATTGATCTACTTCCACCCATTAGATCCCACCTTTCAAAGGCTAGCTCCTATTGACCTACTTCCACCAATGAGGCCCTGCCTCCTAAAGGTCCCACCAGCTGAAGAACAAGCACTAAAAACAAGAACCCCAGGGACTTTTTTTTTTTTTTTTTTTGAGATTCACAGCATGACAAATGACTAATGAACATTATATGAATGCTTTCTTTTTTATTAAATAAAATCACTAGTATAATAAACTCACAAATGAAAACATTAAACATCTGGTTTAAGGAAGTCACTCAAATACTTACCAAGTCCAAAACTACGCATCTCAGTGAACTTGTACACAGTTAGAATAGCCATGCTGAAGCCATGGAGCTCTGGGTAGGATTTTATACTTTCACTATGAATAAATTTTTATCTTTTTGCTTACCATGAAATCAAGGAAGAAGATACTATTGCAGAGTTGAAACTAGAAAAAAATCACTTTCCATCCTCTTTCATGACCCATGTGTCCTTTTGCCTGCATCCCATTCTTCCTTATCACCTGACACAGCTCTCTCTTGGCTTCTTTTGTAACTGTTGCATTATTACCCACACTTGTACTTTTTGGCACATGGATATAGCATAGGCTGGGGGCCACACATGAGAAAGAACAGGCAGTCAGTTCTTTTCTTTCTGAATTTGGGTTGCCCCACTTAATAGTGTTCTTCCAAGCCTATAAATTTTCCTGCAAAATTCATGATTACATTTTTCTTCATAGCTAAATAATATTCCATATTATACCAACCACCAAGCTGATATCCACGGTGGCTGTATTAACTTGCTCTTCTACCAGTGGTGACTAAGGCTCTTCTTTCCCCACATCCTCTCCAGCCTGATGTCAGCCTTCTCTCCATTAGACATCCTGACTGGAGTCAGGTGGCATTTCTAAGTAGTTTTAACTTTCGTTTCCACAATAAATAGCGATGTGGAACAGCTTTAAGCTATGTATTGGCCACCCGGGTTTCTTCCTTTGAAAACTATTGGTTTCATGAATCTATTGGTTGGTTGAAAGTTTTGTTTCCTTGGTGCTTAATTTCTGCAGTTCTTTATAAATAGATGTAGAATTAATATGGAATCACAAAGGGCCACAAATAGCCAAAGGCATCCTAATGAGTAAGGACTCAAGTAGGGAGATCATAATATAGACCTCAAATTACGCTACAAAGCTACAATGGTAAAGACAGCCTGACACTGGCCTAAAGACAGACAGGCCAAGGGGGCAGATTAGAGAACCTCAAAACAAAGCAACAAAGCCATGACTACCTAGTTCTTATAAAAGGAGCAAACCATGTGGTGGGGAAGAAAAAAGAAATCCTATTTAATAAATAGTACCGGCAAAACTGGGCATCCCCCTGCAGAAGAATAGACTTAGGTCCATATCTTTCACCTTGCATAAAAATCTTTTTTGAAGTAGACCAAAGACAAATTTAAAACCCAAAATGCTGAAACTTCTAGAGGAAAGCATACAGAATACTCTACAAGACATTGAGGCAGGAGAAAACTTTCTGAAAAAGACATCAACGGCACAAGAACTCACCCCAAGCATCCTAAATGGGATCATGTGAAATTAAATTTTTTCTGCACAAGAAATTCTCAGCAAAATGCCCAGATGGACCACAGGAAGGGAGAAGACCTTTACCAAAAATATAGACGGGAGGCTAACATCCAGCCTTTTCAAACATACAAGAACAGCAGAAATTTTTGTGACACAGGTTGAATAATGCAACCAAAGGGTTGGCAGAACGGAACAGGAGAAATAAAGAAAGTCAGAATTGCCAAGCCTGGTGACACAAACTTGCTATCCCAACTACAAAGGAGGCCAAGGTAGAACCACACGTTCAAAGCCAACCCAGACCACAGAAAGAATAAAAAGCCAGCTAGGTTAATATGCTTTGAACCTGTCTTGAAAATAGAAAAATCAGAAAATAAACAAAGGTCTGGAGATGTACCTCAATGGTAAGAGCCTAGCCTAGCATGCATGGGGCCTGAGTTTAGTCAACAGTACTGTTGACTGAGAGGGTTGGACAGCCAGCCAGGGCATGCCATGACACTGGATCATGAGGGAGCGAACTCCTTTGTCCACACTTTGAACACACAGCTGAAAAACTTGGCCTGCCAAAGGGAAGAGCTGTATTTTTAATTAAGAACTATGGGCCCCAACCGGGAGAACCTTGCTGACTGTGGGCTCTAAAGACCTGACTCCATTCATAGCCTGAGCTGAAAACATAGAGAAAACAAGCCAGTACAGGATATTACAGAGCCAGGACAGAATGTGAGTTTCTTCCCAGCCCACTAGGCTGCTTCCTGAAGACTCTGACCCTTCTTAACCATAAAGGGTATTGTGTGTGTGTGTGTGTGTGTGTGTGTGTGTGTGTGTGTGTC
>NW_022196904.1:120814046-120818537 GCF_008632895.1 Mastomys coucha | reverse complement strand
TCTGTGTGTGTGTGTGTGTGTGTGTGTGTGTGTGTGTGTGTGTGTGTGTGCCATTCCTCAGGTGCTGCCCACCTTGGATTTTTTAAAATGATTATTATTTTAGTTTTTGAAATTAAAGTGCAATTACATTATTTTCTTCCTCCTCTTTTCTCCCTCTAACCCCTTCCACATACTTCTTTGCTCTCTTGCAAATTCATGGCCCAAGGTTGATGTCAGGAATCTTCCTAGATGACTTTCCCATGTTATTCTTTGAGGCAGGGTTTCTCAATCAATTTCAGAGTTCATCAATGAAGCAGGTCTCTCTAGTCAGCTTGCTCTAAGATCTCCTGTCTCTCTGCCTTCCTAGACAAGAATAACAGGAAAGCCACCACATCTACCAGGCATTTTACCTGGTTATAGAGATTTAAACTCTGAGCCTTTTGCTTGTGCTGAAAGTACTTTAATTCTAAAATCATCTCCCCCATTCCATGAGCAAATCTCTTAGAGAGATACAACTCAACCCACATTTCTACATAATTTCATGATCAGATCTCCCAGAACATCCTTCCTTCTGCTAACATACTCTTCCTGCTTGCTCAAACTCATCTGTGATCTCTCTCAGCCTCTCATATAGACTCCATGTCAAACACTACCTGTTCCAATACATTTCTGGAACCACCAGACTCCTTCTACCTCCCATCAAGACTGCACACACCCTGAGGACAGGAACTGTCTTCTCCACTCATCTTGATGCTCCCAGCCCTGGGGCCAAGCAGGTGCCCAACATACTAAACGTTGAGTTCATGAATGGTCCACTCAAGTAAGAGTACCACACGCCAGGCCCACAAGACACAAGCATGCCAAACCAGGAGAACCAGTGTCTCTGTAGGGGAGACAACAGAGGAGAAAAACAATAACAACAGCAACAAAAGCCACATCTCCATCTCGAGAAGAACTGGGTCACTGAGGGTTAGAGGAGAGAAAGACCGATAGGGAGGGAGGCAAGCACTGGGGCAGGGGGCATGGGGAGGCACAGGGTGACAGGCTTTCGGGATATAGTCAACAGTGAGAGCCATCCTTGTGCAAACTCAATGGCCAGAGCAAAGTTGTTAGTTGTTTAAAAGATGGCATTTCTTCACAGCCCACCACCACATCAAAGTGAAGAAAATTTAGACTCAATAGACTTTGTTATGGCTATGTTTGCATCTGATTCCAGTCCCTCAGCCCCAGGAAGCCATGGCCTTGGTCATACTTTGGGTTCCAAGACCTGGGATTTTTAAAATATGTCTCTGGAATCACACAGCAAATGCCCTCAGGGAGATGGGCAGAAAAGCTCACAGGAGGGAATCCTTGCCTGATGTCCAGGATCCTTGCTCTTCCAGCACAGCAGCAGGGAAGCCCACAGGGGTACCTGGCTGCTGCATAACACTCAGAGTGCATGGAGCCTTCTTGTCATTCTTCCCCTCCAGGCTCGCTTCTAGTGCTATTCTAGTGTGATTCAGTTTTTGTTACTTCCTGAGCGTAACTAATCCAATTTGTCCCTTGCCCGGCACACACACACACCCCGAGTCCTTCCCGCTCTGCTCCACACCACAGGAATGACCCATTGTGCTGAAAGAAATCCATGCTGATCAATGTCGGGCAGGCTGCATAGAGAAGGCAAATTACACAAATATGAATTACAGATAACCATGATTAATTCTTCGGCCAGACAGAGCCCCGATTCCCATCATGCCCTTGGGCTGCACAGGTGACAGGGCTAAGGACAGCACTTGGAATGGCCGCCTCACCCAGCCATTCATTACCATGATGTCCCCATCACTGAGCCTACTGATGAGATTATTGATCCCAAGAAATAATTATATGAAGTGTACCGTGTAAGCTCCAGCTATTGTCTTTGTAAGTGCCTAATGCAGGGACATGTGAGCTTTGGTGATTTTTAGAAGGGTCTCACTTTTATGAATTAACTAGCAGGAACTTCTCAAAGTAACTTTCCCTGGGAGAAAGCAAGACTGTGGGGTACGGGAACATGGAAAAGAAAAAAAAAAAAGTCAAATCTGTCTGGGAACGGCCGCTGGGAAAGATGGAAAGTCTAGTACCCAGTAGATGGTGCTATGATCAAATTCTAAACCTGTCACACCAGCTGCTTAGAAACTGATAGAGAAGGTGAGGAGAAATGACAAGCTCATCAGTGTTAAAGGCATACAGTTAAATGGCTTCAGCCATTTCCCTCACTTTAGATAAAGATTAATCAGGATGACAGCGACAGCAGCGATGAAGAAAGAGGAGGAGAGAACAGAGCTTCCTGAAACCATGGGCTGCGGCGGTAAGCGTTGAGGACAGACTGAGTGGTCAGGGTCACACAGAGCCGAACAAATTCATCTCCCCAGAACTTGTGGAGCCCACAAGCCCCCGTGGAAACCCCTGGAAAATCAGACAAGGATAAAAAGAAGTTTTGACACTGGACACTAACCAACACCCAAGACATCTTTAATTTCATCTGTACATTTTTTCCACATAAAAAACCCTGCCAGAAAAGCTGTTTAAGTTTGCTGTTGTTATTTCTAAATAAATAACAGGAATGGAGCCCAGTATGGAAATGACCACTACTTTTCCTGATGCTGCCTCTTGGCTTGCTCCAGTGTCATTCCAAGCTGTGGGTCACTCACTCAGAAGAAGGAAGGGCAGTCTCTGTGAAGCTGGTATTCTGGGGGCAGCTGGGAAAGCAGGTACTGACCCCACTGAGGGAGAAGGACCCGGGAAAGATAGTGGAAAGTATAGTGAGCTAAGATTTGCCATGACCTCATGGTCAGCTGCCTTCATAGGAGACTCCAGGAGGGCAAACCATCTTGCACAGAGCTAGCCTAGGGCAAAGAGCCATACGTTGAAGAAAGCATGTTCAGAGTGCCCTGTATTCAACTAGGAAGAATTGTTAGGGCAAAAGTCAAGGCCAGATGTGTACTGCTGAGAGGCAGCCTGGCTGCTGGAGGTAGGGATAAGCTGGAAACAACAGATGAAGATTCATGGTTTCACTGCCAGTGAGGCTAAAGGGGGGCAACCAGCTCTCTACTCCTGGTATCTCCAAGCTCCACACTCACAGGTCAACCAACTGCTGATGTACAGACTATTTCCTTGTCCTTGCCCCCTAAATACTACAGCATAATACTGGTCTACTTGGTACTGGCCATGTGTTAAGCTATTGTTAAGGCACCTAGAGATGAATTAAAGTACATGAGTAGGTAAGGCTGCATTATATGGAAATATCTCACCTAGCCATGACTGAGTCAAGCGTCACTGGATTTGGCTATTCCCTACAATACTGGGGGACAGCATCATGTTTTTATGAAGAAGGTGTTCAGTGCATGGAGCTTCCTTCCTGGGTTCAGTTGACCTTGGTCCCATCCTAAGGATAAAATTGGGCAAGAGTACATAGGGCAGCAGTGAAATAGGAAGAAAGTAGACCTCGTGTTTTATCCTGAAATTCCTGCATGCAACTGAGAAGAAGGGAGGAGAAAGAGGAAGAGGAAGAAGAGGAAGAGGGGGGAGGAGGAAAAGGGGGAGGAGGAGGAGGAGGAAGAGGATAGGGTAGTAGTTAGGAGGTAGGCATCAAAAGATCTGCATGGAAGTAGCAACTCTGAGAGGCCCAACAAGCAGCTGACTGAGACAGACACAGATAGTTTCACCAAACCATTAGACTGAAGTCAGAAGCCCAGTGGTTGAATTAGGGGAAGGCTGGAATAAGCTGAGGAAGAGGACAACCCCATAAAAAGACCAGCAGTCTCAACTAACCTGGACCCCTGAGATCTCTCAGACACTGAGCCACCAACCAGGCAGCATACAGGATCTGGTCCAAGGCCCCTGCACATATACAGCAGAGGACTGCCTGGTCTGACCTCAGTGGGAGAAGATGGGCCTAATCCTTGAAAGACTTGAGGCCCCAGGGAGTAGGGAGGCCTGGCAGGGCAGGGGAACATCCTCTTGGAGACTGAGGGAGGAGAAATGGGATGAGGAACTGTGGGAGGGTGGACCAGGAGGGGCCCAACAACTGGACTGTAAAAAAAAAAATAAAAGTAATTTTTTAAAAAGGCTGGGGCTTAGAGAGATGGCTCAGTGGTTAAGAGCACTGACTGCTCTTCCAGAGGTCCTGAGTTCAATTCCCAGCAACCACATGGTGGTTCACAACCATCTGTAATGGGGATCTGATGCTCTCTTCCAGTGTGTCTGAAGACAGCTACAGTGTACTCACATACATGAAATTAAAAAAAATAAATAAAAAGAGGTTGCCAGAGGAGTAAAAAGTCCAGGGCAGGGACTGTTCCTCACAGCTAAGCTCCTCTGGGTCCCTATGGTGTCCCATGGCAAGCATGAGGGTTTAGCAGGAGTAACAGCATCTTTACTACCAAGGTGTCATCTCACCGCCACTCTTCTAAGGAAAAAAGAAAAGAGAATCAGATGTTCAAACCAGTGTAGGATTCATGGAGACAGTGGTTTGCTTGTGTGTGTGTGTGTGTG
>NW_022196904.1:120791091-120814036 GCF_008632895.1 Mastomys coucha | reverse complement strand
TGTGTGTGTGTGTGTAGGGTGCATGTTGTTTGTTTGTTTTGATACCCAGTACCTTATATTCCCCAGGCTGGTCTTCATCACCCGGCCTAGCTCCTACAGTATAGCTGAGCAGTCCAACACTGATGCAGCTGCAGCCCTCGACTGGAAGACGCACCAAGCGCAACGCAGGATTCTGGGACGTCTGGGTCTCTCTTCCAACAGGCAACAGCTGGCCTTTGTCATCTTCCTCCCCTCAGGCTCCAGCAGACATCCCAAGGAGAGGGGAGAGATTAGAGACAGGAGGCCCACAGAGATCTTCACTGCAGTCCGACTCGAAGGCACTGCAGCCCCCTCTGCCTTCTTCTATGTGTTATGCCCCCCCCTTCTTATCCGGTAAGCATTTAGACTTGACTAAATCTTTTGGCATTTCTGGGCTGGAGGGAAACACAGCAAAATCGGAACACCTTTTTCATAAATCACGTTCGCCTGTGTAACGTGCCTCTTGTTCCTGCACCACTGTGCTTTGGATGAATTTCCCTGGGCTATAGAATTCCATCTAACCCACAGCGGGTTCCTACCAATAAGGGGTTTCAGCAGCCGGATGCTTTTGGGCCATGGCAGTCCCTTCTAACACAACCCTAGTGTCACGAGCAGGGGAGGTGCCGCCCACATCACAACTACGCACTGTCACTGGTAGACCCTCTCAGCACTGGCTTGTTAGGAGTCTGCCATTTAGAAGAGGCACCCATGTCTGCCCGATGGTTAATGCAGTCATAAATTTTGGTTTTGCCACCATGTTCCTTCAACCACCAAGTACAGGGATGTGGCCTGGGTCAGTATCATGTACAGAATACGAGGTTGATTCTCTGCCACCTAAAAATATAAAGAGCCATTGTTCCACTTGCTGAGCCCCGGCCTTGCCTTTGAACCTTTGCCCTTCTCTGTGTCCACACCTGTTACTGAAATGCCCTGTGGATAGATCCACATCTGAGCAGAGAGAAAGTAATTTGTAATCATCTAAGGACTTTACCACAAAGGAGTAATAATGAATCGTTGCTCCGCATCGATCACCATCTAGTGTTCCATCTTCCCAAGCAATGGTCTAGTTTTGCAAATAATGAAAACCATGACTTTACTCCCGCCCACATCCAAGCAGGATACCACCCCCCTCCCTGGGTCTACACTGGTGGGGATGTGGTGGGGGGGATTTCACGAAAGGAGCTGTGAATGAGGAAGGCACAGTTGTCGACTGCATGGAATTTAGCCTGGCAGGGACCCAGAACCGTAAACAAGTAATTACACAGATGAGCATTTAATTACACATGCGATAGATGCCTAGAAGGAGTGGGGGGGGTGTCGGGGGATCCTGTAAACAGTGGCACTGCCCAGCCTCATCAGGGAGCGGCTGTCCCTGATGAGAGTGTCCCTACAACTGAGACCTAAAGCAACCAGAACATCAAGGAGGAAAGAAAAAGCAAGAAACTGAGGGAAGCCGGTTGAGAACCTGATCATGCCTGCTTCCTCCAGGCAGCTCCTGCCTTTTGACAGTCTATGGCTGAATGGCAACGAAATAGCTAGGGGAAGCTCTGGCCCTTAACTGAGATGAGGGATTGCCCTGGATCTTCAGTGGGTGTCGAGTACCCAGCCTTATCTTCTACAGCCTCCTTCGATCCACAGAGCCCTCAGGCTATTTTTCCCAGAATTCCTTTCACTGTGTGCTTCTGGGATAGGGCCAACCAATCCTACCATGCAAGATTCCAAAGGTGAAAGTGGGAATTGGACCTTGACTCTAGGGGTAGCTGCACAAAGGTGCATGTACCCCACTATTGGGTCTGCAGGCTAAGGCCAGCTCTTCCTCCTTGGAGCTGAAAGTGGGTGAGGTTGGCAGAGCTGTCCTCCTTGTCCCCAAGTTTACAGAGGTCAGGATAGGCAGTGTCAAAAGGAGACTCCTGCTAAGTAGCTGCTTGTCTGCCTGCCCTGTAAGCCATCATCTCTGTAGCAAGGTCTGTCTTCTAAGCCTGGAGAGCCAGCCTGGAAGAAAGAGCCCTGCTGAAATAGTTCACGATAAGGTGGCAGCATTTGGTGGCAGACCATCGCATCTTCTCTGACGGTCTTCGTTTCAAAGCCACTGCTTGGGAACCAAGATAGACACGTGGATGTGGGAGTGGTAATGTCTGCAGGCACCCATCATGGAAGTCACCTTCTGCAGGTATGCAGGTCCTGTAGTGGCATTTGGTGACATTACAGGAAGGCAGTCACAGTCCAGGGAGGAAACATCGGTATTTTCCTGCTGCCAGAAAGACTCTACTTGGCCCTGGGGGAAGAAAAGAAGGACTAGACTAATTATTCTCCCTCCATTCACGTATTGGCCAAATAGAGCACTTCAAAACTAGGTATAAAAAATGGTTAGGTGCTAGAGAGATGGCTCAGTGGTTAAGAGCACTGACTGCTCTTCTAGAATCCCTGAGTTCAATTCTCAGCAAACACATGGTAGCTCACAACCATCTGTAATGGGATCAGGGGCCCTCTTCTGGTGTGTCTGAAGACAGCAATAGTATACTCACATATAAAAAATAAATAAATCTTAAAAAAAATTAAAAAAAGAAAATGTTCAAAGATACTTGTCACTTTTCAAGGCTGAGAAGTAAGCTCTTGTTCTCTCTCTCTCTCTCTCTCTCTCTCTCTTTCTCTCTCTCTCTCTTTCGCTTCCACCCTCCCTCCCTCCCTCCCTCCCTCCCCTACCTTTCTTGAAGTAAGAAAGGGCTTCTCCAGTATGTAGTCTTCGAAGGCTTCTACTGACAGGGACTGGGCTCATCTCTGTGGAACCCAGCAGAGGAAGGAAGGGTAGAAGAACGGGACTGTTCCAAAGAGGAAGGTGGAGGAAAGAGTAGAGATGGGGGTGTGGAGGGGAAGGAGAAAGGCTCTTCCTTGATTCTACCATCACTTCCTATCTTTTCTCTAAATTTGAAACTGAATTAATTTTTTGAGAATATAAATGAGACTTAAAAATTAAAATTTCTTACTCCAGATCTCACAAGTTAATCCCAAAGTTAGATTCCAGAAAATTCTATATTCGAGAACTGCCATATTTATTCAATGGAGTAATAAAACATGAAAAAGCATTTGCCTATTGCAACTAGGAAGCTCAAAGTCAATCTAAATACTAAGGAACAACAGGCCTGAGGACCCCTCAAGGTAACAAATTTGCTTCATCTTAACTTCTTTTCTGGAGTTAATTTTCTAGAGTTTAGTCTATATCTGTATGTGGATTTATATTTTAGTATTTATAGATTGTGGCTGGTAGAAAATAGGCTGACGAGCTAGCTCTGCAGGTAAGGTTGATGGCAAGCTTGATGACCTGAGTTCAAGTCTTGGTTCTACATGGTAAAAGGAGAGAAGAGACTCCTACAAAATGTCCTCTGTGCCACAGCAAGCACACATCTACTCCCACACATACACACCCACAGCTCACATACATACCCACATATACACACCCACACATACACACCCACAGCTCACATACATATAAATGTGATTAATGTATTATTAATACCACAAATACAGAAATAAAAAGACAAATAGACTAGAACAAGGGCCAGGCAGGGTATATAGGTGTACAGGTGGCTCAGCACTTAAAATTGTTCATTGCTCTTGCAGAGCATTTAGTTTCCAGCACCCACATCAGACTGCTCAAAGTATATAGAACTCCAGTTTTAGGGGATATGATCCATCTTCTGGCCTCCACTGGCATCTGAACACATGTGCATAGGCCCATACACAGACAGACAGACAGACAGACAGACAGACAGACAGACAGACAGACAGAAAGACAGAAAGACAGAAAGACAGACAGACAGATACATAATTCAAAACCAAATATTCTTTTTAATAAAGAAGACAGATTGATAGAATCATAGAGTCCAGCCTTAACAGGCAAGGATACAGATGCGAGTCAGGGGTGAAACCATATCAGCCCTTGAACAGGGAGTTGCTGGCCAGCGGTGGCGCTGGACTCTCATTTCAGATAGGCACCATTTGAGAAATGTCCTGCTCTGAAGCATGGGAAAATGAGAAATTATAGAGCCTATCTAACAAATCAAAAATAAATGAAGTAACAGCATAAAGGTACATTTACCGTTATTTATAATTTAGCATTTTTACCTTGTTTTCAATTGTCTCTCGTCCTCTTCATTTGAGGAGCCCATTACATTTTATTATGCTAAACCCTATCTTCTGTCACATAAATTACAGTTAAAGATCTTAATATTAAAGCCTCTTAGCTCAGAGACCATATTTCAAGCTTTGTTCAAACCAGACGTTAATGCTGGAATTGAACCCAGAATGCTCTGTCTTCATTACCTACCATCTCAGAAGCATAATACAATTTTTGCTATATATGGCACAAAAATGCCTCTTGGTATAACACTGAATTATGGAGATATATTGATTTCTGCAGTATTTTGACAAAACAATAAAACTAAACCTGTTAGCTGCTAAACAGACACCCGGACGTCAGCCCAGCCATGATAGCAGCAGTCATGGAGATAAAGGCTTCATCTACCCCAGTTACAACAGGAACCATTCAAGCCCTGTCAGCCCTGCTGGTTCCTGGTGCACACAGTGCTGTCAATTTTATGGTCCTTTCTTCCCAAGGAGAGTGAAGAAAGAGAAAGTTTTCTCATTGGCTTGAACCGGAATCTTAAACCTCACTTACTAGTTGGGGGACCTTGAGTTCTGGATGATTGGGTCTCTTGTGAGTCAAATGTACAACATGAATCCAGTTCCTTAGATGGTGTTGCACAGAGAACATGAGGCACACTAGGGTCTGGAGATGCAAGATCACATTGTACCCTTCTTTGGTCTCTCTCTTTCTCCATTATCCCAGGCTCATTTTGCCTGTTTTCTGTCTCCATTTGCTCATGTAGGAAGGGAGGCAATATCCAGATCTGATCAACCCCAGAGGGTTATTTGAGGACAAAGTGCAATAAGAGATATAACTGTGCTTTGCAAAGGAAAAAATGCTACACACGCATGAAGGATTATTACCACAAATCAGACTTATAAGCATCCTCGGAGTGCTGTGCCATTTTGAGTCAGGCATTTGGCCAGCGCAGAAAAGGGACTTTTCAAAGATAAATCAGCATGTCCTTTTCCTCCCAGTAATGGTGACAATAACTGCAGCAGACCACACACCTAACTTTCCCCACAAGTAATGAGGCACCATGACCACCACTGAGCTTCACAGGTATCAGGTTCCCACAAGGAGCCACGCCTGGAATGCTGTCACCTAGCGTGATGATCTCCTTTCATCCTGTGACTACTGGGAAGGTGGACACCAGTAAAGTGTGTGTTTTGACAATGAAGGTTCTGAGAGTGAGAGGCCCAAGGACTTCTCCAAGCATCATGGCTGCTGAGTGGTGGTAGACCAGGCTGAGATGTAACCACTTGCTCCATGCCCAACCTATACATTCTAAGAGATAAATTCATATTACTCTACTTTGGCCTCTGAGGTGGCTCCTGACCTGGTAGGTCTTCAGGTAGGTGCAAAATAACTGAGAATCTCTGAGGTTTTCAATCTTCATAACCAATGGTGATTTAGTCCAAGTCACCTAAGCCAGTTGTCAAAATAGCTGCACTGAACCAAGGCATAGACACTACTCCTGATACTAAGCAAGAAGATTGGGGTTTGAGTCTTGACATCACTATTGCCAGGCAGAGTAATTGTGAGCCAGGCCCTTAGCATCTCTTCCCAAGCAGGAAACCCATCTTCTCTGAACCTCGGTTTTCCTTTCTGTTTTTTTTGTTTGTTTGTTTGTTTACTGATGCTGCTTCTTCTTCTTCTTCTTCTTCTTCCTCCTCCTCCTCCTCCTCCTCCTCCTCCTCCTCCTCCTCCTCCTCCTCTTCTCCTTCTCCTTTTCCTCCTCCTCCTCCTTCTCCTCTTCCTCCTTCTCCTCCTCCTCCTCCTTCTCCTCCTCCTCTTCCTTCTTCTCCTCTTTGTTCGTTTTGACAGCATCTTTCCATGTAGCTCTGGCTTGTCTGGACTTCACTATGTAGATAAGGCTGGCCATAAATTCAGAGAGTCTCCTGACTCCCTAGAGTGCTGGTACTAAAGGCAAGTGCCACAACTCCTAGCCAACCCAGCTTCTTAAGTGGTAGATAATAATCACATATGGGGATATTATACTAATCTGGGGCGGTCACAAAAATCTTGGCAACAGTAAAGGCTTTCTAAACATGTACTGACCAGAAATTAATTCAAAATCAAACACATAAATGAATGAGGTGTTTCTGACAGCCTGCCCATGTGCATTGCATGGCTTCACTTCAGTCCTGACTGGGAACACACAACACACACATACTTTGTATAGCATATGACATCACTGCATGTGATACGCCAGAGGATGCTGTTCAAAATACCAGATTTGAGACTGTTGGAGGTTATGAATTACAGCGTTTGACCATCAATAGCAAGTTTAATCATCTTTAATGATTTATGCACAGAAAATAGTCTTTTTACTATCTTCCTAACAACATTCCTCCATGTGTAAGTAACTCATTAATATATCTTTAGGTTGTATAGTATTGGAATGTTTGACTTTTAAAACTGTTCCTTCAGTTCTAGACTTAAGTTTCATTTTTTTCATAAAAGCATTAAATTAATCGATAGGTGAGATTAGAACAGAATTTTCAACAATTTCTGTAATGGCCCTACAGATACTACCATCATTTCATATACATATTTATGGAACACAATGTTCTCCGCACTGACATAAAATACAAAGATTGATAAACTCTGAAAACCACTGAGGATGCTCTATATCCTGAAGTAGCAAATATTCAGCCAACATATTGTACATGTATGTGTATGTGTCTGTCTGTCTGTGTGTCCATCTCATTAGTATGTATGTTTGCTTTCATCTTTAACAGATAAAGTTATATGCATACCAGAAACTGTTTTAAAATAAATTTCTACGTAATTTATTATCAGTCAGTGTTTTACTTGTATGCATATCTTATAGATTATGTACCATTGGTCACATGAAAATGTTTAGGGCAAAAGGGGTCATGATTAAAAAGAATTTAAGAAACCTGGGGCTACCAAGATGGGTCAGTGGGTAAAGGCAGTTGTCACCATCTTGATATCTTGGTTCTCCAAACTGGAAACCAGTGTTGGAGGATAGGACAGGCTCCACGGAACTGCCCTCTAATCTCTACATCCACACTGTGCCACTCCCATTTTCACACTCATCTCAAGTGAAATACAGACATTCTTCCTGGTGCTCTATTATTGTACTACAACACACAGTGTGCTAGTTAGTTTTTTGTCAACTTGACAGGAGCTTGGGTTATGTGGAAGAGGGACACAGCGGCACACAATTAATGTAATTTTAAAAGCTTAAAAATAAGCCCCAATTTACAACAAAATGTTACTTTCTCACAGGTCTGGAGGCCAAACTGCCACAAATCAAGGTGTTAGCTCGGCCGAGTGCCCTCTGAAGGCTCAAAGAAGAAATTCTTACTGTGGCTTCTTACTCAACCTAGGATGGTCTTACCTTAAAGTCACCATCGCAGGTTCTGAGGCTTAAGGCATAGATACATCTTTTGGAGACCACTGTTTTCAGCCAGCAACACCGAAATACAGACATTCTTCCCGGTGCTCTATTATTGTACTACAACACACAGTGTGCTGGTTAGTTTTTTGTCAACTTGACAGGAGCTTGGGTTATCTGGAAAAGGGACCCACAATCGTTTTCATCAGTTTTAGAATGCTTTCATCAGACTGGCCTACGGAAAAGCCCGTGGGACATTTTAAAATTAATGATTGTTGTTTGAGGGCCCAGCCCACTGTGGGTTGTGCTACTCCTGGGTAGGTGATCTTGGGTTGTATAAGAAAGCAGGCTGAGCAAAGCCATGGGAGAGCAGTAAGCAGCGCCCTTCCATGGTTTCCATGGTTTCCCCTTCAGCTCCTGCCTCCAGGTTCCTGCTTAAGCTCCTGCCCTGACTTCCCTTGATGGACTGTAAAGTACAAATTAAATTAAACATTTTCCTTCCCAAGTTGCTTTAGATCATGGCGTGTGCGGTGGTTTGAGTGCTAACGGCCCCACAGGCTCATATATTTGGATATTTGCTTCCCAGTTGGTTTGTTCGATGAATCAGGAGGTGTGGTCTTAATGGAGGTGTGCCACTGGAGCTTTGTGGCTTCCATGCCAGGCCCAGTCTTTCTTTCTCTTCCTCCTTCTTATGGATCCGACGTGAGCTCTCAGCGACTGTTATGGAGCAAAGCCTATTGCTGCCACCATGCTCCCCACCAACCCTCTGAAATGTAAGCAAGCCCCAATTAAATTCTTTCGTGTAAAAGTTGCCCTGGTCATAGTGTCTCCTTGTAGCAATATAAAAGTAACTAAGACAGCATTTATCACAGCAATAGAGAACAGACTAAAGCGACATGCCTCGGCATGGCACCCCTTACATCCAGATAAGGAAACAGATCTTCCAGCTCCAGAATCCCTGAGTCCTCACCTGCATAGCTGAACTGATCACAGAAGCTGTCCTCAGATCTGTTGTGAGGACGCTGTGGGATCCTGGTTACGAAAAGCTTACCCTTGTGCTGAACACCTAGTAAGCACTCAATAAAAATGATTTCATCTCCCTTTGCAGGACAGATTACAGAGACGCGTTCTTCCTCTGAAAAGCTGAAGGTGCCAAGATGGAGTAGTAAAAGGAAACATTTGCACATTGTCAGAAAGGCTTGAAAAAGAAAAGAAGGACCCACCCCCACCTCCCATCCCATCCCCTACCCCCATCATCCATCCCCCACCTTCCCCACCCCTCCACTCTACCCCACCCTTCGCTGCTGGGTCCAGACAAAGGGACTGGCAGTTCCAGGAGAGCTTCAATTCTCACCTGTGCTGCCCTCACCTATGGACGCGCCAGGAAAGCAAATTGGGTTTACGTCGCAAATAGAAAATGATGACGCTAATTATCTTACATTGTAGCGCCCAGGATGGTTCTCAGCAGCACTTTGCCTCACATTATCTTGTTTGATCACACTATGAAAGAAGAGACTTTCCATCTCAGGTGTTCAGGGCTCTGTGCAGAGTTCCAGGCAGCTTCCCCCATCTCCCCAGGAGTGGGGGATGGAGACTTCCATCTCAAGTGTCCAGGACTCTGTGCAGAGTCCCAGGCAGCCTCCCCGTCCCCAGGAGTGGGGGTTTGGGCCTGTTCTGTTGCTGTTTGGTTTTAGAAAAAGGGAAGACATGCTCAAAGGCATTGCTTCCTCATGTTCGAGTCTTTCCAAGCAGCAGTGGAAAGGTAGGCCTGCTTCTAAGCTTAGAGCTCGGGGATCTATCCTTCAGGTGAAGCCACCTGGAAGTCCCTGTGTCCCTGTGATGTCACAAGATAGGACAGAGTTGCTGGTGTCAATTGATGTTCTGACTTCCCAGAGGACTAGCGGAGTCTCCCTAACCCCCAGCTCCTATGACCAAACTGTCAGTCTCCTGGACCCCCTACCACCATGAATAGGCTGGAATTACTGACATCCATGGAGAAATAACCTCCGTGGAGCCTTCTAAAGTTCACCCCAACCCGACGCACAGCCATTTCCCCACCAAGGAGATAGAATGTTCTGTCAGGTTCTGTTAGCAGCAGAGAAATCACTCCTTCAAAATACCCAAGTTTAGGGGGTCCACAACCTCGATTTCATTTTGGTCTTTGAGAGTCCCCCTTTATTAGGAAAGAGATTTTCTTTATAAAGGTTTTTCATTTTCTTACATCTTTTTTCCCATTACCGCTGAAAAGAAGGGTGGTTGAGCCATACTGATAAAGGGATAAACATCACACACTGCAGGTGCAAACGTTTGCCTCCCATGTTATAGAATCCCCTTGGGTAAAATCTCACCCAGAGCAGGCTCTTTTTATGTGTATGTCTGAAAAGAAAGAAGGACGAAGGGCCGTTCCCATTTAAAAGCTACAACTATTCCTGGGCAGGCAGAACCAAGCCCATCAGAGGAATGCGTAGAGGGGGGCCCTCCACCTACCTGGTCCTCAACCTTTTGCTATTGGGAAGAAATAAAATATTTACTAATAGATGAATCACTTTTCCCAGGGGAGCACCCTTCTCTCAGGACAACATATTCTTTAGCTACAAAGAATCTCAAATGGCAGGCTTCTTCGCCCCCTGCCCCGTCTCCCCCCTCTTGCTGCCCATCTCTCCCTCTCTTATTTCCAACGATCAGATGTGAGCTCTGAGAGCAGCCGGCCTTCTGGAGACATCCCCAGCAAGGCTCTCAGCCCAGCGGAGCCTGCCCACCCTGTTGCCTCACTCATGCTAAATGATGCCGTTTTGCTTCGTTCATTTATAGGGCTACTCTTTTATTGGAGGCATGTTTATTAACTGGTAGCTGTTAATTATATAAGAAGATAATTTCATGTAAATGTTGGATTTAAAAGCAGTCTATCTGGCGTGCTTGCTGTGTAACAGGAAGGCTTTGGGATTTGGTTTTTGTTGCTCCTATGTGAGTGAAGCAACTAATTGATTCAGGTGATTGAATGAAAAACGCATCGTAATTGCTTTCCCCCATCAAGCAGCTACTAGAACTATTTAATGCTGGCAGGGGGACAGCAGCCTCTATGATACACTGCCTCTTGGTGTATTGCCCTAATAAGACACCCTTTGGGCCCTCGGTTAACAAAGGGATGTTTAGATGGGGTCCTGGTGGTCCTTTATCTAAGAGCAGGAAGAGCAGCCCTGGGGATTGCATTATTCAGGATTTTTTAGAAAAATTCAAAAAGGAAAGAGGGGGGGAAAGTCCACTTTTGTCTCAATTATCTAGATAATTGCCCACCCACTCCCAGCCTCTAAGGCTTTGTGTCTGCCTAGAGACGGAGACCACTTCAGGGGAATATGATGTTCTCCACACAGTGGTAAGACGCATGGACTCTCCAGATTGTCTTCTGGAAGATTTCCAAGTAGAGAGAAAGAAATATTGGGAGTAGAGATGAGGACGATCTCACCCTACACCCATTATGCAAGCAAGGGCCAGGAGTGGTGTCAGCCATCAAACAGGTTTGGCTTGAAGCCGAGTAAACAAAACCCACCAACTCAGACAGACTGTTTGGTGCCATAGACTACAGGTAGACTACAAGCTGGTGCCAGATTCAAGCCCTAAGGCCAGGCTTCCAAGATGGGGCCTTGCCCCTCGATGAAAATGAAACTCAGCCCTTCCTTGGGTCCATGCCGAGGGCTGTGTTCTGTGTCAGCTGCTGTGTAAAGGAAAGGATGGGTTCAGTGTGCACAAGTCATTCTCAGAAGACTTCACTACTGCCACCCCATTTTCAGAAAGAGAGACTAAGGCCACTGAGCCCATGTCAGTAGGAAGAGGTGACATTGATTTGGTGTACTTTGGTTCAAATCGTAGACATTTCAAGTGCTCAGTACAGCTTCAGCCATATGGAAGGTGCCCTCAGTCATTGATTGTTATTATCCTATTGTGGCTGGCTAACTGCTTCGGGTAAACCTTTTATCTAAGATGTGCCTGGCCAGCCATTAGTTGTCCATGCTCCGTGGAAGACTACGGGTTTCCAAGTAGCCCCAGTGGTTACCCTTGTTTTGGTTATCCTTTGTGACAGGCCTTCAAGTCAACCAAATCAGACTTACTCTTAAAGCAATGGCCCTGCTCTCCTGGGGCTGCCAACTGGGACCTTTTCATTAAGTGATCATTCTGACCCCTCTAGCAAGAAGTCCCAAAGAGACATTCAAACAGAATTGCCTTGCTGAGCTTCACACATGCATACACATGCATTCTGTGTTACATTAAGAAATGCTGACTTACAACTTAAAAGAGAGAAACGCTACACTGTGCATTATGACGTTTTCTCAATTTGAACTCAACCACTACCAGGTCAAGGAGACCCACCCACTTCTCACGTGCAAGAGAACGAAAGCCAAAGCTGGTTCTCTACTTTATCATAACCTCTTCTATTACACCAAACACCACCAACAACAGTATGAATAAGAGACAAAATTAACAGGAATTAACACAGATTAACCTTGAGGGTTTGTTCTCATCCAGCAGTGTGATTTATTTAGCATTTCTAAAGTGAGGGGGGCATTTCCAATGGCTATGGTAATAATCTTCCAGATGAATGCCCATCACAGTGGAAGACATTTGGTCAACTGGGTTATCATAATAACAGCTGTAACTCACTTAAGCCCTCCTTTCCTGGGGACCACTATGATACTCATTAAGATTAGATAACATCATCTAATTCTAACATTCTTTCATTAATCAAGAGCCCCAACCCTCCTGAGCCCCCCTTCAGACATGGCTGTCCATGTGTCTGGCTAATGTTTTTCTGTCATTGCCAGAGTGATACAAGTGTTTTGTTCAGAAACACCTTGCCGATGAGACCCCTCTTTCCACACACTTGCAAAAATAAGATGAGACGTGATGGAAGAATACAGGATGGGCCCATTTCTAGATCAAACCATGTCTATGTGACTTTGGTGGTCCTGAGTGTCAGCCACTATGCAGTGACATGAACCACATCACCAGTGTACAGTATTCATGAGCTTTATCACTATTGTATAGCACTGGTGAGCTGCATCTCTACTGTAAAGGGTTGGTGAGCTGAATCGTTGTTGAGCAGCACTGGTGAGCTGCATCACTATAGTGCAGTGCTGGTGAGTTCCATCACTGTTGTGCAGTGCTGGTGAGCTGCATCACTATTGTGTAGCACTGGTGAGCCATATTACTAGTGTGGAGTGTTGGTAAAATTTAAGGACTTTCATCAATAGGTGCTTGAAGATTACCTGTGTTTTGGCAGGCTAGATGATGGTTTGGTACTTTCCACACTGATGTCCTAGAATCTTGGAAGCACCATGTTTGTCCCAACTGAAGACACCTTGTGAGGTTGCTCAACTAACAGGCTTGTGTTTTGTAAAAAGAGCTCTCAATATGATAGGCATGACTTCTTGGTTCTGGACTGATGACAGCCTTTCAGGAACTACATCAGGATCAAAGAAAACTCAAGGGGCCATAAGGAATTCTGGGATAGACCATAATTAAAGATGAGGTGAAGTGTTTACACTTGGGTGAACCTGCAGTCCAGCTGTGCTGTTGGAGTACAAGTTGAAAATGAAGGAACTTTCTCAGCCTCTCTGTGTGCATTCCTTCACCTCCATCTCTGCTTCTCCATCAGACCTCTTCGCATCCATCCAATTGGCCCATGCCCACCTGGTACTCCTCAGTCTTTGCTACCTGTTCTGGCTCTGGCTTCTCTGTCTCTGCTACTGGTAATTCTTTCCCCCAGAGGGGAAACAAGGGTCTTGTAGTCCCTAGCTGAACCAGCCCATACTTATGTGATTATGGGCTGGACCCAGAGGCATCTAGACTTGTAGGTCCAGGTCTAGGATTCATCAGTGTGACTAGGGCTGAGTAAGGCTATTATGTCACATACTTGCCTGTGGCCAGGAGGTACAGCACACTGAGGCTTGAACCCCACTCCAACAGCATGAAAAATGATCCTGGATGGAACAATGTGTTATTACCAGAAAGGGGGGTGTGGAGAAGGCCACCAGGACATACAATCAAAAGCCCCTCAGATGGCTCCAAGTAGAAAACATTCAGCCCTGAAGACTGTTCTCTCATTACTTGCCTCTGTTTCAAGCCACATGGCAAATGTCTTAAATTTGTACAAGTCATGCCAAGCAAAGGATTCTGTTGTTGAGCTGTGAATGGCACCCCTGAGTTTACTATGAAGTAATGTGAGTTAAATAGCCCAAACCATTGATCAGTCATTAGTCTAAGCACAGGATTTGTTCTTTAGACTTCTCCACTGGTGAATGTTTTTGTTGAGGGACGGGAAGATTTATGATCCAATTATCCATTCAGTGACACAGCACAGGACCCTGGAAATCACCAAAGTTGTTCGTGTCACTGTGGATGATGATTCAACACTCAGTTATTGATCATCCTGATGTTTGGGAGTCTTGTCCATAACATGACAGAACAGCTAGTTTAAAAGTTAAAAAAAAAAAAAAAATCAGGTCCATTGAACAAAAGCACTATATTCCAAGTACTAGTGTGCTGTGGCCTAAGGTTTTCTTTGCCATGGCTATTTGAAATCTGCGGTCTAAGGAGCCACAGCCTCTAAGAGAAAGGCAAAGACATCCTGTGAGAAAATGGAGCCTCACTTCTGTAAGCTGTGAGAATATAACTTACTCACTGGCTTTCTCATTATTCTTGGAATGACATGGACTCTGGGCCTCATGATGTCTTTGTGGATCACTTACTTCCTATATAGATGAACAGCCTTCCCCAAAATGCAAGCTAACACCATGAACCAGAGACTTCAGGTGGCAGGGGCAGCATCCAATACTACTCCTGCTACTTCTAGTCAGACTGGATGAAGCCCTTGCTGATCACTGACAGGAGGACCCCAGTGCCACATGCCCGCCTCTGGTACTGTTTCTCCAGAAGACTCCTCAAGAAGCCAAACTGAGAAGCTCCTACAGAGATTTCTGAGGGTGACAGGAATGTGGTGTTTCTTGAAAACAGACACCAAAAAGGATCCAAGGTTCAGAGAGGACTTTGTCATCCCTTCCCCAGACAGATCTTACCCAGGCATAAAGGGCGTAGGGATGCCAAGGATGTCCAAAGGTGTCAAGCAAAAACTAGTACAGTGAGTGTGAAGAAAGGCAACGCTCACCTTGACACCTTAATTCCAGCAAGAAGCAGTTGTTTCTATCAAGACCAAGATGGCAGAAAGAAGGAACTGCTGCCCTTGGCTCGATCCTTGGTTGCATCGAGGTCCCTCCTACCTCAGGGTTTCCCACTTCAATTTTCTCTGCCTGGGACAAGTCTCCCCTCTTCTCAACCACAACCTTCAAATTCCAGTTCATGTTTCACTCCATTTGGCAAGCCTTGCTAGGTTCCTCCACTACCCACCAAGTGACCCATTGCCACTAAGCTCCCTAGGTCTCCCCTTGAAACATAGTGTTTTGTTGTCTCTCATCTGAGTCTGCTTTATGGAAGGGTAAACCACTGCATTTCTGTTCATTCTTGTGTCCCAGGACCATCACTTGCCTCACCTATGGTGGGTACCCAATATTTCCTATGTGAATAAAACAGATGAAGTGAGAAGCACATTGACCAGCCTGAATTGGCCAAGCTGGTGGTGTTTTGACACACTCTTCCTTTTGCTTTAGAGTACGGATTATCGTCTTCTAGTCCTTTTGTAAAGTCCCTCTGCAGTTTCCATGACTGAGTGTGCTGAACCCAGAGCAATCTCTAAAAGACACAAGTTGGAAGAAAATGATAAAACACCAAACCCCAAACTCCTCACTTTACAGCACTTAGATGGTAGAGAGGATAGAGGAGACCATCTATTGAAAGTGAGGTGGGAGTGTGACCATGGTGACACCCAGGCCTCTGACATCACAGATTTCCCAGAGGCCTGTTCACGAGCTAGATCTTTACTAAATATGAACTGCAGCCTCTACAGTGTTTCTGGTGTTAAGAATTCAACTGTGAAGAGACCAAACAGAAAGCCTGTCTTTGAGCGGTTAGCAAGCTAGAGGAATGGCAGGCAAGAAACAGGTAGTGGGGACATTTGGTACCCAGGTGTCATAAAAAGTCATTAGGATGAGGTGAAGGGTGGGGAGGGCTGCTGGTGGGAACTGGTGCACAGGAAATCCTCTGCATGAAACTGACATCTAAGAAAGAGCAGAGAGGATCACAGGTCCAAGCCTTCCAGGCAACAGATACCCAGAGAAGTGGCTTCTGCAGTTGACTTGGGAATGCTTTAAGAATGAAGCACACAGCAGTTAAGAGTATTTGCTGCTCTTCCAAGGGAAGAGCTAAGTTCCTAGCACTCACATCAGACACCTCACAACCACCTGTAACTCCAGGTCCAACACCCCCCTTTTCCTTCTATAGGCATGCACACACACATGGTATACTCACACAGAGACACATGTACATATACATATAAATAAAAATGAATCTTTTTTTAAAATGGACTACAATGGCTAGCTGGTAACCAAAAATCTCTTTGGAAACTAAATGGCTTCAGCTTATAGCCTGTCCATTAGGAGAGGTTCAAAGAGTGGCATGGTTATGTCTGGCAAGAGTCCAGAGGACATATGAGTCTAGAATCATGGGCTATACCTGCTCAGCGAGGTCTTTGACAAGTAAGCAGACAAAGAAGTAGCAGGAACAACACCTGCTGTTATGGACTGTAACTTGACTATCTCCCAAAGACTCACATGTGATGGATTGGGTCCCCAGATGATGGTACAATTCGTGGGCCTAAAAGAAGGGCTTCCTATCATTGGAGCATGTCCTAGAAGGGGACTGTGGGACCCATGTCTCTTCTGTCTCTCTTGCTCCCTCACTCTCTTGTCAGGGTTAGGGTTAGGGTTAGGGTTAGGGTTAGGGTTAGGGTTAGGTTTAGGGTTAGGGTTAGGGTTAGATGAAAGCAATGAGGTCAATGGGTCACTCACTGAAGCTGCCACAAGCATGAGCCCAAAATGCCCCACTTCTTTGTTACAGTGACAGATAGCTGCCTGCCTCACCCAGGCATCTGCTTCTGCAGTTTTCCTCTCTCACCAGGCTCAGCATCTCCCAAAAGGCACGTGGCCCAGCAAGTGCTGCGGCAGACAGAGAGACAAACAGCAAACATTTTCAAAACCTCTAGAACTCCAAATGGATGGCATTCGCCCCTACTAAGCCAGCCTCTCCTGCCTTTAGGAGAGCCCTAGGGAGCTGCTGAGTCACAAGCCCTCCCCCTCCCTCCCACCACTGAGTGCACAGCCTTCCAGGTTCATGAACTTTCTAATTGGGAGCCAAGTAAGAAGCCATTTCTCAGCAGAACAGAACAGTTTGTGACTTGGTCGCTGTTTTTTGTGCTAAAGCATCAGATCCTCGGCTCCAACAATAGAAGGCTTCACTCCTTCCCTTTCTCCAGACCTGTGAACACTGCAGCCAGCAAGTCTATTTAGAGATGAATATCTCCGATAGCGCTGATTCATTTTTTAGTTCTGTGTTTGAGATGGGGTCTATGAAGCCTAGGTTGGCCTAGAGATAAGAGGGAATGACCTTAGACTTTTGATTGCCCTGCCTCCACCACACTCAGTTTTGTAAAGTGCTTGGAATCAAATTCGTAACTTTGTGCATGTTAGGGTAATACTCTACCAACCCAGCTACACCCCCAACTGCATCAGTGCTAATTCTGTTTGGATGCAGATGCTGCTGTTCCCACTAAACCCAGGGTCTGCCCACCAAAGCAAGGCCCAGTCTCTATTGTAAGAGCTCTGTCCATAGGTTTTCTGTTGGGATGTACAGGTAAGCACTTTAATTCAGCTCCCTCTGGATCCCAACACTAGGAACATCCTCTGGTCCTTAGGTTCCTCTCCCTGCCATGAGGGTCACAGACAGACTGAAATAATGTCATAGAGACCAGTGTCTCATTCTCTAACACTCACCTACTGGTCACCCTTGCCTGTGCCTCTTCATCTTGCCCTTGGGCCCTCTACCCACACTGTCTTTGAAGTTCTTTGTGAGTTCCATGGTAATGTAAAGACTTTTGAGCTGAAGACATGACACTCCAGCTTTACTCAGAACTTGGACACTGGGCCCAGCCTTGTTTATCATTCCTACCAAGTGGTACCCAAGATGTATCCCCAAACTATGTATACAGAAGCCTTCTTGTCGGCATATTCTCTCAAGAATCAAGTGTACAGTTTCCTCGCTAGCCATTTCTCCACCTTCTTCCTGCATGTCTCCCTCTTCATCTACCCCAGAGAATTGTTACCATGGAGAACAACTGCCAACAGCTACTAAGACAGAAGCCCAAACTCCAAACATGAATGTTGTTTGTGGTTTTCAATATGCTTTCTTTTTAAAAAAAAAAAAATCATTTAAGGTTTGAAGAGATAGATGTTAATTTCTTTTTTCACTGACTTCCTGGAAATGCATATAAAAGCCTTTTACCCCATAGGGTCATGGGGAAACAACAATTTATCCAAGATCTTAAGTCTATCCACATGGTTAATTGACTTAATATAAATTTAAAAGTTTAGATCTTTTAGTAAAAGGACCATGAATGCCTCTGGAAGCCAGCAACTACTGTCCCAGAGATAGCCAGCCATGGTGGCATCACAAGTCATGTCCTTGTGTTAGCATCCTCTTCTCCTCCTCTTGCAAGACCTAACACATGGGATGCAATTGGCAGTGACAACCATGGGAGCTTGGAAGAGCCTCAGTTGGCCAACAGCTCTAGCACACGCTCTTCACCAGAATGAAGCTGCTTTTATGCTGTACTTTAAAGATAAAAGCAAATCTTTCTCAATAAGGAGCTAAGAAAGAAATGATCTGACTCTCTTATTTCATTTTTGAGACCCACATGAAGACCACATTGGGAAACCATGGCATATACTAAGACAAATCACAATCAAGATGATCATGCTTAAGAGTAGGGCAGTTCTAAGGCAATGAGAATAGTAGAGAGGAGGAGGTGCTGGACAGATCTCTGTGGGTGAAGAGAAGATGAATTTCTAAACAGTAATCTGCTGGTATTGCTCATTTGACTGTGCTGTGTCCATCACAATATCCATGGTGACTACCAACATCCATGAGGTAAGGAGATTTTCTAAAAGATAAGCTACTGAAGTAGAGGAGTCCTGGGTGTCTTTTACCATTGACTCTGTGGTTGCTGGATTCACTGAGCTTATATCAAGGCAATGCCCTGCCCAGATCCTAAAGAGTGCTGGACTTCTCATAACTAGAGAGAATGAGAAGAAGAACATACCTGCTGGTATAAACACAGCCTAACACTTCACTGCCTTTAGGGAAACTACATACATTGTTTCATTAAAGTGTCCTTTACAACTACCCCACCATCAGCAATGTCCACTGTGACCACCAACATCCAGGAGTTAAGGAGATTTGCTAAAACACAAACTACTGAAGTAGAAGCATCCTGTTGTTGTTATTGTTGTTGTTGTTTAACTGTGCAGCACAGAAATCAAGAGTTTTAAATTTTAGGTTATACTCACTGCAGCTGCACATCAGATACTACCAAAAAAATCCCCCGATACCAGGAAGAGGTCACATCTTTTACAGCTGTTGGCCAAAGGGGGCATTTAGACCCTCTCAAACATTATAGGCTATTATAAATGTATTAGGTATCCTCTATAATAGGGTCTTTGACAATAAGACCCTATTGCTGAAGATATCACATACTGGTGTCACTGAACATGATGAAATCAAGATGGTGCTCAACTAGAACCTTTATCTCTGCTGACTAGCATTCATAGTGCTAGCAAATACTATACACATGACTAGAGAAGAAAGACAACCACTGCATCCCCACGCTATGAATCCTTAAAGCCACAACAGTGACTTGCCTGCAAGATATACCTGCTGGTACAAAGGTGGCAGAGATGTTATGGGATAAATGAACCACCTTTTAGCACTTAAGGCTTGTTCCATGAGATGGAGCTCACACCTGACACTGTTAATAAAACCAAGAACCTAAGATTAGGCAAGTCATGGACCCTAAGGAAAAAGCTATGACTATTATTCTAAGTGAACATGGCAATAAACAACTCCTAATGACATAGTGCTATACCCATAGATCAGTGCATGGCTCAACCCTCACTGGAGAAGTTTCTTCTTGCAGTAAATGCCAATTAGCATAGATACCCACAGTTGAAAAAAATGTTCAAAGAGTGAGATACTTGTAGCACTTAGCCCTTAATGTGGTGTCATTATCATACTTGTCCCCTCATAGCTCAGGGATCAGTGTTGAAGAGGGGGTGGAAAGGTTGAAAGCCAGAGGTAAGTTCAAGGAGACTGTGTTTTCAGATACAACAGGGCTGATGTACATATGGACTAATGGAGACCATGACAGAATGTGTAAGACCTATATAAGTTCGAGCCAGACAAAATTCTAGAATGGAAGAAGAAGAAGTGGGCACAAAGCCCAATACATAACCAAGAAGTATTTGCAATTGATAGCTGTTGGGAAAAAGAAAATCAGTTTCTTCAACAGAGTGATACTGGGCATATGAATCACACTCCAGGACAGGCCTCATGCTCAGAGTAACTGGTCAACAAAACTTGGACTAGTGTTTTATAGGCTTTGTATTTGGTTTTTTTGGTTTATATTTTCTTTTAAAGAGAGAAAAAAATATAAAGTTGAAAGATAGGTGTGGGAGGAGTTTGGCAAAGAAAATCAATATGATCAAAAGACATTGTATAAAAATTTTTTTAAATAAAATGGAAAGCATTAAAATAGCAGTCAATCAATAGGGTTTTAGGGAACTAGAGAGATTGTTCAGTGAGTAGAGCATATATGCTCTTAACAGAGAACCCAAGTTCAGTTCCTAGCACTCACATCAAGCATCTCACAACTACTGCTAACTTCAGCTCCAGGGTAGCTGGTTTCACTGGTCTCTGTGGGTCCGACATTCATGTGCCCCAAATCTCTCTCTCTCACACACACACAAATACAAACACATACAAACACATACACACACACACATACACACATATATATATATATGTGTGTGTGTGTATATATAAATATGTTATATGTAATATATTAAATATAATTTAAAAATAAAAAATAAAATATTTGAAAAGGGAAAAGTGTGTTACCCTTGCTATTTGATGGATATCTTATCTGGTTAACTCAGCCCATGCTATGGAAATCATGCTGGGCTCATTCTAGGACAATTCAGAAAACAGCTGGAGGTCCCCATGTTCCTGGACTGAATTGCAGGTAAGTGCCCAGGAAAGGCAATGAGGAGAAACCCAAAGCCAAAGACACGAAGTGGAGATGGTGAGGTAGGAGAGGCCACAATTAGCAGGCCAGCTTCAAGATGGATCTGAACAGGATCGGGTGGTGTGGCTCCATTCACATGAGCACTAATCACCCAGGGTCTGCCTGTGCAGCCAGCTCCAGGGGTCCAGCCCTCACCTCCACAGCCAGCCACTTGTCTCTCAGAACCCAGCAACTGGTTGGCAAACAGCTGAGACTCCACACAGCAAGGGCCTCTGCGTTAGTCTCTCTGTTCCTAGCTATCTCATAGTTCTAGGCCAAAGCGGAAGTTCCCAAACTCAAAAGGCCATTGAGCCTGGCGCTCGGCCTGCCGGGGAATGACCAGACACTGTTTCTCTTGGTTCCGCTGACAGACGCAGATGTCCCTCCTTACTGGACTCTCTACCAGCTTTCAGAAAAGGTGAAGAGGGCCCTGGGCTCACTCAGTCCCCTGACATTCAGTCAGCCCTGAGCCCCGACTCCCTGTCTCTGCTCTACTCCATGACACATCATCCATCTCAAGATGGAGATCTGCTCAGCTGTGTGTTTCCAACCAACCAGAGCACAGCTTTCCCGTAGCCACCGATCCCTGCCTGTTACTCTTCATCTTGTTAGCATAATGTGCAGCTTCATTAACCAGCCAGATGAATCATTTAGTAATGGGAGCTAATGAATTTAATTTTCTACTTTCTATTTTTTATAATAAAACATAGTCATACAGTCCATTTGGAAGGCTCCAGGTTGCCTTCTAACATTCAGAGCCAACGTTAAAATACAAAAACCGGCCGGGGGAAGGGCTCTTCCCTCCCCTCACCACCTCAAGTCCACCTCTGGAAGTTCCCGGGTGCTACAATCAGTGAGGCCATTTCTCCACCTACACAAAAAATAAGAGTAGGGCCGGAAGGAGAATTCATTTCTCTTTCTACAATGGCGGCGGTCCTAACTGGTCAGAGAACTGGCATGGCTCACAGGAAATACACAATGGATGAAGTTATTAAGAAAGCATAATGGTACCAATGGGAGGGGGGGCAGCCAGAGGAAGTCTCCAAAGTATCCAAGTCCTTTCAAATCAAGTAAGCTGTGCCCTCCCCTCCCCATCCCACTAGAAGATGGAAACCTATTAGGCCGTGGGCTAGGACTTAAACAAGGGAACAAGTCCAGTTAAACCAACCCTCCTGCCCACAGCCCAGATGAACAGAAGGGACCACCTTATATCTTGACCACCTCATCCCTGATGAGCAGATTCTGGCTGCAAACTCAAACACCGTTCATTTATTGTGAGTTTTCTTAGGTATATAAAAAGGAGGCAGCAGAGACTAGCCCCTCCTGGCTTGAGACACATTTCATTCAGGACTCCGAGCAGATTCCTCGCAGATTAAGCTTGTTAATTTCCCTCACGACCAACATTCTTCTCCACATCGCTGAAGCAAAAGCCACCAGCTCTTGTCTGAAATGGAAGGGATGAAAAGAACTGGATTGCCCCCTCCCCCCTCCCCAGACAACAGTTACATTAACCACTTTGTCCTTTTAATTCATCTAATTACATGCAAGGAGAAAGCAGGCAGCCTTAGCAGGCTCAGCTCCTCGCCAGAGCCCGGCTGCTGGGCCATTGCTCTGGGCTTTTTGTTGCCTTATTAGGGTGCTTTTGTTCAGGGGGATGGTTAAAGCCATTTTCAGCAGCTAGCGAGATGAAGCCGCTTCAATAAGGACACAATGTACTTGTTTAAATTACCTTTCAAAATGCTCAAAACCATTAAGGGGGAGGTGCTGCAAATAAAAGTTGGACTTTTTGTTATAATGTTTTACCCTAATAACAGCTTTTATTTTATTATAATCCATTAGTTGACAATATTATTCTATAGATTATTAGGCAGCAATTTTGTTATTTTATCACTCTTGTGGCACTCACTCACCGGGGCCAGAATCCACAAATCTCTGTATAATATGCTTTCAATTCTGTTAAAATCTCTATTTAACTGGTTTGGCTGCGGAACATCTTGGCAAATGTGTTTTTAATTTCATTCTAATTAACTTGACAGTTGACAGAACTCGATGGTGGCAGGATGGTGTCCCCTTTTTCAGGGTCCCTGCAGCTCCATTCCTTGAGCCTTCTCCTCTCTCTCTCTCTCTCTCTCTCTCT
>NW_022196904.1:120775998-120791061 GCF_008632895.1 Mastomys coucha | reverse complement strand
CCCTCTCTCTCTCTCTCTCTCTCTCTCTCTCTCTCTCTTTCTGTGGTCCTGACAAGCAAGATGTCAGAGCCAACATGCAGGAAAAGGTCTTTCATCTCTGTCAAAAGTACATGCAATTTAAAAAAAAAATTAAATCTAGCTTTCTTTCTTGTCTCTCTTTTCTTCTTTCTCTCTTTTTTTAAAGAACCCCATTCTTTGGGAGTTCTCAAAAAATGGTTTGTCCCTTAAAAATGAAAGCCTAAGATGTGGATACTAAAAGATGAAATGAAGACAAGTCAAGTGGAAGCTAGGGAAGGAAGCCGTCCAGCTCTGTCCTACCCAAGCAGGCATGTGGGAAAGCAGCTCCCCTCCCCTCCCCATCCCACTAGAAGGTGGAACCCTGTTAGGCTGTGGGCTAGGACTTAAACAAGGGAACAAGTCCAGTTAAACCAACCCTCCTGCCCACAGCTCAAATGAACAGAAGGGACCACCTTATAGCTTGACCACCTCATCCCTGATGAGCAGATCCTGGCTGCAAACTCAGACATCGCTCATTTATTGTGAGTTTTCTTAAGTATATAAAAAACGAGGCAGCAGTGACTTACAGAATCTCTGTAAAACAACCCAGATTTCCTTGTGACTTTCTGTATGCAAACAGGTGGGACTCTGAGATCTCCTGACACCTTCAGTGACTCTGGGTACCAATTTCTCCCATCTGTGTCTTCTGTATACCACTTGGTTTCCTCCACTGTCCTCTCTCTCCCCTTCCTTCCCTCCCCCTCTCCCGCTCCTTCCTACTCTCTCTCCCTTCTTCCTTTCATTCATCCCTCCCTCTGTCCCTTTCTCTGACGTTGTGAATTTTGCCCATAACTGGAAATTCTCTCACTCCACATTTGTACTGCTCATTCTGCCTCTGTTCAAAATTATTAAGCCTGTCAGTCCTATCAGGACTCAGAGATGAATCACTAAACATTACCCACACTCAATGACAAAGGCCTACAGCTCAAGACTTGGACACTCACCAAGATACCAGCCAGCCAGACGTAAACTGACCACACAGTCATCTTTCGATGCCTGGTGCAGGCTCTTTCCTAAAAGTTCTCCTTTGAAAAAGCTCCAGGTTCTTAGCAAATAAATAAATAAATAAGTCACAAGGGCCTGTTTTTATTAAGTTAAGTCTGAATTTTGGATTTTTATTTTTATTTATAACTATGTAATAGTTTTCTGTAAAGTAAGACAAAAATTTACATAATTATTTTTAATATTCCATATTTTCAACCTGAGCAAACAAAATATAAATAATATAAATATCTGAGACAGTGATTTTTAAATGACATGAATACTGCTTCCTGAAGATGGCTTTGGTTGTCAAGGCATGTGCTACTAGGCTCTTGTGGGTAGAAGTCAGGGGCATAGGAGTATATTCTAGCCAGTGTGGACACACCCTAACTCCACCACCAGTATGTGTGTGTGTGTGTGTGTGTGTGTGTGTTTACCTGTCTGTAAAACAACCCAGACTTCCCTACAACTTCCTTTATGTAAACAGATGGGACTCTGAGATCTCCTGACACCTTCAGTGACTCTGGGTACCAATTTCTCTCATCTGCATCTTTTGTTTACCACTTGATTTCCTCCACCTTCCTCTCTCTCCTCCTCCTACCCTCTCTCTCTTTTGTTCCTTTCATCCTTTCCTCTGTCCTTACACACACACACACACACACATACACACAAACACACAACCAGAATCATCAACATGCCAAAATTGGCAGGTCACACCCTCAGCTTATCCAGGGAGCTTCCACCTGACCCAGGAGGAGGAGAGGCTGATTCACTTGAAGGGAGGACCCACGACAAGCCACTGATGCCCTAAAGTCCTGATGAAAACAAAATTTGAGTTCATATGATTCATTCTCTCTCTCTCTCTCTCTCTCTCTCTCTCTCTCTCTCTCTCTCTCTCTCTCTCTCTCTCTCTCTCTCTCTGCCTAGAGGTCAGTTCTATCCTGTTTCTGCTTCAGCCTGATGAATGGGCCCCCTTGATTTGTTTGCTTTTCTTGCCAATGGGGTACACTGGAATCTGAGAAGATGTTCCATAGAAAGTTCCTCTCTGCATCTGCAACACAGGAGGCATCCCCATGCTGCAGGTGTTGTGACAAGACTGGAATAATGCTATGATGACACTCTGGAAGCCTAGGGGAAGTACATGAACCTCATGCTATACCACACACACACACTTTAGGAACTTCCTAGTACAGTTTGAATACAAAATATCCCCCACAGGGTGATGTGTATGAACCCTAATCCTCAACTGATGGTGCTGTTTGGGGAGATGTTCTGGACCATTTAGGAGGTGAGATGGGTCACTGGGGTAGATCTTTCCTTTAGGTTCATAGTCCAGCCTTACCCCCTGTCCTCCCTAGAGGTCTTGTTCTGCTGAGCTGGGTGGAAGTGAAGAATCCCAACACCAACTGTGGCATTGCCTTCCCCCAAGTCCCTCCCTATCACGGTGGATGGCATGTCCTACCTCCAGGCCCCTCCCCATCATGGTGGATGGCATGCCCTATCCCTAGACCCTTCCCCATCATGGCGGATGACCCATTCACAGATCTTCCCTCATTGAGTTGCTTCTTGTCACCTTACTTGGCTTCAGGAACAAGAAGAGTGATTAATACACTCATGCAGTTTGTCCACACAGGAGAAAGTTAGCACATCAACGAAAACTTGGTGGGGAAAGATGGAGAAGAGGCACATGCAGAGAAGAACAAGAGGTAATATAGAGTCCCTGTCTTTGATCCTTAAGGGGTATGCTCCCAGACCCCTGGTGAGCACCAAAAACCTCAGACAATACAGAGTCCTACATGTATGATACTTTTTCCATATAGGCGTGGTGATTTAATTTCAGAATGATTCACATCAAGAGATTAACAATGGCATAACAAAACTAGAACACACATAACAACTTACTGTCAAAGGAGTTACTGAAAAATTACGAACTGCTTGTTTCTAGGATTTTCCACTTAATATTTTCAGACTAATGTCAAAATAATCCTCAGGTCATTGGGAACACAGGATGAAAAACTTCAACAATAAGAGACTTCTACAGAGAACCAGGTGCGCCTGTGTCCCACAGTTGGCACAGAAAAAGCACGTGAAACCTATTTTCTGTAGCATGAAGTTGCCCTTGGATGGGTTCAGGGTCTTCCCATCCCCATTCTTACTTGTGTGGCTTACATGGAGAAGGCTACATGTGTGGGAACAATCTCAGGAAGGTGGACAGTTCATTTATAAACAAACAAACAAACAAACAAATGCTTCTCTGTCAAATTAATTGACACAGAGAAGTAAGCTGTTCTGATACTTTCTCAGCAGAACTCTTCACAGGCTTGTGAACACCTGTGAAGACTGTGTATTTCCAGGGCTCCACACTGCTCCAAATGTAACACTATGCCTAGTTAAGCTGCTGGAGTTTACAGAATGAGCCTAGCTAGAATGCAAGAGGGTGAGGCTCACCCTCATTTCATCTTGATGGGCAGTCATTTGTAGGTACGTGTCTCACACACACACACCCCGAAAGTCCTGAGGAGCCTTCCAAGCCACCCCTTCCACAAACTGTCCTGGTAACCCCATTCTCCTGGGCCTCCATTTTTGCTAGGCTAAAATTAAGTTTTAGCAGGACATTGTAGCCAGGCATATGTTTGACCATTGAGAACCCTGTGTGGCCATTAGAAAGAAAAGAAAAATCAATAGGGCTTCATTAAAGCAGCAGGCAGGCAGGGCCCGGCCCAGCCTTAATTATGGTTTCAGTAGCATTTGCTTTAATTGGAAAGAATAAAAGAAGTGAAGTGGAGTGAATGAAGAAATTAGCATATCCATCACTGTTGCCACAGCATACCCTGCCCTTAAAGCAAGGCTCACTCTTGCTCTGAAGCTACTCAGAATTGGGAGTATGGAGGTGGGGGAGAAGTGTCAATTAGTGGTCCCCCCCCCCACACACACACATTTGAATTAAAATCTTCCATACTCTCAGGAAGAAGGTTTTGATTGTTTGTTTATATATTTTTTTAATCTATTGGCTACACTAAATTCACTTTGCACCCTATAAGTCAAATTCACTAGCTTGCGGTGACGTGATGGCAAGCCCGCCTTGGCAGTGACAGGGCTCAACATCTCTACAGCCTATATATTTAGAGTAGTTCTGAGATTCCTCTCTGAGCTCACTCCCACTCTGAGAATGAGCCCCAAGCACAGCCTCTGGTAAGTGGCCTTCTACTGAGAGACTACACACACACACACACACACACACACACACACACACACACACACACGCTAGGATGTCTAGGTCCCAGCTGCTCTAAGCCCCTACTCCCATTTTACAAACAGAACCTGAGTTTCAGGGTCACCCAATCAGGGTGAAATAGAGCTTTTCTTCTCAGGTCAAGCCCAGTCTTTCTGTTTTCCTGCAATATGTCACCTGCCTACAGTAGTTCAGCAAACATTGAAGAAAACATTCATACGTGCGTGAATCCTATTCACCAACACAGAGACTCCATCACACATCACCCATTCAATACCTTCCTGGGTCCTGCCCAGCCTACAGTCTCTCCTTTGGAGATAATGAAGGGGTTAAAGTCCATCTACAGGGTTTGGCTAGGACGCTATGGACAAAGGCAGGAGTCCTTGTATTTTGAGAGAGGAACAGTGAACACTGGAAGCAGAGTGACCTTCCCACTGGCTTGGATTACGAACAAAAATGTCAAATGCTTATTAATTCTATGGCTGTCTCCAAGGTCACAAGAGGAGGCACCTCACAGCAGCTTCCCTTTCCCTCATCCAGTTTCTTCCAGTCCTACTTTAGAGAGTCCAAGAATGACTTTAGGGAGTTGGAAAGATGTCTCAGTCAGGTAAGTGTTTGTCATGCAAATGTGAGGTCCTGAGTTCAGAGTCCAGTACCCCCTAAAAATCAGAGGTGTGTGCCTGTAATCCCAGTGCTGGGTCAGCAAAAGGAGGATCCCCAGGGCTTGCTAGCCAGCTACTCAAGCAAATTAGTGAACTCTAGGCTCAGTGGGAGATTTTATTTATAATAATAATAATAATGTGAATAGCAATTGAAGAAGACATTTGATGTCAACCTCTGGCCTTCATAAACACATAAATATGCATACTCTACACCCTATACACAGACACATACACACACATACATGTGCGTATGCATGTGTGTGTATTCGTGGTGTGTGTATGTGTGTGTGTGTGTATGAATTCGTAAATACTTTAAACCTACACAGAAGTTAGATTGCTTAATCAAGGCCCAGTAAGATACAAGGTGGGATGAAATAAACTTGGTTCTGAAAGGACTCCTCCTTCTAGTTATATGGCTCTACCTAGGTAAAGGATTTATTCTGAGGTGGAAACAGAGACCTGAGTCCCAGGATCTAGGAACTGGATTCCCAGATAACACCTAGTTAAGACAGAAATCCTCACAGCCTTGCCTGTGAGCCCCAAGCCAGGCAGAGCCTTCTGAAAATGTATCCAATATCCAAACCAGATGCTTGTGCCTGGAACAAGAGACAAGTCCCCTGGACATCGGTTCATTGTACAGGTCATAAGAAGCCATGGTGTCAGGGTGTAGGGCCACCTCTGAGGTCAGGGGGAAGTGGCCAGGGAGAACAGAGAGACTGCCATGCAGAAAATTACAGGGAGGCAACAATTCATTGTCCTTTCACAAAGTGGTTATCAGGAAGCCTGTGATTGGCTTCTCAATAGAGCGTGACCCAGTTCTGTTCTGAGTGAACCCTGAGGGCCACTATGCATCAAGCCAGAGACTTTGGAAGAAATCAGCAGGTCTTCACAGAATATAATGGGGTTCCACTGTGAACAGCCCTCTGTTCTTCTGTTCCCCCTTCTTAGGGAGGAGTGGAGAGCTTCTTACACCCCACTTCCAGAACAGCCCCAAATAAAGAGTGAGTGTGAGGATCAGGAAGCCATCATGACACAAGCTGACTGGACTTGGGGTCATTCCATGGAGTGTAGAGAAAAATTAACTCCTGTCCTGCCTCCAAATCACCAGTTGGAGGGGCAGGGTCATTACTGACCCACACACACACAGAGGAGCAACTAATCTTCAGACCTATGAAACCCCAATGGCCTCCAAGTTGAACATCCTGGTGAGTTCTTTTGCACAGTCATGAAGGCCATGGAAATGTCAGGTATAATCCTGGACTCCTGGTACGATCCCATAGCCTACAAGAGATAAGAGGCCCACAACAACTGTGTATGGTAGGAGAGAGGAGACAGGGGGCCTTACAGGGGTCTGCAGTCCTGCAGGCTGCTATCCATCAGTCTTTTCTAGTTCGCACAACTCTCAAAATGGGGATGGAAGCCTGGTTCCAGCTTCCCATGGTCTTGAGAAAACCATCTTTACCCTGGGCCTCAGTTTCCTTGTTTCAATAATGTGCTGCTCACTCAACATCCCAAGTAAGACATCCTCTGTCCTGGGGACTGAGGCAAATGTAAACTGTATTACCTCAGACCAGTGGACCTCAAACAAGGAAGGAAAGATCCAACAATCAAGACATGGAAGGCCAAAATAAGATGTAGACTCAGAGGTAGGCCCATGCCTGGGGTCTAATTCAGTGTTAGTGTATTTACCTAACATGAATGAGGTTTTGGATTCAATTCTTAGCATTGAGATGGAAGGAAGGGAGGGAGGGAGAGAGGAAGGGAGGGAAGGAAGAGGGAAGGAGGGAGGGATGGAGGGAGGGATGGAGGGAGGGAAGGAGGGAGAAAGGAAAGGAGAGAGGAAGGGAGGGAGAGAGAAAGGCAAAAGAAGAAAAGAAGAAAGAAGGAAAGAAAGGGAAGCAGAAGGGAAGGGGAAGGAAGGAAAGAGAAGGGAAGGAGGGGGTGGGGAGAGAATAGAAGGGAGGGGAAGGGGAGGGACCCACTAGAGTCAGGAGGGGGCAGGTGGCCAATGTTATGTCATTATGGTTTGAATGTAATATTTCCCATGAAGGCTCATGTGTTTGAACTCTTGGTCCCCAGTTGGTGACACTGCTTGAGAAGTTGTGGATGGACATTTAGACATGGGGCCTTGCTGGCTGGCCAATTGATGTAGGCCCCTAGAATGGGTCTTAAAGGTTATATAGCCCAGCCTTGCTTCCAGCCAGAACCCTACCTCCTGATCCTCTAAGATGTGAATGAAATGCAGCATGAGCTACCTCTGCAGTGGACTGCACCACTCCAACCACTCCCGTTACCTCGGCCTCACCACCATGATGGCTGGTTGTCCCACAAGACACAGAAATACCCAAGCAGTACTGCTTCTGTACCTCTGTGGTCACTTCCCAGGCAGTTTTCCTGAGAACCAAGACATCAACGGCCTACTCTGGAAAGCAGTATGGCTAATGGTTTCAGATTATGTCAGAGCCCACTCTCAAACCCCAGCCTCCAGGATCATAGGCAAATGAGTACATATCATGTTCTACTGTACCATCTGCGAGGCGGGATTAGCAATGGGCTCTCGTTAGAATTCACTGAGAGTGTGGGTTGGTTACACTGCAGGCATGAATGTGGGCCTTGGGAACCCCGGGAGTACACTCATAGTCTAGGATGAAAGAGGATTCCCACCTGGAGCAAAAGACACATGAGTGGGCTAGGGCAATGGCTCTGTCAGTAAAGTGTTTGTCCTGCAAGCATAAGGTCATGTTTGATATCCATGACTCACATTTTAGAAAGCTGAAGAAAAGAAAAAGCCTGAGCATGTGGTACATTGCTTTACGATAAATAGATAGATAGATAGATAGATAGACAGACAGACAGACAGACAGATAGAGCTGAACACAATACCCTGCACTTATAATCCCAGGGCTGGGGAGGAAAAGGTAGATGGATCCCTGGCTTGCTGTTCAATCAGTCTAATATACTGGGTGAGTTCCATACCAGTGAGAGAGCTTGGCTCAAAAGGGAGTATATCTGAGGAGTAACACCATAGTTTGACTTCTACATCCCCCACACACGCACATGCACACACACACACACATACACACACACACACACACACACACACACACACACACACTTTTATGCACACAAAACCCAGGAAGCTTTTCATTAGTTATACCTGCACAAGTGTCCTTGGCCCACAACCTGTGACCAGGCAAGCCCTCTTCTCTGGACCCCAGCTTATTACCACTGAAAGGTAAGATGTGGCTTATCAAAGACAATGGGGCAAAAGGCAGGATGTCTCTCCCACACCTGAAACTCTCTTTTACAGTTAGCGAGCCACCAGAGCTAGCCTCAGGCACAGGGAAAGGTCCTCTGAGTTCAGCAGTGTCACCTGCTTTTAAAGTGATGGTGCCTGTCTCCTGGAGCTGCACCATGGCCTTTTGGATGAGTGTTAGAGGGTCTTGGAAAACGGACCCATCTCCATGCAGCTGAAATGCACCATTAGCTAGAACCAGCACACCCTCCCCTGTGTGTAGCTCAGCCAGGGCACGCATCTCCCAGGCAGTAATTAGAGGGGGGAGGGATATCCTTCAGGCAGCTTAGCTGCAGAAAAGCATTTCCATTGAAAATATACATTTGTAATTGTAAATGGAAAGATTACCTGTAATAGCGGTAACAGAGCCATTTCCTAATAAGATGAACACTATAGCTGATGAACGAGGCATCTGTATAGAGCTACGTACACCATTTCTGTACCGCAGGCTGCCAATTTGTTTCCGTGGTGAAAAGCTTGATTTAGTGTTTGTAGCATTACCATCTGTTGTCGTTATTACAGAAATTATATATAAACCAGTTAGTAAACACTTTGCCGCATTGTCTGTTGTTTTGATAATCACCCATAATAACATCTAGCATCAATATGGTCTTTAAACCCGATTTGGGAGTTAATGGAATAAGAGGAGGCAGTCTGTATATGCACCGGGGTAATGTCATTAGGAATGTTTGTGAAGAACAAATTAAATCAGTTGTAAATTGTGCTCTCAAGTCAGCCAGAAAACCAGTCTTGTTCAGGAGAAGGGATTTATATTTTAACCTTGTGCAGAAAATGCACTTACGCAGATTAAAATAAAATAGGGACTTCGCCGATGGATGGAAGTGGTAATTGCCAGGGCCTTAATGGTTTCCTGTTGGCTGTGTCATGCAGTGGGCACAGCTATTTTAAAAAGTTAACCGGCACTCGGGGTCATACTTTCACTGATTCAATCATTAAACCAGGCTAGACATGTCACTAAATGGCTGATTATTCAAATGATGAGCCTGCTCCATGGTTCCCTGGTGTTGTCTTTTGAACATAGGGATTTTCAGGGATGATTTTCATAAAATCAAGATGAGTTGGATTCAAGTATGAGTCAATGGTAGCACTGGGCTAGGGCCTGGCCCATCTGGGACGGCTGCAGGAGGCCCTGCCTGCTTTCACAGAGAGATGAGAACAGGGTGGGCAGCTGTGGCCCTAAACCTTGGGCTTGCACATCTGCAGGGTCCCAGAACAATAACCACTTTGAAGGTTCATCTAAATGGGACCTGGGATTAGACAAAGAGGTCACTCCGGGAAGGAAGCAGAAAAGGTGTCTGGGAACCCACGGTTCTAGAGCAAGGCTCTGCTCCACATTATCATTTGCCCAGTTATATAGCCAGCGGATGATGAAGAGGCAGGGGCCCTAGGCTTCTTGTCCTCAGAGACTTTGCCCCTGACTGATAGAGGACATTTTCAAGGCCTTCTCTTGTATAACTTCACGGTAACCCTAACCGCATTTATTAGAGCCCCTGTCATGCAGGTGATCATGCTAACCCTTAAAACAGCTAGGAACTTGTGTGTGAGGCCTACCCTGGCAGGAGGCCCACCTGGAGTCAGAACAGTCTCTCTAGCAGGGCTGCAAATCTTTGCACAAATACTGACTTCCCCCTCCCGGGGGTGGGGGGCAGCTGGATAAACAGTAGCCATTGACTGACCAATGTACTCCAAAGTCAAAAAGGCACTGTGCAGGTTGGCAGGATGGTGCTGGGGGAAAACAGAAAAGCTAGATCAAGAGACAGCCTGGTGAACAGGGAACCTAGCAATTGCAGAAGCTGGCTTTGGGGAGAGCTGGGGACAGAGCAAAGGAAATCTTACAAATCTTACAAATGCTGCCTCTGCACCCTGCAGGTGGTGTTAAAAGTGGTACCCAAGGCGGTAAAGAGCTGGGTATCTACTGACCTGCCTGACATCAAGCCTCTGGCCACAGTTAAGTGGGGAAATGAGTCTAGTCTGTGCATCGTTTGTGGCAGAGCAGACAGCACCATCCAGATGGTTTCCAAGGGCACAATTAAGAACTCATCTTTCTTTTATTTTAATGTTTACATGTAAAATATAATTAGCCCATCAAATCCTCAGTAAAAAAAAAAAAGTATTTGACTTAAAGGAGATATTTTTTTAAAGAAACCTAACAAGGGGGCTGAGAAATGGTTCAGCAGTTAAGAGAGCATACTGTCCTTATACGGGATTCAAGTTCAATTTGCAAATAACCATATCAGGAAGCTCACAACTGCCTACAATCCCAACTCCAGAGAATCCAACTCCCTCTTCTGACCTCCTTAGGCACCTGCGCTCTCTCTCTCTCTCTCTCTCTCTCTCTCTCTCTCTCTCTCTCTTTCTCTCTCTCTCTCACACACACACACACCCACACACCCACGCGCACGCATACATGTGTGTGTGTGTGTGTATGTGTGTGTGTGTGTGTGTGTGTGTGTGTGTATTTTTTTAAAGTGGGGGAAAGGTAGCTAAAAATGGCAAGAGTAGAACTGAGGATATCGTTCAGTTGGTAGGGTGCTTGCTTCTCATGAAGAGACCCAGGATTCAGTCCTCAGCACTACAGAAAACCAGGCATGATGATGCCCCTCTATAATCCTAGTGCTTGGGAAGCAGAGGTTGGATAATCGAGAGTTCAAGATCATCCTTGGTTACATAATGAATTAAAAGACAGCCTGAGAGCCTATCTCAAAAATAACTAAGCTTAGCCAGATTGTTTTAAAAATATTAAGTGGACAATACCCTAGATGGTGTACAGACATAGGCTTAATCATAAAGAGGATGGCTAGTTTGAGGGGAAGGACACCTTGCTTCAAAATACCAAGTGTTGTTGGGTCCACCTCAACATTTGCCAAAATTCCCTTGTGTACCTTGAAATTCCCTTGAACAGTGCACCCTGTTCAACAGGGCTGGTGAGGCTCTTGACTACCAGGTCCCTGGAGTTCTAATGACGCTCAACAAAGGAACCCGGTACCCCACACGAAAGCCTCACCCAGCTCACTATTTCCTGGAGCAGACAGGAGATGTTAACTCATGACTTGTTATCCTGTGTTCAGAATATACGCGACAATCACCCATGGCAATGCAGAAGAGCACGGGGCCCACCATTCTAATTCCAGGATACCAATGCCCCTGGGATAAGGTTACCTTTCGCAAAAATATCACAACTAGAGCTTAAGGCAAATGACATTCTTATCAGCCATAGAAAGGCCAGTCATTTCTGAAAACCACACAACTTCCAACTATGACCTCAAGGCCAACTCCAGCTTGGTGCCAAGTTTTGTTAATGGCTGGTGAACTGAAAGTAGTGCTTATTTTTGTAGATGGTGACAGGGACTGGGGGTGGGGGAGGGGTGGGGCACGGGTGGTAGGTGAGAAAGCAGAACATTTTGTGACTGTAAAACATACATTATGATGAAGTGTTTATGTCTGTGAATAAAGTTTTATTGGAAAGCAACAGCTCTTGTTCATTTGTACACAGCCCAGGGCTTCTTTCTTCAGAGTTGAGTGGGAGACGACAGGCATGGTCCCATGCTCCATGAAAAGCACAGAAGGCAGAAGGGAACCTCTGCCTGTGGAGTTGCCCAGAGAAGGTGCAGAGAAAGAGAAAACAGGAGAGAGAAAGAAACAAGAAAGAAAATATAGACCCACACTGACCAGTAGGCTGACTAGAAAAGGGTGATCAGTCCTTGGTACTGAATGTGTAAGGAGCAGGGTGGGGGGGATGGGGGGAGGTGTCTGTCTTCCTCTTGAGTGATAACCATGGGGGAGTACATCTATCCTCAAGGGACAACTGGGAAAGGCACTCTCTGAGATTGAGGACCTGTAGAAATAGTTCAGGTGTTTGAGTGTTTTTCATAAAGCCATGTAATTATTTTAATTAAAAATCTTTAAAATATTAATGGGAGGGATTCAAAGCAGAGTTAATCATAGCCTGTCAATTCTCCATTCAGAAATACTGTTTTCTTGGGAGGAGGGGTTGTGTAATTCAACCAAATAAACTGGTCATGGCCTGGAATTTGACATGCAAATTTACAGGGCAGGAATTAATAATTTAGTTGATTTGGATATTTCAGGCCTATACATGAAGAAGGAAATTCCTATTGCATTATTCAAGTAAAGTTAGTTGAAGACACCTGGTCATTGTACCCTCTGCTCCCATTAAAGGCCCCCACTGTCTGTCCCAACAGTTCAAAAACAGACCTGGATGTAGCTTGTACCTGAAGATTCTAAACACCTTACTTAGCTTTTAAATTCCTGCCTAAGTTCTCCCTCAAATGAGCTTCATTAATCTGGAAATGCGAGGTTTTTGCCTGTTCCCATGAATGTGTTTCAAATAAGCCTTTTCATTTTGGTTGCTTCGGTATACAACCAGCGGCAATCACAGACTTACCTTCCCTGGCTGAAATCTAATCATTAAACCAACTTCACTATTAGGGGAATATCTGGCTGGAAAAATGCATTTTATCCCCGAAGAATATGCCATATTAGTGAGAAAATTACTCTAAATGGGAACAAAGCTGACAACTGCTGCTTGCAGACTAATGGCCTAGTGTATATATCGTACCAAAAAGCATGTCATCTCCGGCTGTTGAGCAGATCACAGGCGTCAGGTGCTGGTTGGCACAAATGGGACATTAGGGATGTCAGAAAGGTTTTAGGGATTTGGGTGGGTTTTCCTTCCCTCCCTCTCTTTTGCTTAAAGGCACTGGATGCGCGCCCAGCAACACCAGAAAGTCCAAGCGACCTTGGCGCTGCACTGTGCCGACATGGCCGCCAGCAGCTTCTTGTTCTCGACTCCCGCTTCTATGTGGGATTATTCAGCAGCCATTTAATGCAAAATTGCATCCTGTGAACGGCAGAGTATTTTCTCACCCACTGCAGAGTTGTTCAACTCAACCTATTTAGGGACTTGGAGGATGCCCCTGAGCCCCCCAGACAACAAGAGATGTTAGGGCAATGACTCCTTTGGAAGAGAGAAAAATTGTATTATTGCGCTGCACAGTAGAAGCAGTGGCTGGAAGCAGGGAAGACGAGAGAATAGGCCCTAAGAAGTCCTCGAGATCAAAATGCGAACGCTGTAATAAGAGCGGAAAAATTGCGTTTGTTTCATTCCCAGCCCTTGATACTGTCTTCTTCAGGCGAACAGATTCAAATTTGTGGCCATTTTCTGTTCTTATTAAGGGGAAAGCAGCATCAATTTTAATAACGTCGAGCATGCGTTAATAGAATGCATTTTCCAGCCACCTACAAACAGAGTAGAGTCATGTCTGTGACTCAGAACACTCTAATAAAAGGACCCTCACGCTCTGCCGCCCAGTGTGGGACCTGGAAAGGGTGAGGCAGGAGCTAGAACAACCATTAGGATTGTATTCTTCTCTTCATGAGCTTCCTCAGACCTCCTAATTCAGATATTGTTTTCCATCAATTTTTTTTATTGACACATAATTCACTTACTGAGACTGCTTCTTTTGAAACATTTGGTGACAGAATGACTCTTACTGAAGATGCATGGCTAAGAACATAGAAACGACTTGGTGATGCCTGAGAACCGCAGGGCAGTCTTCACAGGCTAAAACACATACAGAGTAAACTCAAAAGGCAGATAAATACACTGGGACAATATGCATGGAACAGAGACCAAGGGCCTCACTGAAGCAGGCAGGTGTGGGTTTGAGAGAGAAAGAAACAGACAGACAAACAGACAGGGACAGCTTTTACCTAACTTTTTATCTTGTAGAGCCTCAAGAACTAGCCAGTGCATCCAGTAACGAAGCACTTATGTCTTTCCCCTCTCTCACCAAGCTTTTGGTGCCAGAAACCAGAATTTTGCCTGTGTCTGCTCTGAAAATGGATTAATGTCAGGCACTACAGAATCAGAACTGCATGTCCTTCCTGGGCATAGAAAGAAAAGACCTTTAACATGGGTTGTTCTGGTTAGTTGTTTGTTTGGGGTATGTGTGTGTGTGTGTGTGTGTTTCAGTCAGGATCTCACGTAGCCCAGGTTGACCTGAAATTTAAGTTGTAGCTGAGGATGACTTTGAACTCCTGCCTACACCTCCTAAATACTGGGATTACAGATGAGCACCACTGTCATGGTTAATCTTGGTTGTTACTCTGATGCCAATGGGAAGAGGGACCTTCAACAGAAGGATTGCCTTGTGAGTCTTTTTTTTTTTTTTTGGCTAATTGATGTAGAATGGCCTAGCCCACTGTGAGCAACGCTATCCCTAAGCAAGTAGGCCTGGGCTGTAAAAGAAGTATACCTGGAGGAAGCAAGCCAGTGGATCGTCAGTGGTTTCTGTTTTAAACTCCTGCCTAAGTTCCTCCCTCAGTGGTTGACTATAACCTATAAGCTAAAATCAACCCTTTCCTCCCCGTGTTGCTTTTGGTCATGATGTGTATCACTGCAACATCTAGCTTAACACACACTAGAGCAACCACCACATGCAGTTTATGGAATGAACCCCAGGTTGTCGGGTATGCTGGCAAGCACTTTATCAACTGAACTATATCCCCAGCCCATAATTTTTATTTTTAAAGCAGAAGTTTCAGGACTGGAAAGATGACTTGGTAGTTAAGATTACTTAGTCTTACTGCACAAACACAGAGAGCAAAGTTCAATCCTAGCCCCCCACTAGTAAGGACTTGCATGGCTTCTCATACTTCTGTAAGGCCAGCACTGAGGTGAATGAGACACAAGAACTGCTGGGGCTCACTGGCCACCAGTCTAGCCAGAGGGGGTGGGGGGTGGAAAGAGAGGGAAAGGGAGAGGGAGAGGGAGAGGGAGAGGAAGAAGGAGA
>NW_022196904.1:120774856-120775834 GCF_008632895.1 Mastomys coucha | reverse complement strand
GAGCGGAGAGGGGAGAGGGAGAGGGGAGAGGGAGAGGGAGAGGGAAAAGTGTTCCAGGTTGAACAAGAGACTCTGTCTTCAAGGAACAAGGCAGACAGTGGTAAAAGATACCTCAAACCCTTTTCTAGCCTCTAGGTAAGCACAGGTGTGTATATCAAGCACACATGCACGTATACTACACGTAGGTAAACACACTGCATTCTCATACACATGGCAAGGGGCAGAAACTTCATTTATCTTCAGAGGTCTTTAAACAAGAAACATATGCAGGACCATGGAGTATTTAAGCAGAGAGAAATACATAGTAATTACTCAAGTCACATTCCGGAAGCCACTGTGTGAGCAAATGCTGATCTGGGCTCTGCAGGGGCTCAGAAAGGAGCCCTGGAGGGGGAGGAGGGGGAGGGCTGGCTCTATCTCATGCAAAATGATACAACCCAGATGAGAAATCAGACTCACAGAAGTGTCTTGCCAGGTTTGTGGCCTAATCACAGACGTGACTGGGTCATTGACCATATAGCATATTCATGATACTATCTAAACGCCTGCCACAGACCGGGATTTCTTATGGGGTCCCTTATTCCACAGGACTAGGGGTTCTGGCCAGGTGGGCACAGGATTCGGTTTTGACAAACAGACTAGACACGAGTGGTGTAAGGTCTGAGTGTAATTCTTTAAAAATGACATGAGGCTTTTACAATCATTGCAAAAGAGAAATGAAAAATCTGGCAGCTCAACAGTTGAGGTACCTCTGAGGCTATCTGAAACATACTGGGTCTAAAACAGCAGTTGTCTCCTCTGAACTTGGGCCCAGGGGACTTTGAGAGATACGTGAGTCTGAGTCCTAGCCCATCTAAGTTCTAGTGCTAGTCCTGCATGTGAGTCTAAGTCTTTCTTCTCCCAGTCTTTCTGTTAGACTGAAGTCACGTAGGCAAGCGACCCCCACACCCAGGTCAGCAGGGTCTGGTAGCTAGGTGT
>NW_022196904.1:120717360-120774391 GCF_008632895.1 Mastomys coucha | reverse complement strand
AGGCAGGAGACTGACTTTCCTTGAAGTTTATGCCTCAAATACTGCCGTCATGCAAAGTGTGCGTGGCAAACGCCTACATGGTTATTACTGTATGTTATACATTGCATTTCAGGTTTCACGTAGACACTGTTTTGTTTTGTTTTTTTTTTTTTAAAAAAAAGATTTATTTATTTTATGTATATGGATACACTGTAACTGTCTTCAGACACACCAGAAGAGGGCATCAGATCCCATTATAGACGGTTGTGAGTCTCCATGTGGTTGCTGGGAATTGAACTTTAGGACATCAGGAAGAGCAGTCAGTGCTTTTAACAGCTGAGCTACCTCTCCAGCCCCATGTAGACACTTTTAAAACAACCCTGCAAAGTAGGAAAGATTCTTCACAGAGGGAGGGAAAAAAGCCTCAGGCTCAGAGGAGTTAGGTCATTTGCTCAAGGCCACATCAATGATAGAGCCCAGCCTCCTAGGATTTAAATCTAGCTCTATCTGTTTCCAAAGCCAGATCTGCCTCCCTCTGCTTAAGAAGCCCCAATTCATTTTTAATCTATGTCATCTACCTCTCTGGTTGCCTCCATTTGGTGGCTTGGTTGGTGTCTCTGTGTACTCACAAGGTCCTATCACCAGAGTCAAATGTCTTCATATAAAGGCCTGGCACCCACTAGGTCCCTGACAGTGTCAATTGATTGAGTGCCATGACTGCCAACCCCAAACTGTGATACGGCTCCCTCCTGGTGGCACTGGTCAACTTCTATCATTGTCAATACTTGTCAAGCACACACAAATAAGAAGACTGTGAAGGTTGCCTAAGGATGCCTGTGATTTGTGGTTCCCCTCAGACTTCCAGCAGAATGAGTTGGGAGAAGCTCTTCTGTCACCTTCCACTCATTACCCAGTTCTTCAGGAGGCACAAAGCACAGGGCATTGCATCTCATCTCTCCAGCCCACCTCTGTGTATGGTCACTGGAAATTCACCACCCCATATCATCTCCCTCCCCTTCTTTCCACAGTCCCATACAATCAGTTATTGAGCCTTCAGTTCTTCCCATGTGGATATGCATCCCAGAGGGACAGTAGTGGTCAATTGGGAAAGGGGTTCTTTGAAACCTATAGCTGGATATCTAAAACAGGCAGGCTTGAACTATTGGGTTGTTCTTGGAGCATGCCTCCTAAGCTCAGTGACCTTCTCGCTCTGTCTCTAGGGTCATTACTAAATGACCCTTTGCAATGCTCACTTGGGGATGGGGGGCATGCCCAGGAGTTTCCAAGCAGTGTTTGTTGGTTGAGTGTCATTTGGAAGGATTACTTTGCAAGTAGAAAATACCATCTTTCCACTAATGAAACCCAACCAGCAATAAAGGCAACTTAATGGCACAACCTTGGGCTGTTGAGCTATTAAAAAGGGAAGATTTAAGAAAAATAATCTCTTCTTGATTTTCAAGAAAACCACTGTCTGTAATGTTACTGTCTGTAATGATCACACTATCTTGGGAAAATTCCAGTCGGAGTAAAGATTGAAATACCTATTTTCATTAGAGATGGGAAAACTGAAGACTCTTGACAATATAAAATTCTAACATCAGTGTCCAGCCAATCTGGATGAAATTCAATACAGATATTTATATTGAAATGCCAATGGTACAACTGACTCCTATTTTGTTCCCAATAAAATTATTCATCTCTGGGAATAGAAAAATGGCTCAGCAGTTAAAGGCACTGGCTGTTCTTGCAGAGACTCAGGTTGAGTTCTCAGTAACCATACAGAACTCCACAACTAGCCTCTTTTGGCCTCTTTCTGCACATATATGTTACATGTACACACACACACACACACACACACAGGCTGTGCTGGTTTGAATATGCTTAGCCCATGGGAAGCGGCATTATTAGGAGGTGTGGCCTTATTAGAGGAGGTGTGGCCTTGCTAGAGGAAGTGTATCATTGTGGAGGTGGGCCTTTGAGGTCTCACATATATGCTCAAGTCTGGCCAGTGTAATCCAGACCTTCCTCCTGACTGCCTTCAGATCAAAATGTAGAACTCTTATCTTCTTCTCCAGCACCATGTCTGCCTGCATACTACCATGCTTCCTGGCATGATGATAATGGACTGAACCTCTGAACCTGTAAACCAGCCACAATGAAATGTTGTCCTTTATAAGAGTTGCCTTAGCCATGGTGTCTCTCTTCACAGCAATAAAGCCCTAACTAAGACACTGGCACACTTACATAAAATAAAAATAAATAAAAACAAAAAATATTTAAATTTGATCATCCCTCCTGTTCATTGCTATTACTAATGATTTTGAATGTGGATATTTTTAACCTCTTACCAAATGCCAACACACACCAGCATTGATTTTATCATGTAAATGAACATGATTTGATTTAGTCATTCAAAGCCCTGAGTTAGTCCATACATACATAGCCCTATATCTAAAAGCCTTCAAAATGTCTATCTTTTAAAGTACTCTTCTCTTTGAGGTCTCCCGTCCAAATAACCAGAAACTTTAGGATGCTCTACTTGTGAAACTGTGCAGTCAAAGGCTATTTATAGCAATTACAATGTATGCACATAAAACATAAAGCAAAGCCATAATAACTGAGAAATAGTTAGGTAATCTACAGTGTACACATCTAAAATAAACAATAGTGTAAAATACTTATGATCCTGTGAAAACTGATACTGTAAAAAAAAGTATAGTTCAATATTTTAAAAGATTAAATGTATGTATGACAAACACAGAGTAAAAAGAATAAAAAGAAATACATTAAAATTTTAAATGACTTTCCCCAAATCATTCCTGTAGGCTTAGAGTTTTCAAAACCTACTTTAATAAGGGTTCTTAAACTCTTCAAGCTCCCTTCTAGCCCACTGACCAAAGTTAGGAGAGAACAATGGTTAATAGGACAAGAGGGTTGTGAACCTGTTTAGAAGTAGTTCTCTGGGAAGATACCAACCTTCATTGTCAGGATATCAGCAGTCTAGTCCAAAACATCAAACATGAGTCAGTAACAGCAGTCCAGTCCAGTTTGAAACAATAAACACAAATCAATGGCAGCTGCTCAATCCAGAAGAAACCTTCAGGCTCACTGAATTGTCAAGGGTCTGTAGAGTCAGCAAGTAGCAGCCAGAATACCATGAGCAGTTCTTTAGCATGTCTCTATATTAAGTCACACCAATCAAAGAGCAGTAAAGACCAGAAAAGCATTTCAAGGCTTGGTATGCAAGAGCTTTGTTCACTATCTGCTGGGTTCTACTTACATCCTGTTGGGTTCTACTTACATCCTTTCCAAACATCAGATGTCCTCTCAAGTGTCTGCTGCAGCCAAACATCCTCTGAGGTGTCTGCTTCACCATAACATCCTCTCACAAGACAGCTTCCAGAAAAATACCACGGGACACAACTGAGTCTCCAAAGAAACCAGAAATTTCACTTCAAATTGCTTCTTTTATTATTTCCTTCTTTTATATTTAGTGATTTAGAGTATGAGCGTGTGTGTGTGTGTGTGTGTGTGTGTGTGTGTGTGTGTGTGTGTTTAAGCATGAGCCATGGCATGAGGTTATGGTTAGAGGATAATTCGAAGGTATCAGTGTGTTCTGGGGATCAAACTCATGTGCACCCAGCACAAGGTCAGCACATAATGACATTAGTCATCAACTTATTCAAGTTTTTAATCTAAAGGTGAATACCAATAAAGACACAGATGCTTTCTGATTTCATTGTTTATAGAAAATAGGATGGTGGTGTTTAGGAGCTGAGACTATTTTTTGGTTAAATTTGCCTCATAAGTGTGTTTTTATGTCTTACTTAAAGAGATTTATAATATAAATATATGAAAGTTATAACTGAGCCAGTATTATAAAACACATACTTTAATACAAATATGAGAACATTAAAAGGAGGGGAAGAAAAGGAAGGAAGGAAAGAGGAAGAAAAAAGTGAAAGAAAGGAAGAAAGAAAGAGAGAGAAAGAAGGAAAGGAAGAAAAGAGGAAGGAAATAAAGAAGGAAAGAAGGAAGGAAGGAAGGAACGAAGGAAGGAAAGAAAGAAAGAAAGAGAGTGAGAGAGAGAAAGGAAGGAAGGAAGAAAGAAAGAAGGAGAGGGAGAGAGAGAAAAGAAGAAAGGAAGGAAGGAAGGAAGGAAGGAAGGAAGGAAGAAAGGAAGGAAGGAAGGAAGGAAGAGGAAGAAACAGCTACAAGTAGCTCTCTGGGACAGCATGGTGGCTTAACTGGTGAAGGAGCTTGTACCACAAGACAGAAGACCAAAACCCATGTGAGGATGGAGTAAAGAAACTGACTCCACAAAGTTGTCCTCTGACCTCCACATGCATTGTGGCAGGCCCACTCACATGCACATATCATGTACTCACAAACACATAATAAATAAAAAAGAGTTTTTGTGAAAGAAATAGCAGTCTAGAGAGGTGGTCAAGTTTCTCGGCATCCTCCTCTGACCTCAGTGAACACTCACACACCTATAGTATACACTCACAGAGAAACATACGTATACACATTAATACAATTTAAAAATACATATTTTTTTAAGAAGGAAAGAGCAGTTCTAGACATCTGAGCTAGTGTAAACCTGTGTTCTTTACCAGAATACCCATCACTTACTTCCCCACCCCAGCCCCAGCACTGGGGGTTGAACCTATGGCCTTCCACATGCTGAATATATACCACTGGCTCCCCAAGTCTCATTATCACGTCTTGACAACCCGATTTCTCAGCACTTTAGGTAAGGAGCCTGCATAAGCAGCAACCAAGAAACTTAGCCAGACCAGAGGTAGCTCAGTAAGCCAAGGCAGAAGACAGAGAGAACAGTGTAAATGGGGCTATCCTGGGCAAATGTGATCATATACTCATCCTAAGGCCAGGGCACTGGTCAGAAAATATTCCAAAAATCCTGCATACTGTGTTCTTCTAAGACTCATATTAAGAGATTGATTGGTTAAGTTAATTATTTACCACATTCTCTCCTAGAACAGGAGCTGGATGCACTGAGATCCAGGAAAGGTTGTTTTGCATTTTTATCAAGTATATTTTACATATAATAAAATACACCCCCATTAAGCCTGCCATTGAAAAAACTTTCAATAAGTGTACATACACAACCACTGTCAAAGTATAGGATATTTTCACTTCATTCCCTCAAAAACATTTCAGTTAATCTCAACCTGTTCTCTGCCCCTACACCAGGCAATGATTGATTTTGACAGCTGTAAAATTTCTTGTAAGTGGAATCGTGTGTCAGGCAGGATTAGCTCAGCATCACTTATGTGGTATGCATCAGGAGCCTGTCCTATTGGTGACCGAACAGTGGCTCTTTGTGTGGAGCCAGCACAATTTGTTTATTCATTTACCTTCAAGGCAAATTGGAACATATTATTAAAACACTTCTATAAATGTTATTTTTTTTAAGATTTATTTTCATTTTAATTATGAATGCAGTGGAGTACTGGGGAGCCATAAAGGGAATGTATTTTTAAGAAAAAATTTCCAACAAGACAAAAAGGGTCTGATACATATGAACTCACAGGACTGGGACAACACTCACAAGACATGTATAAGTTCAGAGCAGACAAAATGTCAGCACTGAGAAGGGGGCATAAAAACAGAGTCCAACCCCTAACTTCAGGAGCTCTTTGTGACTGATCCATGTTGGGAAGGGAGAAATCAGTTTTCTCCAACGGAGTAACACTGGGAGCCACACTCCATGGCAGGGAAGCCCCATGCTCAAGCCAACGTGGAATGGCCTCTTTGTTTGTTTGTTTGTTGTACTCTTTGGGGTTTTGTTTAGGTATTCTTTGTCTAATTGGTTTTTTGATCGTTTGTTCTAATCTTTTGGGTTTTGGGTGGGGATTGTTGAAAGAAAGAGAGGCAGGGAGTTGTTAGGGAAGGGAAAAATATGATTGAAATGTAGCATATGTAAAAAATCCATTTAAATAAAAATATTTCTGAAAGATAAAATAACTAAAGTATCCATACAATTTTTGGGGGGGGCAGATATGTAAGGAAGTTGCATGGTTTTTTTCAAGCCCACCAGCAACATGTAAGATTCCAGGTGCTTCTGTATTTGCACTAACACTTGACCTTATCTGCCTGTGTGACGGCTTTAGTGCACAAGAGACTATCTCACTGCGACTCTAGTTCTGACTTGATGGTGAGTATCTTCCATAATTGCTAGCCATTTGTACATCTTTTAGTCAAATGTCTTTCCAGACTTGTTTGTCAGGGCTGTGGACTTAGTACAGAAGCACAAAGGCTGGAATTCAGATCCCGGGACCCAGAATGTGCACCAGAAGCACACACAGCCCAATCAATATACATATGCAAAATAGTTTGTCTTCTTACTGAGCTATAAGAGCTCCTTGTACTGCTGAGTGCGAGACCTTTGTCTCTAAGGGTGAGTGTAATATTCATAAACACATTCTAAAGCCATGTGGGTATCATGTTTGAAGAACCAGTGTGTTACCTAGGAAAGTTCGTCTACTTTCAAGTCACAAGATTTTCCTCCTCTTTTTCTAGACGTTTTATTATTTTACCTTTTCTAATTGGACTTATGCTCCATCTTGAATCATCATCTATGTAGGGTATGAACTTATATTCCAAGTTTATATTTTCTTTAGGATATTAAGTTGTTGCAATACAACTTGTTGAAATCATTATCATTACCCAACTGAACCATTTTGGCATCTCTGTCACTTTCAGTTGTCCATGTGTAAATGGGTATACCTCTCAAGTCTGTACTGTTCCATTGACACAGGTCTCTACTTCAGTTATTGTAGTACTCTTATTTACAATAAGCTTAAAATAAGCCTTGATGTTAGACTATGTAAGTTCTACAGTCTTATGTGTACATGTATATATTGTTCATGTGTGTATGTGTATGTGTTTGTGTTTATATATATGTATAAACACAATATATATGTATATACACACATATGTATATATATATACATATATATATATGTATATATGTATATATATATATACATATATACATATATATACATATATATATACATATATACATACATATATACATATATACATATATATATGTATATATATATATATATATATTCTGTGTTTACTGTTTTAGATTGTCACTTTCTACCAAAAGGTCTGTGAGGATCTACTTATGATTTCACTGAGCTAGCTGGTGGTTTGGGGGTGAACTGATGTCTTAACAAGATGGATTTTTCCAATCCATGAGCATGGTATATCTCTCCACACAGCATTAATTTCTCAACACTATTTGAGGTTTTTGGTAATTTTTACATGTGTTTTATATTTGTCCCTGGGCACTTAGTAGCAGAGGCTGCCTACTTAGCTTACAGTTGCTCTTCGCCAGCGTATAGAAACTCATTTGCTTTTTGAATGTCGCCCTTGTCCCTTCAGCCACACTATTAGTTCTAATGGGTAGTTCTTTGGCAGTTCCTTGGGATTTTCTGTGTCATTGTGTCTGCTAACAAATACGGTTTCCCTTCTTGCTTCACACTGTAGTGCTTTTTATCTCTTTTTATTGTCTCATTGTACTAGCTACAATTCCATTACGATTCTGAAGACAAGTAGTGAGAGAAAACACCTTTGGTTTCTTCCTGATTCTGCAAGAAAATAATGTTCATTGTGTATGGGCTTCATGGAGACCGTTGAACAAATTCAGAGACGGGTCCTTCTATTCCTGGTTCACTGTAAATTTTTTTAATCATACATGGGTATCAATTTTTTTCAATATTTTTACTACTGATAAAAGAATTACACTGTTATTCTACTTTTTTCAAGTCCAAAATGTCAATTTATGCTGATTGCTTTTTAATGTTTAACCTTCTATTCTTGGGAAGAGCCCCACTCAGGCACATCATATTATCCTTTTGGATAGATAGCTCTTGATTAAATATTATTGCAGTTATATTATGGAAATGAACCTTTTTTATTTGCATTTTTAAAACTTTAGTCTGGTTTTATGTTTAGGTAGTGCTATCTTCTCAGAAGAGAAGCCTGTGTAGTGGAGACAATAAGCAGGGTAAGGAACAATGAGAAATGAGCCCTTTGTACAGTAAGACAACCAACTGACCTGGTGTATATGGAGAAAACTCTCATGGGACTTACAGTCAGAAGACACTATGGAGGGTTTTATCTAAAAGAAATGTTTGTGACAGCTATATGGCTAATCAGGTAAAGGCTCCCACAAGTTGTCCTTTGACCTGCATTCTTGAACCACGGCACATGTACACACACATGCTATATTTAAATGTAATTTCTAACATTTTAAATGTTAAATACTAATCTGACTAAGCAAACAAGCAAACAAAGAGACAACAACATTGGGAATCGAAGATGCAACTCACTCAGTACAGTTCTTATCTAGGATGTGTAAACCCTGGGTTCGATCCCCAACACAATAAATTAAACAAAGTCAACACTGTGAGGAAGGAAGGTACAGAGTTCACTCTTCTCCCAGACAGTCAGGGCTCTCCAAAGCCAAGACTGCAACAAGGCCCAGCACATTTTAAGACAGTCCACAGATATGTGGACTGAATTCCAGGGTGTCATAGCAAAGTGTTAAGTTACCCTGGATTTGAAAAAGGAAGCTAGCTGGCTGCAGGTAGGTCGACCATGCTCCAGTGGATGGCCCCACACCCACTTCCACTTCAATGATCTGTCAACAGTAATAATAAAAAATAAGGACTGGAATTGGGGGGGAAACAAGTTGGTAGATCTGCGAAGAGTTGGAGGGAGGCAGTTAGGAATGAATAAGGTAAAAACATTGTAAATATGTGAGAATTTCAAAGAAAAAATATATATGGAAAGCTGGGCATGGTGGCACATGCCTGTAATCCCAACTTCGGGAGGCAGAGGCAGAGAACTGCAAGTTCAAGACAAAGCCTGGGCCACAGAGTGAGACCCTGTCTCAAAAGAAAAGAATGAAAGGAAGAAATAAATGAGAAAGGGATTACAAATCTTACACATGGAGATGGAGAGGTGGCTTCGTCATTATAAAGTATGCACTGCTTTTACAAAGGACCCATGTTTAATTCCCAGTATCACATCCGGCAGCCCACAACCTCCTATAATCCAGCTCTGGCCTCTGTACTGCATTCATGTGCCCAAACTCCCACACAGAGATACACATAGGTAAAAATAATAAAAATAAATTAGATGAGAGAAGGGAAGATAGACAGGTAGTTAGATAGGTAGGTAGGTAGATAGATAGATAGATAGATAGATAGATAGATAGATAGATAGATAGATAGATAGATAAAGAGATAGTTTACTCACATGGAACAGGAAGAGGGAAGGGAGGGACAGGGGTGGCTTCCATCTGTAAACTATCATGAGAGAAAATACTAAATGTGTTTCCTGTGTCTCTGGAGAGTAGGACTGGGAACCAAAAACTGGGCTAAGTCCTAGTATACCACAAGGACTGTATAAGGCCCTTGGAAGCAGTGAGTTTCCCTGGCTGCCCAGGACCAGGGAGGTTGAACAGCTGCTGAGGAGGGGTGGAGCTTACAACAAAGGGGTTGAACCAGGGATGAGTCCCCTGTGGCTAAATCTCTCACAATGAGCCCCTGCCCCATTGCTACCCATTACCACTTGAAAACAAGCTTTTCTGTGTATCTGCCATGCTGCTTGTCAGAGAGGAAAATGGCCCTTCACAGCCGTGGTTACCAAGCACCAGATGGGATGCTTGAAAAAAGTTTCCATGAATTTTTAAAAACACAGTAATTCATTTTTCCAGAAACCATTTTTTTTTCAGTAAAGGACTATTTTTAATGTCAAAAGTACTTCTTTATATCTCTTTCTGATTTTAAAAAATATATTAATTTTTAAAGATTTCATACATTTTAATCATATTCATTTCTCTAACTCCTCCCAGATCCACCCTCACTCCAAACACACCCACAGTCATTCCTAACACTATGACTGTGGTTGTTGTTGTTGCTGCTGTTGTTGTTGTTGTTATTTTGAATCCACTGGTTCCGATATATGCTGCCCATATATTCATGGGTGTGAAGTCATCTTCTAGAATGTGATCCACCTACCAGAGGTCACACCCTTAAAGAAAATTGACTTGCTTCCTCAGAGCCATAAATGGCCTTCGTATTAGCATCCTGACTGGCTTGATCTTTTGTTGGCAACCATAGCTGCTGTGAGTTCACAAATGCACGGGTCATGTCCAGACGAGTTTTGGTCTGGTCCATCCTGACTACTGGCTCTTAATCCCTTTGTTTGTTTGTTTGTTTGTTTAGGTTTGGTTTGGTGGTCAAGACAGGGTTTCTCTATGTAGCTCTGGTTGTCCTTGAACTCTCTCTGTAGACCAGGCTGGCCTTGAACTCAGAGATCTGCCTGTCTCTACCTCTGCTTCCTGAGTCCTGGGATTAAAGTCACCCACCCAGCTGGCTCTTAATCTTTCTGCCCACTTCCACAATTGTTTCAGAACTTTAGAGGAAAGGGCTATCCCATTTGTGGCTGAACACACTACAGATCTCATTCTCTGGGACTTGATCAGTTGTGAGTTTCTGCATTAACTGGCTGTATGAAGGACTTCCTGGTGTTATCGTTTTGTTTTGTTTTGTTTTAAACAGATACCTAGTCCATAGCCCAGGCTGGCCTAGAACCCATGCTCCTCTCACCTTAGCCTCCACAGTGCTAGGACCGAAGACCTGCACCACCGTGCTCAGTTTCTTGTTCTTCTTAGTATTAGACATCTAAAAGCCTTTCATTGTACAGGGTATCAGTGAGCAAAGATCTTCTTTTTACAATTTCTCCCAACAAAGTGCATGTCAGGAGCTAACATCAAAACCTCCCCTCTGTGCTCCCAGAGAAACATCTCTGCAGATAAACTCTTCTGGCAGTGGGTAGTGGGTAATGCTGTGACCCATGGCTGTTCACACTGCTGTAAACAAGCAATTGGGAATATTCAGCTGTAGACCGGCCTACTACAACACACTCTTGCCCCATCTCTGTAGGGAGCACTCCTCACCCCCATCTCTGCAAGGAGCACTGCAGAAAAGGGAGCAGAAAGAATATAAGAGCCCTCCACCACTGCTTTGTATTTTTTCTCTCTGCATATACATGCTCTTTCTCTTCTCCCCTTCCTCTGTCTCCCTCCCGTTTGCCTCTCTCCCCATGAACCCACTTCTGAGCTGCTTCCCAATAAACCTGTCTTTATATACTTTTTGAGAAAAATACAAGAATTTAAGAGTCAAAGATGGGGGAGTGCTGTGAGACACTGTGCTCCTGGTCATGACACATGAACTCAAAGAGACCCCGTGACCTACACAAGACCTGTACGAGATTAGCCTACTTAAAAACTCATCATGGATGGGAGAGGCTCTGGGAGATCCAACACAAGCTGAAGAGATAGTGACAATTAATGGTTGCCACTGGAGTCTGTTCTTCTTTGAGGGGTCCCCATTAATCAGTGAACAAACTCACAACCAAGCACATATGGGAAACACTAATTGGACTCAGTGTGTTATCTGAAGAAGAAAAAAAAGACTTGAAGTGAGAAAGGAGGTATATTGTGGAGAAGGTGGGGAGGCAAAGAGGAAGGGAATGGGGATGGATTAGATACATACATGAAAGGAGAGAGATGGATCATTTCTGAAGTTTGGTTTATAAAAGTCTCTCTGTCTCTCTGTCTCTGTCTCTGTCTCTCTCTCTCTCTCTCTCTCTCTCTCTCTCTCTCTCTCTCTCTCCCCCTCTCTCCCTCACACACACACACATATACATTTATTGTTTAGTGACATCCAGTCTGTGGCAGTGCAGCTATGTCATCTGGATCAGTTCTTACCCGTGCCAGGTTTTCTTCAAGGGTGCTCTGTTAGGTTGGGGACAAAGGATGGTAGGACTTATACTTAGTTGTCACCATGCTGTTACAGTACCTACAACCAAGAATGGTCTTCATTGTTCTAGTCAATGATCAGAGGTGGCCACCCTCTGATTTAATCTGAAATTATTGAAACCAATCTTTCAAAACGGATGTTGGGTTTCAAACTCCTTTCCTAACCTGACCAGCCCATGCCCCTGTGGTTCCTAGTGTTAAGGTTCTCTGGGTCTAATTGTCTGAGCCCATGTAGGGGAACCCTGGACAGAGGAGAAACAGTAATGGCCAGGGACATAGTACAGGTATCCTGCAAATTTGGGCCTCAGCTTCATCATCTTACCAAAACTGAACATTAGAGACCCCAGTGTAATCACTCAAGACTCTTAAAGCAAAAGAAGAAAGGAGAAGGAAGAGGAAGAGGAGGAAGAGGCTATTTCAAGACAATCAGTCAACTGGGGCAAACAGAAATTTCTAGAAGGCTTTCCTTATCAAGTTACACTAGCAAACTGTCAGAAGGCAATGCTACCTGGATTCTAACATTGCAGGTGCTGCCTTCTAGTTTGGGCTTAACTTCTTTCATGACACACACCTAGACCAAGGCCTATGGCAGAGGCGATCTCACAATGAGAATGCTAAACATCCTGGACAGTTCCACTCCAAGACTGCAGAGCAGCTGAGGAGCTACACAATGTGCTTTTGTTCAAGTGGCAATTAGTAGAAATTATAGCACAGGGGCAGTGTCATTGTGCAAGGGATTCAGCTGAAGTCGACACAGACTGGTTTTCATTAGACTAGCCAAAAGCTGGAGAACTCTTTTTTAAAAAAAATTAAACAAGCTCTCAGCCTATTTGCTCGAGCTGTAACAATGCCGAGAAGTGTGCTTCCTCTTGCTTGGGACAGTACCTGGAGGATGCTCTGGGGGGGCTCTCTCTAAGTGTTGGGTCTATGATTGACAAATGTATTCAAGGGGAAATTGCTGGTGTGATTTTATTCATTATTAAGAAAATGAAGGAGCTGAATTGTGCTCTTGTAGCTCCTGAGCCAGTAATAATAGTATCTCCACTTATTTATTTTATTTTTAATGCAGACTTTGGAGTAGGAGAGTCCATTTTGGTCCCTGTAATGTAGGAGAGCCTAAAGGTGATCAGAATAATTAAAGTGTCAGAAGGACTGGTATACTGAGAGTTGAAGAATCTCTGACTTACAAGGCACTCAAGGCTCATTAGGTCTACCAGTTGGTCAGCTTAGCCCTTCCACAGACATTAGAAAGAAAACTAGCACCCTTTCCTAGCAGCATCCCTTTCTATGCTTGAAGAAGATGCTGGGGCCAATGGCCTCAGGTCATCTCTACACTGAGCCCTTTCAATGTTTCAGCAACTCAGACCCTTCTCTGTCCCTTTTGTCTTCTCCTATCTAGATTTTCCTGCCTCTTGGACTTCAACTGAACATGAATATGGTACCTAATTATGGGAAAGAAAATACTAGATACTCTTTAACCACATTCAGGTTTTTTAAAGAGGTAAACATGGGACAATCCCCCAACTTTACAAGGAAATTTTAACAAACTGTGTCAAAATATGAAGTCTTTTTCCTGGTTGTTTTGTGTATTCATTTCGGGAGTCATTGCAAAGGACCTTATGCCTACAGCTTGAGAGCCTAGGCTGAATACACTGCCTACTTTTCCCTGGGTACCTAAGGGACTGGCATGCAATATCCTTAATCCAGTCCCATTTCTGAGCATCAAGGCAACTGGGCTCCCAGTTCCCAGTTCCAGAATGATGGGCATTGGAGTTTCTGCTACAGAGGGTGAAGAGCCCCTATAGCTGTACAGCCTAAAATTCAATAGAGTACAACTGCTTTCCCTCCCAGGAAGAGGTCAGTATTCAGTATTGGCTGGATATGTTGGGACTCAGACAAGATGATTCCCAGGGTTCTGAGGTCCCTTGCAGCTTAAATATACCTTGAAAAGAGAGGTCATAATGGGGTGAGTCAACATCTTCCACGCTATTCTACACTTAAAGGAAAAACTGGAGAATTATCTGCCATATTTGAGATTCTCTCACCCCTAGCATAATAGTGTTTTTAAAAGGTGTGTGTGTGTGTGTGTGTGTGTGTGTCCACATGGGTATGAGTACCCATAGGCACCAAAAGAAGGCATCAGATATCCTGGAGAGAGAGTTACTGGCCCCCTGATGTGGGTACTGGGAACTGACTTACAGTCCTCTACAAGAACAGTATGTACTTCTAGTCTCTCCAGCCCTGACAGTATACATATTTCATGCTTCATCAGGCATGAAACTCTATAAATCAGGATGGCCTTGAACTCAGAGATCTACCTGTCTATGTCTCCCCAAGCCCTGGAATTAAAGTTACTGGCCGCCATACCTAGTAACAGCTTAGTTTTTTTTTTTTAAATAATTTTTAATCTAAATGCAAAATCTCAGCAGAATTTTATAATAGTGATTTCTTACAAAGTTATCCTACAGATTATCTTAAATCAAGCGTTTTTTCATTTCAACTTTTAAAAACGGTGTATTACAGTTTAAAGAACCTGAATTTTGGAACTAAAGAGACCTGAGTGTGTAATGTTGCTTTACCATCTACTTGGTTGTGTGATCTCAGATGAGCTTCTTTAGTCCCTGAGCCTCAATGATATAGTACCTTATGAAGCATTAAGAAGCCTTGGTGCACAATGTTCAACTGTCACTTGGAATCAATATTGATTTTTTTATTAAATCAAATGTTACATCTTGGGTTTTTAGATTACATGGTAGCCATGCCTTCTAAAGGAGGTGTGGTGTTTTGAATAGAAGTGTCCTTCATGGGCTCATATATCTGAATGTCTAATTCCCAGTTGGTGGACTGTTCAGGAAGGATTTGGAGATGTGGCCACATTGGAGAAAGAGTGTCACTGGGTGACACAGGCTTTGAAGTTTCAAAAGACACACCAGACCTAGTCTCTCTTTTTTTCTCTCTCTCTTTTTCCTGTGGATCAGAAAGTAAACTCTCAGCTCCTGCTTCCCTGCCATGCTGTCTGCCTGCTGCCACACTCCCCACCATGATGATCTGAAACTACAAACAAGCCCTCAATTATGTCCTTTCTCTTATAAGTTGCCTTGGTGGTTTTGTTGCAAAAGTAATAGCCCTAACAAAGACAGGAGGGTTATGAAGAATGGAAGAAGCTAACCTTGTTTTCATATTTCAGAGTGGCAAGTTGCACAAGATTTCACAGACAGAAATGTCCCCAGGTAGAATCCTCAAACTCAACATCAGGCTTTCAGAATCCTGGATGCACTCCAAAGCTGTTTCTTTGGCTGGGTACCATACTCATCTCCTCTGGGTTTGGTTGCTCATCCTGGACAAATTCTCCTGTATCCTCCATCTGTTTTCTGACCTCTCACAGCTGGAGAGGTAAGGCAGTCATCCCTCCCTTGTAACCTGAACAAGCTACCTTTCCAAGGCAGGAGAGAAAAGGGGGAACTGTAGATTGTAAAACTAGACCAGGCTCATTCTTTCCTATCCCAAGAACATCCTTATGTGCTCTGGGAGAAGATTAGCAGACTTGGTAGTGTTTCCAGACTGAGGGAAAACCTTCACAAAGGTCCTGCATGGAGGTAGAAGATGGTGTCTTCCAGGAGAGGCCAAGGCTCTGAGGTAAGATTGAACTCAAGGCCTCCTTTCTACACTTTGGTTCTATTCCCTCCTTATGCGACTAGAGAAGTTAGCCAAACCAAAGATATCAGGAATGAATCAATTCATGTATCTCTCCAACAAGTGGTTCAAGACATAAGTCTGCATGCCAATAAATGCAAGTGTGTCACACACTACAGCCAAATAAATATCCAAGGCACGTGGCTGCACAGGTGCGCTGGCGTACTCTGTTGTGTTGTGGCTCACACAAATGATTGTGTTTATCCGCAGCTTTCTACTTTCAACCACAGAGTCCACTACATAAGAGTGTTTGTTGGGTCTGATTCACAAAATCAATCTATGTGTGAAAACAATTGGCTTTTGCTTCTGGAGCTGGTAGTTAAGGCTAAAGCCCTTGACTTCACAGCTCTCTCCATTTCTAATATGTAGAGAAGAAAAGTGTCAACCTCAAGAAGACCATTGAACATCGTCTTTTGCCAGGACCACAATGACATCACAGCCAGAGGCCCTTAGAGTCAGCACTGGGTTGGAGCCTGCTTTACTGCTGAATAGTGGGAGACCGCCGAAGTCTCATAGCATCCCTGTGCTTCGGTCCTGTCTCCGAACCTGAATAGTGATCAGGTTGTCTCTCCATAGTCTCTGAAAGCGTATTATTCTTTCCCTAGTCCACTTCTGTTTGCCATGGGGTTCTGTGAAAGCTGGGACGGTGCTGGTGTTCGTGAGGCTTGATATATAGTGTATGACAGACTCAGAGCAGTACCTGGGTACTGGGTTACAGGAAATCTGCACCATCACCATCCCCTTGGTTATTACTCATGGTCCAAAAGGCCCTTGGCCTCAGACTCACCTCTGCAGACCCTGAACGCCTCACTGCCTGCTGGCAGCAGCCATCTGTTTCTAGGAGTTTCTCAGCAGTGGTGAGTTCTTGCCCATGGTAGAGAGTCTTAGTAATGACTCAGACACAATCCTAAACAGACTGCAAATAATCTTTCTATGGAAACAATGAGACACTATAAAACATACTATTTCCTGAGGGGCCTGGAGATTTTTCTTGTTTCTAGTCAGTCATGTTTTTAGCCATTTAGGAAGCAATTATAACGTAACTCTTCTCCGTCAACACAACTAAGATTTCCTCCGGATGGAAAAAAATGTGGTGTCTTAAATTAAGACCATCTTAGCTGTCGACTTTCAAAGCTTCCCTGGGTTTTAGAACCAGAGAGGACCTTGGAAACCAGCTCACTGATGCCTTGACTTTCAAACCAGAAGAGCTAGGGGCCAAAGGGTCACACAGCAGGTCAAAGACAAAGCTGAGAGAATCCACAAACCTTTGGTTCCCGGCACTTGCATAGTAGCTCACAGTTACTATAGATAGCTTCAGTTCCAGGGGACTTGATGGCATCTTCTGGTCCCTGTGGACACTCTCATGCCCTGGCCTCACCAGCATTCACCTAGGTACACACACATTCACCTACATTGTGTGTGTGTACGTGTGTGCATAATATATATATACATAATACATATATATGTATAATATATATACATAATAAATATATATAATACATAGTATGTATATATATTATACACACACACACATATATAACAAAGGCCTGAGGAGTGTGACAATGAATAGCCTGTGCAAAGGACACCCGCCCCCTGTGTGAGTGCAGAAATGGGGCAGAGACCAAAAGCTCGCTCAGCTACTGTTGCAAGTCCACACGCTGGCAATCACAGTATCCTGGCACACTGTGCATATCCACAGATAATGTTGAGTGTCCTGGAGTTTTATTATGTATAAACATTACTAAGCAGGTGGATTTCAAATCCACATTCTGCAAAGAATGAGAAATTGCCCAGACCTCTGCAGAGTATATCCTGGTGAAACTGTAGATCCCAGTTACTGGGTCATCTCAGAAGTCTACTGCCCTGTGCCTTTTTGGAATTTATACTACTATGCTTTTCCACCTCTTACATGGCCTCTTCTGTCCCTAGTCACCTCCACAGTGTTCCCACTCTCTCACATCAACCAAATAGTGACCCTGAGCCAAAGAACTAAGCAAAGAGGGCTCTGAGACCTGTACAGTCACGGAGCCTCCATAGAGAATACTTTTGCTATTTTGCAGTCATCTCCTAATGGATCGTGTATGTGTAGTATGACCCACCATGCAAGACAAAGGAGATCCAAACCTGGTTCATACACATGAGAACTAGGAGCAGAGCATGATGGGAGTAGGAACTCAAATGTGAGGGTCCCCTGATGAGCTGGTGCAGGGGCAGGTGACTGTGATGACAGCTGAAACACAAGACAGGAAATTGGGAGGGACCATGCCCCTCCTAAGAAGATCAGAGGGAAGGTAGTCAAGGTCATGAAGACAGTAGCTAATGTTGTGTGCCACGTCCTCTATACTTCCCCTAAATGAGGGTGATGGTGGCACATCTCAGTGTCCATTCCGGCTCAAGCACTGTACTAGACTAAGCTTTGACAGTCCTTTCACCAGAGGAGGAAACAGAGTTGAAAAGATGGGTAACTTGCCCCAAACCTCTATGCTGCCAAAGAGACACCTGTGGTTGGAATCAAGAACCTAAGCCATCCTCCTGACACTGGCTGCCCAGTTCCAGCATCCTGCAGCATCTCAGTGTGCCCAGAGTTTGGAAAATTTCTGAGCACAGAGACTCACATTTGGGAATTAGACACACACACACACACACACACACACACACACACACACACACACACACACCGCCAAGAAAAAAAAACAGAGTAAGAATCCAGTTACATCTGATCTGTATAGAAAACATAGGCAGGGTTGACCTGGGACAGAACCCTAGAGTAGACATCTATGTGTTGCAATGGATATGGAGCATTCAGGGCTGGGCCAGAAGCTCACAGAAAACATCACAGACCTACGCCGAAGTTCTGCCATCTTTAGCATGTGACTCTCTTCCTCTATCTTGTCATTCTGAATCACAGGCAACTGGTTCATCCCTCTATTCCTATTCCAGACAAGGAAGAAAAATGGATAGCAATGATATGAACAGGCAAACCTTTCTCCCAGGTTCCAAATACCTTCTGTTTACATTTCACTGAAAGAACCCATGACCACTACAGTCTTCGGCTAAAATAGGCAAAATGTTTTCAGGAGAGTACATGGTCAACACAAGCAAAATTAGGCTTTGTTAAGTGTCTTAGTTGCTTTCCTGTTGCTATGATAAAATACCATGGCCACGGCACCTTACAGAAGATCTTATTTGGGCTTAGAGATAAGTGTCCATCACAGTTGGGAAGCATGGGAGCAAGCGGAAGGCATGAAGGCAAGAGCAGGAAGCTGAGAGCTCACATCTTAAACGGCAAGCATGAAGGAGACGGGGTGGGGTGGGGGCGCGGGTGATGAGAGAACACTGGGAATAGCATGAGGCTTTAAAACCCCAAAGCCTGGAGTTGCCCTACCCCAAAATCTACATCATCTGTGAATTATTAAAGCATACCAAAGAGCTGATCCTGAATATCCAAAGCTGCAGGATCTCCACAACACAGGGGAATAGCAAGATAACTGGGAGGAGTCCTGGCGAGGACTCAGTAGTGTGGTGGATCAGAAGTCAGACAGACCCCTTGAACCAAACCAATGACTCACTGCAATGAACACTTGTAAGTGAAGATGTGTGGACAGAGGGTTATACTGTGGCACACGCTGTAACACACAAGAGCTTTCACAATGAGATGTTTTCTATGCTTTGGTGTTTTTTTTGGATTTTCTTTTTCTTTTTTTTTTTTCTTTTGGTTTTATTTTATTTTGGGGGGATTGCAAATGTGAAATGTGGATACGAGGAACGAGAAGAGTGGGACTGGGGTGCATGATGTGAAACTCACAAAGAGTAGATAAAAAGTTGAAATAGATAAATAAAACAAGCCTCAAAGCCCACTCCCTGTGTCATATGTCCTCCAGCAGGGCCACGCCTCCTTGACCTCTCCAGACAGCACCATCAGCTGAGGACCAAGTGTTTAAATACGTAAAGCTATGGGGGACATTGCTGTTCAAATGACTAGATTAGCCAAGACAAAGCCAAAATGGCTAGAATTTAATGACTAAAAGAAAGAACTATCTGTAGCTCGTCTTTACTATTGTTTGGGTTTTTTTCTTTTTCCCTCCCCAACCCCAGTTTTACCCCTTATCACTAGATAGGAGAGAAAGAAGAAGAGTGGGGAGAAAGAAAGAGAAAGAGAAAGGGAGAGAGAGAGAGAGGGAGAGAGAGAGAGAGAGAGAGAAAGAGAGAGAGAGAGAGAGAGAGAGAGAGATGGAGCCTCGTGTCTAATTTCTTTGTTCTTATTTCTTCTTTGAGCAAGACAAATAACAACTACTATCAATCCCCTGAATGACAGACAACCACCAACCCTGACTACCACTTGGGAAGTTGTCTTAGTTAATGACTGTTGGCTATGGTCAAACACCAGAACCAAAAGCCACTTGGGGAGGAAAGAGTTAATCCCATCTTACTCTTCTTATAACAGTCCATCACTGAGGAAACTCAGGGTGGGATCTCCAGACAGGAACCTGGAGGTGGGAACTGAAGCAGAGGCCATAGAAGCGTGCTGCTACTAGCTCATTAGTCATGGTTTGCCCAGTCTGTTCTACTCTTTTATCCAACCCAGGACTACCTGCCCAGGGCTGCTCTACCAAGTGATCTGGGTCCTCCCGTATTAACCACTCATCAAGAAAATGTGTGACAGATTTGCCTATACACCAACCTTCACAACCGAATGACTCTTTTGTGTTTTTTTTTTTTTAATTTTTATTTTATGTATATGAGTACACTGTAGCTGTCTTCAGACACACCAGAAGAGGGCATCGGGAACCCATTACAGATGGTTGTGAGCCACCATGTGGTTGCTGGGATTTGAACTCAGGGCCTCTGGAAGAGCAGACAGTGCTCTTAACCTCTGAGCCTTCTCTCCAGCCCCCCACCACAGTGACTCTTGATTGTGTCAAATTGACAAAAAACTAACTGACAAAGAGACGAAGACAGAAGGATAGTGAGTTTGAGACCTACCTGTCCTACAAAACAAAGCCCCGCATCAAAAGAACAAAAGCAGATAACATAAAGCAGGCCAGTTGGGGTGCTAACTTAGTTACAGGCCCTGCTCTGGGCTAAGAGCTTCCTTTCCCAGATTCTGCCCAAACCCAGCCCAGTCTCTTTCATTCATCAGGGAAAATGAGAAGTTGCAGACTTTGTCCAAAGTTCCATGTGACAGCTGAGTGTCTGACCTGATTCCAAATGATGCTTGGCTGAGTTCAAAGCCTTGGCAAATGAGACCATGGACCAGACCCTGACCATTGTCTATACAGCATCCACAGCTGCTTTTCAGCCACAATAGCCAGGCTGAGTAGTTGCAACAGACAACATACAGCCAGCAGAGCTTACTGTCTAGTCCAAAAGAAGCCTGCTGACCTCTGCTCTAGGTCTATGTGGGACATTGCCTCTCAGTAACCAATACCAAAAGAAATAAAACTTGGCAACGGCCACCCCATAGCCCATTGCCAAGTCATTCCAGTGAATCCCACGAAGACAGTAATATCTTCATTGACAAAGAAAGTGAGGTGCAATCATGTTTAGCAATAGCCTGGGGTCCAAAATTCTGACTGTCAGAGGCAAGGATTGTCTGTGTCGGGGATGTTCATCACATGTATGCAGGTGTGTGCCCATGTCCATATGCAGAAGCAAAAGAGGATACTGAATGACTTGCTCTATCACTCTCCAACCTATGCCCTTGAGACAGGCACTGAACCTAGAGGTAGGCTGGCAGCCAACAAGCCCCAGTGATCCTCCTGTTGGTCCAGCCCCCATAGCACTGGACAAGTGCTGGCGTTACAGGTTCAGTCAGCCACACCTAGTTCTTCACTTGGCTTTGTGGTTTTGAACTTGGGTCTGCATGCTTGTGCAACATGTGCTCTTACCTGCTGAGCCATGATCCCATCCCTGAAGAGCTAAATTTCTACCAAGAGGTAGAGATAAGGTCATTTGAGGTGTACGTTCACCACCTGCCTCCGGTACCATCTCTCTATCTCAGTGCATTTGAGACAGATCTACAAGGCAGGGCATAGAGACAAATCTCTGTCTTGTAGATTAATTGTTCCTAAAAGAATACCGCAATTCACCAATGCTGATTTTGATTAAAATAATCAGGATGATTTCCTACTTCTAAAATACTGACAAAATAGCTTTTTTATCTGTGAAGACAAAAAAAAGGGAGGATTATTTAAATCAAGATTATGTACAACACGAATCCTAATTACTACACGATTACCTAGCTAAGAAAGTGGGTATTCGTGAATGTTTTTCTGCTGGCAGTCAAACCCAAATTAATAGCATTCTGAGCTGATGTGGATCACAGATAAAATTAAATTAATGTGACTCAGAGCCAGCTCTGTTTATAAGCAAAGCCCAACTACAAAAGAAAAGAAACATTTTAAGATGCAAAATTATGCCCCCGAGCACACGCCAAACATAGATTTTTAATTAAAGCACTGAGACTTTTTTTTCCTCTCTCAGTTGTTCAATTTGGATATTTACCAGAGATGTCAGGGCTAGTCTGAAAGTAGGGTCTAGGGTTCTGAGTACTGCTGAAGGTAAGAAAAGAGCCAGGACGGGTTTTCCCAAAGTTTAACCAAAGAAACCATTCCTGATGAGAGTTTGGATACTCCCCTCTAAACCAAAATGAAAGAACCCCAGGAAGAAAGCAGAGTACCTAGAGGCTTTGTGTTCTCAGACAGTTTGCTACTGGAACTCAAAGCCTCGCTTTACAGATCTAACAAACATCCACCAAGTCACCTTGCCTGCCCTAATTGTCTAATACCCTCCATACCCTGGAGTGAGCAGGAAACGGATCACCTAGCCCAGTGGTTTTCAGGCCTTAAAAGACCCATACTTTTCATTCGGCATCTCCTGTGGATGTTGGTGTAGCTCTCAGGACCAAGCTAATGGTTAGCAGAGGGACCACACTAATGACCTCTCCCCGGGCTCTAGTCTAAAACCCAGTGTCGACCCAAACTGTAATGGCCACAGGCATGGAGAAGTTCAAGACGGACAGATCGGCATCTGAGTCTCAATTCCACATCTGTGAAATGGAGACAGTGTGATTGATGGCCTAGGTGACTGGGTCCTTCCAGGAATAGCTCTCAGTAAAACAGATCAGTAGCAAACACACTCTTAGCACCAGGATCTGCAAATGGATATCACAACCCACTCACAGATACCCTCCTTCTTGGGTCAAAGAACCTGGCTCAGGAATATGCCCAGACATCACCCCAGAACACTGGCAGGATTGGGGAAGGAAACAGACCGCCAGACTCTGCCTGCTCCAGCCCTCTTTACCTTGCGTGGTCGAAAGCCAATCAATTTCTCTACCATCTCATTTCCACGCATAGACCTCAGGCTTCCTTATCCCGTTTAATCTCAGCTACCCTGCAGGCCACATGAACCCTGAATCCCCAGTTTAACAAACATTTATTGAACACCCTCGGGTTCCCCTTCAGAAACACACACCAGAAAAGAATAAAAAATGAAACAAGAACTATTTCAACCAAGGAAAAAAACAGCTCCGACATCTCCAGTGTCATGTGTGTGCACAGGGGAACATTATAAGCCTCATTTTCATGGGAGGAAAACAAGGTATAGAGGGGCCTCCCTCGACAGCTAGCAGTCTATGCCAGCTGCTGTTGTTCCCATTGCTGCCATTGTCTCAACTCCCCATTAAGGCTCCAACCAGGGCTTCTGTTTAAGACATCCCCTGCCTCATCTCACCCAGTCCAAAGCCACTGTCCCACAGAGCCTTCCTATCTACCCCAGTCAAGAGCGTCCATCCCTATGTAGAGACTCAGAGCACAGTTTCATCTCTCCTGTTATCTTCGTACCTGACACACTGCAATCCAAAAGCTGCCACTTCTAAGTTTCCTCTGGCAACACTGGCATTGTATGACCTTTCTCCAAGGAGAGAAACATTCCACCCACCACCCCAGATCATCTCTACAAGGGAAGGAAGGAATTCTTATTCCCACTTCTTGAAATGCTAAGCACTATGGTAGGATATGTTAGTCCTTCCCCTCCTCCCACCCCAAGAAAATACTGTGATGAAAGCAATTTAAATGAGAATGGTCTGCTCTAACTCAGAGTTCAAGGATGTAGACCATCATGTCAGGGAAGTTCTGATAGCAGAAGCTGGAGACAGCTGGTCACATAGAAAAGTAAGGATGACCACACTTACTAGCCCTACAAGACCAAGGAATGGTGCCAAACCACTGTAAAGTGGATAGTCCCACCTCAATCAAACTATCCCAGATATTCCCTCATAGGCATGCCAGAGACTTATCTTCTAGATGATTCTGTACCCTGTCAAGTTGATAAATATTGACAATCATCACACCGAATACCCCAAAGAAAGCCCTTTGGGCTCTGGTACCCTACTATATCCCTATGACCCTCCCCCCAGCACTGAAGAAGCTCCACCCATGCCCATTCACACACACACACACACACACACACACACACACACACACACACACACACACACACACACACCAGGCCTGGAGCCACACATCCAGTTATTCTTGATGAATCACAAAGCATGGTGATTCAAGACATTGTTGCTAATAAAAGAAGAAGGCCCTTTGAGGAGCCCTGACCTCTGCCCATCCCAACCCTGCCCAGAGTCAAACTTCTCTCTTAACCTTTCAGAATTTCTAAATTGTTCTACTGAGGTGCTAAGATCCCTCAGCCTTCCAGCCACGTGACCTACATCATCGAAAAAGCCTCCCAGGAATACCAAGGGCATCGAGTTTCTCTCTCTATTCTGGGAAGTTCTAAACATAGGTAAACCTCAAGAATTACCCCCTATTCCTCGGAAAACCAAAGCAAGCGAACCAACGAACAAATAAGCAAACAGAGCCAAGCCATTACAAGATATCCAAATCCCAGCTGGATTTAGATCCAAGGTATCCTAGTTGGTAGAGTTCCAAGGAAGCAAGGTACTCTGAACTGACACTGACCTTGGAGTACTCCAAGGTGAGTTCTGACTAAAGCCTTCTCCGTAAGCACACAGTTTATGCTGGCTCCCCACCCTGGGCCTATGTGTCTTTTCCCCTAAAACAGGCTATGCAGACACCTGAAGAAGCAAGATACCAGCAATGCCTGTCAGTGAACACTTATTTTACAATGTGGTCACAGCATTGGTTCCCAGAGATTTGACCCACAGTCCTGCTCTTCCCAGGTTATGAAAAGTTTGAATCCCTGGTTGTTTGTCATGAGCCTTGAACTTGCTGAGCCATAGCTCTCAAATAGAGCACCGCCCACCCCACCCCCCATCATTGCTGCCAAGAGACAAAGGGCAACCCCAGCCTTCCAGCCTTTCCCATCTCCGTACTTCCTACCTGACTTCTCTAGGATCCGTTTGGCTTCTGAAAGAATCAACTTCATTTTTATGATTCTATGAAACATAGACATAAGATACATAAACCAAAGAAGATGTGACTAGGGAATACCTATAGAGACAGACAGCAGTTCCCAGAAGGCCATCGTTTTCTAGTCCAGACAGAGACTAGGCTGTTTCTAGCAAGAGCACTGTGAAGAGAGTTTTGCCACTTCTGACCCAATGTTTTGCTTTTCTCCTCCTCCTGTTTGTTTTTGTCTGTCTGGTTGGTTGGTTGGTTGGTTGGTTGAGGCAGGGTGTCAAATAGGCCAGGATGACCCCAGGACTCTTTATGTAACCCAGGAGCATCTTGTACTTAGGATTTTCCCCATTCACCCTCCCTAGTGCAGGGATTACGGGCATGCCCTACCACACCCATTTTTGTGGTACTGGGGATCAAAGCCAGGGCCTCATGCCCTCTATCAACTAAGCCCATCCTCAGCCCAGCATCCCATTTCCCCACCACCACCACCTTCTTTTGAAGACAGCATCTAATTATGTAGCCCAAACCTGGCGTCAAACTCACCATCTGCTCTAGTGTGCTGAGATCTCTGGTACTTGCTTGTGGGGAAAGAGACTCTTGTTCGCACACTTCTTTTTCTAACCATCTTTGTGAAAGTAAGAGAAAATGGCTCATTCCGCCACCTCCTATCTGTAGGATGACGGACAGCAGCTTCTACATCTGCTGTGGCTGGAAGCTGAGATCAAAATCCAGTGCTGGCAACACCTGTATAGTTTAGAAGCAGAATGGCCTTTTTTTTTTGAACCCATGCTTTACCCTAGCTTTTCAAGGAGAACACGCCCAGACTTACCAGCCACTGCACAAAGGCTTAAAAACAAGAGCCATTTCCCAGGTTTTCCTCAGCTGCCTCACACAGCTGCCATCTCCCAACAACTTGAGGAACAAACTTAACTTTTCTAAACAAAAATAATTTCATCATTTTGTGTGGCATTAACACCCCGCCACCTCGATATGTTATCTATATTTTTCTTGTTGACATCCAACCAATTCAGAGGTAAAAATCCATCCTCCGGTTTTCCTGTGGGTCGTAAATCATAAAAAGGTTATATTTTATGAAAACCGAAGCTGAGACGCAAACAGCATATTTATATCCAAAGAGTTTCATCCATTAAGCAGCAATGACAGGGCCCTGTGGGCCAGAATCTAGTTTTCTTACTTAAAAAGCTTAGTTCTTTTGTAGACTCCTGCAGGGACCTATAACAGTTGGAATTGGGTTTTTTATGCCTTTGAGGCCTCTGAATGAATGTTACACTTTTCCATTATTTTCCTTTTTCTTTGGAGAAAACCAGGCTACCTGCTTATTGCCTAAAACCCGCACCCCACGATTGTACTGTTGTAAAATCAGTCTTCTGCCCTTCTCTTCCCACCCCTCCCCTACACCCCCATACTTGGTTCAGACTGTGTTAAGCAAAGTTGGAGTGTATTTGCTGAGGTGGGAGTGGATCACTGAAATAGGCTGGGCTGATGGACAGCACACCCAGACACAACTTCCATCCAAGGCATCCCCCAACAGTCCTGACCTCCCCTGCTTCACCAAAAATAAAAATTAGAAACCTTAAATCTTGATACTGCCCCCCCCCACCCATGCTTGAGAATGCCTTCACGTCCCCTGACTATTTCATGAGGTGGTACATGGCTGGCATAGAAAGGTGTAAGTCAGGATCTTGAGTTTCTTGTTCCTGCCCAATATTTTAAAAAAAGTTAGCAGGGCAGCCCCTGGGGCTATTAAAAGATGATGCCTCGGCCTGGTTTGTCAATGGTGTAATTGTGGTCATGAATATACATGTAGGTTTGCGGAGAGATGTGAGTGTAGGACTGTGACACCAGGCAAGGAAACCCAGGCTCAGAGCCCATGAAATGATCATCCAGCAACTAGCCGGATAATCACTAACAATTAAGAAAATGAGATATCTGAGCTCGAGTCCTCTTCTGCCCACTTGGAACATATATTTGTTCTTTTGATGTCCTGTGTGAATAGGGGAGCTTTATCTGACTGCTGATGGGCTAAACAATGTGTCCGAGTTGTAATATAGAACTCAATTTGCTGAGACTATCATCTGAAAGGCTTGGACAATTTATCGAACACCGTAGATGAAAGAAAGAGAAGGGGGAAAAATTTTAAAACTGACCACTTCTAAAATGAAGAAAATAGGGCCGTAAAGGGTATTGTAATATACTTTAATCTTCCTTAATGTAGAAAAATATGAAATGCCATTAAATCTTCCTTTGAAATGGATGTGGTCGCATGGCTTGAGCACCCAAATCTAGTTAATGAATCTATTGTGAAGGCAAACAAACTGGAGAAAGGCAGTGGAGGAGTGATCTGTGCATTATCCAGCTAATTCAGAAGATGAAAGGAGGAAAAATTAAAGTTAAATTCACATAAATATTAGCGTTCGGGAGAACAGTTGCAGGTGTAAAAAGGAAGTCGGCATGTTCCCTTCCGCTGTTGGGAACAAGCAGGGTGCTTTCGGCTCAAGAGCAAAGTCGGGAAAGATGAAAGCGTTTCAGGGGGCCTAATAATTAACATTTTAAAAGGTTTTCTTAATAAAAAATGATCCGACAATAATAGCAATTTAATCATTTTTATTTGAAAAATTAGATTGATTGCAAACGTTCATTTGTACAGAAGTGGCGTTTATGGGGTTTGGATGAGCTTACCCAATCCAGTCTTCCCGTTAATCACTTTCTGTAGCGTCAGAATAAAAGAGAAAAAAAGCAAGATGCCGGCAAGGCTCTGGGGTAGTCGTAGTGGGGGATGGGCAGTCCTTCCTAAAGGACCCGGTGTCTTAGCTAACCTGCCCTCCTCATTGTAGTCAGAGTCTTACCAAGGAAACTCAAGCCAGGATAGGGATGCCACTGGGGAGACAAACATTACGTAGGGGGCCTGCTGGTGCCGACATGGGCCACCCAGGGTGGAAAATAGCTTCACGAGCAGAGTGTCTTCCGCATGGAATGAAGTTTTTACCAAATCAGCACAGTGTAGAGGCTCCACCTGAGCCCGGATGTCATGGATACAAAGACTTAATGACAATTAGCTTTGACAGCATTATAAATGATAATTTATCTTCAGTTCAGGGCATTTAAAACCCTGTCTACAGACATAGTTTAATGTGATCTTCGAATGAGAGCTCCTGCTTTTGGGGGAAGTTAGCATCTACTTCAGCTCTGTAAGGAGCGCCAAGAGACCTGTACTGTCAGCCTAGAAAGCACAATACAGGAACTGAGGCATGGCTGGCTACCAGGGACTACCTATCACTCTCCTTTCTCCATGTTGGACATCGCTCAGTGGCCTGGCTTAGACATCTCAAGTTGAAACAAAACAGCACAGACTAACAACAGAGAATCCCAATTCCATTTCTCAGAGGGAATGTGAAGGCCCAGCTTAGGTCTAATGTCCGCTATGGATCCAATCCATGATCAGTATAAATGTAGCTGTGGGAGACACACAAGGGATGAGAAACATCCTCGAAGATGGGTCTAGAAGATGCCCTAATCCCTTTACATAGGATCAGGAAAGCGTAAGCTTAGATCTTAGATGTCAGATGGTTCAATGTAAGTTTGCTTCCTTGTCAGTCAGTCTGAGTGACAAGGTCCCTATTTCACAGGGCAGGTAGATGTGAAATGTGAGTTCATTTAAATAATTGCATGGAAAAAGGCCACTCAGCAAAACCAAGGCTCTGAGGTTTACCAGAAGGCCGCATTAGCTCTGGTCTCTCAGGTGTTTCCCCTACCCTAAGAGGCTTTCCAGAATGTCCTTTTCACTCCTTTTTACTGCTGTCCATTAAAGCAGTATTCACACTCTCAATTTCTCTAACCTAGTTTGTTTCCCATGATCTAAAAGTACTACTGCCCATGATGGGTGCTCAATAAATACAACAATTTCAAAGGGAAGAGGATCTAGTCACCAAGTACCCATAGTTCCCATGAGAACAGGTGAGTTAGCAGTGAAGTATATCAATTCTGGATCCAAAGTGAACCAAAAATTTTCCATTGGCCCGCCTAATATCACAATATAGTCTGTTTGTCTGAGGGCCATGCACAGAGGCAGGCTTCCCTGGGCTTCTCTCTAGAAGCCTGAGACCTCCTCCATGTTTAGTGGGGTCTGCAAATATTAGATTTAGAAGGAATGACTTGGCCTGACCTTGGACAGGACCATATTTATTCACAGTGCTGGGGCATGACGTCACCCAACTGCACAGATGGCTAAAATGCCCACAGAGGAAGACAGGGCCTCTTACAGGGTGGGAATGACTTCCCTAGTCCGCAAGGGAAGCTGGGAATTGTAGTCTTTTAGCATGAAACAATCAAAGAGGCCCACTAAAGTCGTATTTGAAAAAGGCCAAGCGGTTCCTAAGAAAGTGGACAGACATGTCCCTGTAACTTGCGTTGAGGGAGCTCTGTATAATTCTCACTGTGGTGCCCTTTCTTGTTGGACTCTCTAGACAAGTTAGTCAGCCAACACTGTACTGATTCCTGCAAAAGCTTCACACTCCTGGAACAAGGTCAGGAAAGAAAACCTACAAAAAAAGTGTTAGTGCTTTTCCATGAATAAGGAATTCTAGGGAATTTTCTTCCCTTTCTCATCCCCAAAGATTCTACAATAACTAGAAAAGAAAATTAGATTGTAAATTTTTTTTTTTTGTATTTGACTCTACACTTGCATTCTGAGTCACAGTCTAAGGTTTGCTATTGCTCTAATGAAGCACTCTGACTAAAAGAGAGTGTATTTCTCTCTCATCATTGAAGGAGCTCAGGCAGGCCAGATTCTGAAGGCAGGAGCTGATGCAAAGACCATAGAGGAATGTTGCTCCTCGGGGCTTGCTTCTCATAGAAGCCAGGACTGCTCGCCCAAGGTTGCACCACCTACAATGGGCTGGGCCCTCCCCGCATCAATCACTAATTTTAAAAAATGGCCTGCAGGCTTCCTACAGCCGGACCTTATGAAAGCATTTTCTCAAACAAGAGTCCCTCCCCTCAGATGACTTCAGTTTGTGTCAGACAGACGTAAAACTAAGCAGGACAACCATCTTGTTGCCTCTGTTTTGATTTGTCTGTCTGTCTGTTTGTTTGTGGTTAGTATGTATGCTTGCTTTTAAGGAAATCCTGTTTCTCCATGGTGAGCAGCCCACTGGGGTCTTAATGGAGTAAGAAAGTACACGAAAGGCGCAAGAAACAGAACAACCATGAAAGGCTGGGGACATTTATTGATTTGAGGCAGGCGATTTCCTGCCTTTGACTTTGCTGTACTGGGTACCAAAGAACAAGAATTAAGTTTAAAAACAAAAGTGAGCCTGGACTCTCAGTGCTCTCATCTGCCCTTCCCTCTGGCTCTGAACTCTGTGTTCTTCCCATAAGGCATCAAATCAGGTCTCCACACTTAGGCTTTTGAGTCACTGCAAAAGAACAGTCAGGACCCCCAGAGAAGCTGCGAACCATCTTCTCTGAAGGAGGTATGAACCACAGAATGCACAAGGGTTTTCTTCCCCCCCACCACCACATCCCCAGAATTTAAGAACTGTTGTTTGTCTGAAATCCATATAGTTGGGCAATTTATATTTTACCTGGCTATTCTACCCCCAATATGAACCCCCTGACACCACTTTGAGTGTTTTCTGTCTGATTTGGTTACAGTGGGCTGGTTCTTGGTGGTGGTGTGATTTGGAAGTTCTGCTACCTTGTGGGTTCATTGGATTGACTGCCAAATCTCTAATCCTGGGCAGTCTTCAGTCTGCCCATGCCTTTAGCTGAGCAACGGTCATTGGTAGTTGCCCATGTTGTACAGGACAGAGATGGCATAGGTATCAAAATAAAGAACCCAGGAAGAGGAGTCACAGGAAGGAAAACCTCCAAACAAACCCAAAATTGGGAGAGCAATGAATCTCTTTGGGGACACCTCCCCTCTGAGAGGCCACTAGGACTTTAAAGATATGTTTAAACTACCGCTTTGTATGACTGTGGACAGTGGGATCGTTTTCTGTGTGTATGAGTTCTTGCTCTGCATATATTATTATTTGTGCATGTTTGTGCCTGGTCCCCATGAAAACCAAAAGAGGGTGTTGGGTCCCCTGGGACTGGAGTTAAAAAGGGTTTTTGAACCAACATGTGATTACTGGGAACTGAACCTGGATCCTCTGCAAGAAGAGCAAAGTGGTCTTAACTACTGAGCCATCTCTCCGACCCTGTCAATGGATTAAATAGTATGGAGAGAGCTCTAGTTATCTAAATATAGTTATTAAATAATCTAGTTATTAAAGTTATCATCACCCAGCAAGAGTGATCAGACATGCATCTCAGACATGCATCTCAGCACAGTACATACCACGGCCTAGTGTGTCTAGGGCAGGCTTTGTACCTAGCCAAGCCCTTCTACTATGTGTAAAACATCTTCATGTCCACACCATTTCCCTAACGTTCCTGCATAGAAAGTTGACAAAATTTCTAAAGACTTTAATGGTAACAACAATCTAAATTTTCAAAAATGTTCATAAATGTTAAGCGAGGATAAAATAATTAAATAGGATAATATCTAAATGTATAAAGAATAGATGTTCACACTCTGGAATTTTTAAACAAGTAAGAGAATGGTCAGACAGTCATGGCTTCCTTTATGCTGGGCATCCTATGAGGACTGGTTAAATGATGTCTTGTGATAGAGAAGAGTGTTTAATGATATGCAAAGCATTGCAATAGATTCTGAACATTGAGTGATTTTGTTTGGATCATGGATGTAGAGGCATGCATCAGATGCTCACAAATGTCACCTCTGAGTGGTGTGTGGTTACAGGTAATACTTATTTAATGATTCATACTTGTTTTTAGTTTTGTATTCTCTATAGTGACTAGAGAGTATTTTTTTATAATATAAAAAATTGCTTTAAAAATTTTAATAGTGGATCAGCTTTCGAGAGACTAGGAGAGGAAGATTTCTACAAGTTCAAGGCTACACTGAACTGTACTGCAAATACCAAGCCATGCAGAATTATTACACATGCATACTGAAGCATATAGGAGGTGAATTATCACACATGCATACTGAGGCATATAGGAGGTAAAACTGGTTTAGGAGATTATGGAATGCCCTGGGTATGTGCATATAACATCTCTATCTTTTCATTCCTATTCCTCCTCTTCCTCCCCTCCCTCTCTTTTCCCTTCCTTTCACCATTTCACTCCCTTTCCTTGCTCCTCCCTCCCTTCATCCCAGGGAGACTAATGGGTTCTGGCCTCTGCCTAGACCATCTCATTCACTTATGGTCCTATACTGGTCCTGTATGCTGAGCAGGGTGGCTGTGGACCCTCAATGTCCCATCTGGAAATAGCCCACACTGGTGATCCACAAAAACTGTTCTTTCCCTGGTCTTTGCAGGCAGTCCCTTTCATCCCAGGAGATAGAAGTCATCCTTGGGAAAGATGGTCTTTGTTAGATGAATCAACCAAAGTGAAGTCAGATTTTTTCCAGGCCATCTCCTTCAAACTTACACTTCCAGTGAGTGCCATCAATTTCCAAAACAAGAAAAAGCAAGTTTCAAAATTCAGATATGCACCTGAAGCCCTCCCTCTGAGGGGTGACTGGCAGCCATGTATAGAACTCCAAGAGACTCTCAATCATTGGAATTCAGATGCACACACAGTCCAGTGGGTGCTGGGGAATCAAAATGTCAGGCATTCTGGAACCTTCCAGAAGGCAAAAGTCTTAAGGCTATATGTTATATGTATCCTTCAACTTACATGCAGAGAACATGCCAGACCAAGCAAACCACACACTCACAGTAACCACATTCAAAACCAAGGCATGGCCAGAACCCTGGAGGTGTCTGACGAGGAGGGCGGAGACAATTAAGGCTGGACCAGCCCCGATGGAGCTCTGACTGCTACCCTAAAGAGCATCTGCTCTCCCTGCAATTCTGTGGAGCGCAGAACACAGCAAGCTAGATGCATCAGCCCTCCACATGAATTCTAGGTCTCAATACTTCTTTTTCTGCCTCTACTGACATGCAAGTTAAAATCTAGCCAGAGGCTCTATTTCAGTTCAGAGAATCCTTTTAGAAATCCAGGTCAGGGACTCAGGTAGCCAACAGCCTGTGGAGCAACATGCCTAAGTTTTATTGTGACTACTCTGATACATATCTTACCCGTGATTCTCTGTCTGTGAGGAAGACACACTGCAGTGGTCGGAAACACAAAGAGAATGTGAAAGACTATTACCAGAAATGGATGGAAGAGCAGACCCAGAGCCTGATTGACAAAACAATGGCTGCATTTCAACAAAGAAAGATGCTCTCCAGCTCAGTTCTCTGCTCCCCCCGCCTGCAGAGGACGTGATCCCACCTCTCCCAGTCTTCTGGGTCCTCCTTGGCCTGGCATGATGACTGTATCCCACATGGGAGACCCTCACATGATGCCAATGATGGGCCCTCCTCCTCCTGGGATGATGCCTGTGGGACCTGCTCCTGGGATGAGACCACCCATGGGAGGCCACATGTCCATGATGCCCAGGCCTCCAAGGATGAAACCTCCTGTCCCTCCTATGATGGTACCCACACGTCCTGGCATGACCTGCCCAGACAGAAAAGAGCAGAAGCGCTCTTTATTGTTTTGTATTTCTTGTTGTTTCACCAAGAGATCTTGGTGCTGAGTCTGGGTGTTTACTAGATGCATGGCGAGGAAACTTCCCTTCCTAACAGAAAGAATACTTTTAGAGAGAGAAGTGATACAAAAAAGTGCAGTTTTCACTTATATTGTGAAATGTGAAAATAAAATTGTCAGCTGTTTTAGTTTAAAAGAAAGGAAGGAAGGAAGGGAGGGAGGGAGGGAGGGAGGGAGAGAGGGAGGGAGAGAGGGAGGGAAGAAGGAGAAAGGCAGGTCAGACTAGGCCCCAACACCCACAGAAGAGCTGTCCCTGTCCCTTGCCTTGCTAAGCACACAGGCTTCCTCCCATTTTCAATTGCCACCAGATCAGCTCCCATCACCAAGCCTCAAGGGTGTCTACAGTTAGGTGGGTATGGCACACAAAGATTCTATCTTCTCTTCAAACGACTGACCTATGGATGTTCCTTTACCTTTCCCAGAACCTCAGCCCTCCACCCCCAACTAAGATGCCTGTTTGCAACTGGCCACACCCACAGCCCCAGAATCTGTAGAAGAGCAAATGGCCTCTCTCCATGCGGGTGGTCAGGGAGGCCTATGCACACCATGTCCTCAGCTCAGGACGAAACCGGCCTCTGTCCCCTTAAAACAGCTCAGGGAAAATGGAGAGAAACTCTACCATTAACTCCTTGCCCGAGGAGGCACCAGTTTCTTTAAATCTGATTGCAATCTTAGCAGGCCTGAAACAAAAGCCTCCCGACCCCTGGAAGATGACTTCCATGAAAGTAGAGCTCATTTCAGAAAATCAAAGCAAAGAAAAATATTGAATACAATTCCAAGGCATAATGCATTATTATGGGCTTTTATGGATTTTATGTATAATTTCATGTAAAGTTAAGAGGCTGAAGCGATCTCGTACATTCAGCTGTGTTATCGGCCCAGCACCAAACAAGTTCCACATCTTATTATGTTCACAGTTGACACACTATTAGAGAAATGTGCAGCTGTCTTACTCTACTATTCATTTCCTCATTACTATTTTATAAATATATGATTAACAGTTATTGTAGCTGCCTAATTCACATTTATTGCAAAATGCAAACCCCACAAATGAATGCTCAAAGCAAAGGGATGTGGTTTTAGAGTAATTTAAATTTTACAGTTCCATTTACTCTGCTTTTTAATTTGCTGTGTAATGAGCCTATTAGAATACAGCACATCTGGAAGTTCTTTGGGGAACATTTAATTTTCTGTGGCTTCAGTACTAACAGAACTTGGACCAGAAAGCCCACAGATGCCTAGAAGACTCTACAAATCCACGCATTTTATGCGGAGATGCTGGTTAATTGTGCAGATGAGACAATTACAGCAGAGCCTCAAGAATGGCTTCTGGGTGCTTAAAAAAGAACTCGCTGGCAGAGAACCTTTCTCTTTGCAAAGTTTCCCCATTAAAATCCTAAAATTAGAGGCCAGAGAGAGGGCTCGGGGGTGGGGGTGGGGGTGTGAAGGTGCTCGCTGCCATGCCTACTGACTTGAATTTGATACCAAAGAGAACAAATTCTCAAAAGGCGTCCTGTGACTTCAACACAGAGCGCTCTCTCTCTCTCTCTCTCTCTCTCTCTCTCTCTCTCTCTCTCTCTCTCTCACACACACACACACACACACACACACACACGAATACAAGAAAAAAAACTTAAAAAGCAAAAAAAACCTTGAAACTAAGATTCCCTGGTTGTTGTTGTTCCTGTTGCTGTTGTTGTTGTGGGGGTTATTTTGGCTGTGGAGCTTTTGTGGGGTTTGGGGTGGGGACGACACATGCACATGTTTCTGATTCAGCCTGGAAGCTATCTCAAGGTGTGCACTTTGACAGATTCATCTTGCTTTGTGCCCACGTTCTAAGGAGCCCCACTAGCCTTTTTCCACCTTGCATAAAGGCTCAGCAATTTGTGCTGCTTGCACAGCAAAGCTGTGTATCCTCTAGGCCCAGCCTGAGCTAAGAGGCTGCCACAGAGCCTACACCACACCACAGAGGCATCCTGGATATTTGCAATTGATTTGAATATTACCTACAGATCACTGCTGCGGAACTCATGTTTGAGAAATAATGTGAATCCGTTGCCATCGATTAGCTAATTTATGTTCTACAACTAATCGAAGCACAAATCTCATTAGCCACAGGTCAGTAAGGCTCGGAGAGAAAAAGACAATCATTTTGGTAGCCCAGTTGGCTGTAAAGACACAATTAGAAGCCACCAGGCTTCTCTCTCCTTTTGCCCAAGCTGACTGTGAAAGAAAAGAACAGTCAGCCAGTCTCCTGGCTGAGGCCACTTTGAAAAAAAAAAAAACCTGTCAATTCAATGATCCAAGGTACCTCTTTTACTTAATATGATAACAGAAAATGCAAGTTTATGGTTCTTCAAAGTATAGAATGCCCACCAGCTACTGGTACTGGGGAGAGGTAAGTTTTCATGGGGGAGGAGTAAGGCTTCCCATACTCTAATTCTATGTGCATTGAACTATTTCCCAGAGCACAAGGGAACCGTTCAAGAACCAATTAGGTTTTGCAATCCAGACGCACCTGCGCTTCACCCGGGATCTGCTTCATTCCTCAAGCCCCATTCAGATCAAGCGGTTCAGAGACTTTTAAACCAAGTTTAAATATGGACAGTGATTGGAAAATGACAAAAGAGAGTAAACTCTCTGGGCTGGGAAGATGGCTTAGCCAGTGAAGTACTGAATGTGCAGGCATGAGGACCTGAGGTTGGGTCCTTAATATGCTCACGGAGAGCCAGGCACTAGAGCGTTTGTCTATAACCCCAGCCATGGGGAGAGGGATGGCAGGGACTGAAGTAGACACTTTGATGACTCCTGGATTCCATACTGACATGCGAGTACACCTGCATACATGTGCACACACACGGACACTCTCATGTACACAAATCAGACAAATGTAACAGTCCTTAATTTTTATCAAAGTAAGATTTCTGGTCATAAGCACCTCTTGCTGAGTTCTGCAGTGTCATTTTTAAGGTGATTCCCACAGGCCACAGATGCAGGAGTCAGAAAGAATCCTTTATCTGACTTAACAATGAATCAAACTGGGACATTTGCTTAATGACCGGAGATAGAGTCCAAACTAAGATTTTCTGGAAAAGCAAATAAGAAAAGAGCCCGGCAAGGTTCTGAAGATCCGACTGGCCCGTTATTTCCAGGTCACCGCAATGCCATGCTGAATCCATCACCGCTGGGCATATGTCAAGGGTGTTACTCCAGGTTCCACTTAAACAGCGGATAGTCCACACTCCGTAGGGGCTGTGATGCCAAGGACAGGGAAAAAGGTTATCGGGTTAAGAACAGGACAAAGTCACCCACACTTCCCCACTGAGACTTTGCCCTAATGTCACAGGAAAAACAAGTTTCACATATGAATTCTTTAAATTATATATTTTTTTTTTTACTGACAATGCTCTTAAACTCTGAGCACTTTCTTTTTCAGTGTATGCATGATGTGTGTGTGTTGGTACATGTGAATGTATGGAGAAGGCCAGAGGTCAACAACATCTGGTGTTGTTCCTCGGACACTGTCCACCTTGCTTTATGTCTTGTCTATTTTTGACGCAGAGTCTTTCACTGACCTGAAGATCACCAGCTAGGTTAGACCAGATGGCCAGCAAGGGGCAAGTGCCAGGAGGCCACCTGTCTCTGCCTCCCAGTACTGAGGTTACAAGGGCCTGCTACCACTTCCAGCTTAAAAAAAAAAAAAAAAAAGGAACAAAAAATAAAGCATGGCTTTAGGTGTTGAACTCAGGTCCCTTTGCAATGCAAGATGCAAGTACTTTCCCAACTGAGTGTGACAGGCCCCCATACATTAGCACATCAGACACTATGTTGGAGATACCATTCTGACTTAGAACCCAACACGTAGCCCCAACACCTGCCAAAATGGGAATAAAGACCCAATCCATCAAGGACCTGATCCATAATTCCAGGGTCCAGGAGAGTCAATAAACATACTAACTAACCTTACCTTTTGGCTTTTGAACTTTTGGCTCCTTCCTTTCTTGCTAACTAAAGTGTGTCAACCAGGATGTGGGTTTTGTCCCTTAAAAAACAAAAAACAAAAAAAACTATGGCAAGGCTTCAGGTTGCATTATTTGAGCAAGTTCCCCATGCAGCTGCTGGCTAGCAATACAGACTTTCTGTTCAGCTTTAAGAATGGCTATGTGCCTTCTCTGGTGACGTTAGCTCACAGCAGAGCTATCTTCCAAACCCTCTGAACATTTTCAAGCACTAGTCCACTTGCATTATCTTTGTCTGGGCTTCAAAACACCAAATCTTAGAAATCAAAACGTGTCCCAGTAGTTACTCCACAGGGTTCTAAGAGGCTGAAACTCACAGACACACACCTACCCAGCATCTGCATCTCACGACAGAGACTGAGTAACACCATCCACCACCTGACACCAGCATCCCACATTACACAGGCTGAAAAAAGCCCAGAGACAGCTCAACCAGCAAACCGCAATCCTGCAACAGACACTCTTGGCTCTGTTATTCACACGTGCACACATGCAAAGCAGCTACGCCTACACATGGCTCTTCTCGTCCCCAGCTGATGGTGTGGATCTTACAAGCTCCACTTCCCTAGAAACTTCTAATCTTCTCTCTCCCTCACCTACATGAGCTCAGCTTCTCAGTAGCATCATTCAGTAATCTCCTCTTCTCCTTACCACAACTCTACCTTCTGAAAGACAGCCAGAGACTGTTGCTGCCACCTGACTCCTCCCAGGCCTGCCATGCTAGCTCATTTTGTTGTTATTTTTTTGATAAAGTGCATGGTGAGCCCATCTCTCATCAAAAGAAACAGAGTAATGTTAACCCTGCTGTGGCTACCTATTACCTACCTGTTCAACCCTAACTCATCTGCCTGCTTCTTCTGAAGCGTAGCATGACCCCAACTGTGTGCTCAGTCCATTTTCTCAATAACCTTCAGTATTGGTGAGCAATGGTTCGGTGTCATAAGCTCTACAGAAATGTCACTTTGTTCTCTGTGGTCTTCTATGCGTAGTATTTTTCCACTCAGCATTGGGTTTCAAAGATCCATGCAGATGTTTGTTAGGTGTCTATAGACCATTATTTTCCCTGTGAGTGAAATAGTCTATCTAGGATTTGTCCAGTCTCTTATCGGTAGACATTAGGGTGGGTCCAATGTTTTAACTGTTGTAAGCATCCTCCTTCATTCTCTTACCCTATACAAGCAAGAAGAACTTGAAGATAGGAGTCACCTCACAGTGGAGTTGCTGACATATGGAGAGAGAGAGAGAGAGAGAGAGAGAGAGAGAGAGAGAGAGGCTCTGCGTGTAGCTTTGCAAGACAATGCTAATTCTTTTCCTTGTTGTTCTTTCTCACATACGACATACATAAGACTTGCTTGATTCTCCATCTCACTGTGACAGTTGGTCTTTAGAGTCAAGTGCATGGGATACAGAACCAACCTAGAGACATCCCTCTAGTATGTCTGTGAGGGCATTTACTGAGAGGATTAACCCAGTGGGAGAACTGGCAGGGCAGATATGAAGAGGCCTGAGGAAATTCAGTGTTGTCTCCTGTCTTTACTTCTTCCTGAGCAAATGTGTCGTCTATGGGTGATCCTCCACTAACATCAGGCTCTGGCTTCTTTGGCCTTTCAATATGGACTCCATGCCAGCATCTCCCTAAGGATCTGGGCCTTAAGTGATACACTAAAACTATCAAGACTTCCAGCGTCATAGTCTGAGCTGCTACCTGCTTCTCAGCCTCACCAGCATGTAGATGGCCATTATTGGATTATTCAACCTGTCCTGTAAGACAGTCTAATAAACCTCCCTTTGTAGTGTATATTTATTCTACTGGTTGTGTTCCACTAGAGCAATGGCTATCAACCTGTGAGTCACGATCCCTTTGGGAGTTGCATATCAGATATCCTGCATATCAGATATTTACATTATGATTCATGTTAGCAACATTAGAGTTACAAAATAACAACAATATATTTTTATGGTTGAGGGTCACTACATCAGGAACTGTGTTAAAGGATCGCAGCATTAGGAAGGTTGAAAACCACTGCTCTGGAGAAAACCTTGCCTAATATACTTGTCTGTGCAAAGTATAGTCAGATATTTGATTTTAAAAAAAATGGGTATTTTGCCTGCATGTACACCTGTGTTTCACATGTGTGTCTGGCACCTGAGATCAGAGAGGGCATCAGACCACATGGAACTGGAATTGCAGATGGTTGTGAGTCATTGTATGGGTGCGGGGAAATAAAGCCATTGTTCCAGCCCTTAGTTAGAGTTGACATGGATCAACCAAGCAAACATAAAATAGTGTGCCACTGTGGTTTTAATCTACATTTTCCTGGTTAGAGATGAGATTGAGCAATTGTCTGTGCTAATTGTCTATCCCAACTTACTCTCCCAAAACACATCTACTCATGACTCTTGACTGATTACCCACTGCTTCATTTCTATTGAATGCTCCCATTTGTCTAGATTCTGTATACTAATATTTGTTATGTAGGTTATAAACATCTGTTGTTGTTTTTGTTTGTTTATTTTTCAGAAGTTCTAAGAGGCTTGGTGTCCTGAAACATGCCAACTTGTGTTTTGCTTAAAACTATCTGGTATTGCGAGGTAGTATCTATTTTCTTCCTTAGAGTGTTAGTTTTGGCTTTTACATTTAATCCATGTGGGAGTAACTTTGTAGATGGTGTGCAGTAGGGATCATATCTCATTTTCCTAATGCAGTTAATCAACATTTCCAGCACATTTTTATTGGCCATTCCATTCCAGTACAATTGTTAGCTGGATCCGCTCCTGGGCTTCTTTTGGTGTCATTCATTTTTGTTACATGGCCAGTACTGCACTATCTCAGTGATTTATGTGCAGCTTTATAACCTGACCTCACATTTCTTCAAACATGGGTTCCCTTCCAGCCACATATAGCTTATTTGGCTATGTCCACATCTTGTTGTCCAGGAGGGCAAAGCAAGAGGAAGAAGAATACAAAAGGGGGTGTGATAGTTTGTCTTGGGTACTTTCCCTGTTGCTGTGATAAAACACTTTAACAAAAGCAGCTTCAGGGAGAAAGAGTTTACTCAGGCTCAAAGTTCAAGGATACACAGTCCATCATGACAGGAAGTCACGGTGACAGCAGGAGCTTCAGGCAGCTGGTCACATTGTCTCCAGTCAAGAATTTTAGAGCGATGATGTTCACTCTTTTCTACGTATACCGCTCAAGATCCCAGCCCAGGGAATGGTGCCATCCACAATGGGAAGGGTACTCTTCCACTTCAATTAAGTTCATCAAGATAGTTCACCCCAGGTTTGGTGGTCCTAGAGGCCCATCTCCCAGATGATTCTAAATCTCATCAAGATGACATCAAGGTTAACCATCACACAGCCAACTTCTATGCACCAGGCCCTGTGCTCAGTGTCTAAGGCATTAGCATCTCATCTAAACCACTGCTGCTCTGAAAGGTTCTGTCTTTTCCTTTTGTTTTATATTTGTTTTATACATAAAAAAACTGGAAGCCAGGCAGGGGTGGTGCACACCTTTAATCCCAGCACTTGGGAGGCAGAGGCAGAGGCAGGTGAATCTCTGAGTGTAACACACAAGAATGGTCTACAGAGTTCCAGGACAGCCAGGGCTAAACATAGAAACCCTATTTAGGGAAAGAAAATAAAAAAACAAGAGAGAGAGAGAGAGGAAGGAAGGAAGGAAGGAAGGAAGGAAGGAAGGAAGGAAGGAAGGAAGGAAGGAAGGAAGGGAGAGAGGAAGGAAGGAAGGAAGGAAGGAAGGGAGCTGGAGCTTTGAATGGTTTAATGACTTGACAAATTCATACACCAAATAAGAAGTAGAGATTAAAACCCTAACTCAGTAATGGACTGCCAAGTCCATACTATTCTGCTTTCATTCAAATGAAATTGTGTCAAAGCCTTCACTTTCTGTGCCACTGAACTTCCTTAGCCCCCTTAGCTTGGAAACTGCATTTGAGTACCTGAGGCTAGGTCTTCGGCTTGGGAGTTTGATGCTGACCTGCCTGGGCCATTTAAATCCCTCCTAGTTACACCATCTCTCCCCCAGAATGTATAGTCAGCCTGGCAAGGCTTTGTTGGACATTTTTCTCTAATTGTGAAGCATTTTCTGTTCAACCTGGATTGTGGTAGGGGAGGGGTATAGGAGTAAAGTGGAAGCATTCCAGACAAGACTCGACATCCTGTCTACAGCTTTTGCCCAGCAACTCAAGAAAATGCCTGCAATGGAAGCTGAGCTGTCCCTTTCAGATGAGAATAACTGTAAGGCCTTGCACATAATAAACCTCACAGGGCTGGTGGATTCACTGGCTTTAATTATATGGTTGAAATCAAATATATTTTATGAACAAAAGCAATGATAGGCAGATTTTTCATACAAAAGATTTCAGCTCATTTGAGATCTAACAAATTTTAAATTTGATAATTTTTTTACGGCCACTATTGCAAAGGTCAGCTCTAATTCCACAACCTATTAAGAGCTGCCAAACCTGAGGCTGCAGCTTGGAGCTAGTCGGGGAGGGAGGGCAGTGATGCACAGGGATGAAGCTAACAGCTGGATAAGAAAAGCTCCAGGGTTCTAGTGTAGCTGACCATGAATCCTTCACGGGCCCACAGTCATTGGTTAGCATTGGTCTCATTTCCTGGCCAGCTTTAGAAGCAGATGTAAACTTGCACTTTCAAACACATCAGAATGGTTTCCTATTCAGTTGTCATCTACTGTTCCTGTTTCCTGTGCTAGCTGCCCACAGTATCTGTGACTTTATTCTTAACAATGTCATGAGACTTGTTATTACATATTAAAACACCAGTTGAAGACAGAAAATCCCATCTGAAGTGTCCAGACAAGGTCCTTGAACCCTTCTTTTTAAAATCTATTATTATTCAGGGTGGGTCCTCTATGGGGACATAACTGATAGAATGAATAGAGCGGCTTACAGGCTGTGGTCCAGCTAGTCTAACAATAACTGTCTACTAACTGAATATCCAAGAATCCAGTAGGTGTTCAGTCCACAGAGCTGAATGTGAATACTGAATCTCAGCTGCTCTTCAGTATTTACAAGAATCCTGAAGAAGTGGGCTCTAAGGCCAGTGAGGGAATAGACTTGCCAGTGAGAGTGGGGACAAACAGGCACAAGAGAAAACCTCCTTCTGTGTCCTTTATATAGGCTGCTACCAGTAGGTATGGCACAGATTAAAGGTGGATCTTCCCATTTGTCTTAGTTAGGGGTTTATTGCTGTGAAGAGACACCATGACCATAGCAACTCTTAGAAAAGACAACAGTTAATTAGTGCTGGCTTATGGTTTTAAAGGTTTACTCCACCATCGTTATGGCATTTGCAGGGACCCGGTTTCCCCTTTGGAGCTACTGTGATATTTCTAAAATAAAAATGTGCTCGCCTCCTTTCTGCTGACAAGAGACCCTCATAGTATTATGGCCAAGTCCAGTCTTCTCATTTAGGCACCCAAGCACCAAGGACAATCCAGAGTCTCTGCTTCCTCGCCTAGATGTCCCTCCCCTTGATGCCCCGGACCTCGTCTTGGAATATACACCTAGCTGCTGCTCTCAAGAAAGCATTAAGTGCTCTACCAGTCTACCCAGTTGACACTGGATGACACTAGTATCTCTATTACATACTGTCTACAATTACAGATGGAGAGTCAAAGTCAACAGAAACTAGGCGACCTATCCACTACCCATAACCTAAGACCATGCCAGTATATCAGGATCCTAGGATGCCAGCATGGCACAAATTGAGACCCACCACTCTCCTGAGATGAGGAAGACATCTTCTCAACTCTCTCTTTTAGCCTTCTGTGATGTGTTATACTCTGGCTGACTTTCCACAGGAGAGCCCCTCAAAGCAAGGGCTTGCCTTCCCTTGTCTTTGCATTCCTAGCTCCTAGACAACAGCCAGCCAATCAGAGGTGATCGGTTAATATATGCAAAAAGAATAAGTAAATAATCAGTGGAAGTAATTATTGGTAAATGTAACAGCCATAAAAGAACCCCATGATTCCACAGAAACACGCATTGTACAGTTGTTCTAAAAGGTCCCATCTGCACAGTGAATAGCCTCTTGGTGATCCTGTGGTGGTTGATGGATTGGAGGAACCACCCTTCGCTAGGTTTGGTCTCTTGATGAGTCCCCCTCACTATTTCAATGTTTCTTAGTACTTGGTGCTCTTAGCTATGTCATCGGGACCTGATTTTGAGCCTTCTATTAAATGTATTAGAAAAATTAATCAGCTGGCCAATTCAATGAGTTTTGCTGCACATGGACATAAATTATATTTATCCAGATGTTTAGCAGGTCCATGCCAAACCATTTAAACATAAAACAGATAAGTTCTTTACATCTAATTTTCAGCTTCCTAAGAATCAGTCCTCAGCAGATGGCTGGGCAAATGAATGCTAGAAAAAAAATTAAAGGCTGTCTGTATCTTTCAAATTGACATGGTGAACAGTTGGGTTCTGCTGAAACTAAGAATGACCACAAAATGTAATTATGATCGTAATGAGAGTGGGTTAAGCTTAAACTATTTCTCATTTTCATCGCCGTCACTGCCACAAGATGGAGTGGAGATTAATGCCAGGCCATTTCCTGTCCTTGTTATATTCTTTGTCATTAGAATTAAACATCATCATTTGAGCATCTCATGTATACTAAGAAGAATGGCCATGGAGGAGTGGCTGGAGCACCAGGCAGATCTCCGTGCTCCACTGACTCCTCTTTGGTGACAAGCATGAAGGAAATCCAGCCCCAAACTCCAAATTTTAAGCTCAACTATGACAGAAATGTAGCAAGGAACAAGAAGGAAATAAAGCAGACAGATATTGGACAGAAAAGGCAGAGCCACAGCTATGAATTTGGTCAGATCTTGACAGGCTTAGGGGCTGTGACGAGTGGCAAATGGTACCCATCAATCTAGTTACCACACAGGATGGCTTGAGGGTGGGATAAAGAGAAGGGAGATGAGAAGGTTCAAGAAAATAAGAAGCATACTGTGGTCCAGTGAGGTACATGACAGGTCTACAAGTAGTGTATTAGTTCTCTCGTCGCTGTGACCAAAGGCCTGACAAAGGGCAACTTAATTAAGAAAGGATTTATTTTGGTTCTCAGTATGAAGAAATACCCATCATAGTAAGAAGGCATAGTGGTGAGTGCAGGTGAAGGCTGTGGTGGCTGAATCATAAAGCTGCTTGCTCATGTCTCAATGGGCCAGAAAGACGAGAGTGGAGTATTTAGTGCTCACCTGGTGTATGTTACTTTTTATTCAGCCTAGAATCTTAGCCCATGAGATAGTGCCATGCTCACTCAGAAACACCCTCCCAGACATACCTCTCTAGGTGTGGCTTCCAGGTGATTATAAATCTAGTCAGAGTGACAATAAAGACTACAGCCGTACCTGGGAAGGCCGCGGAGGTAAAAGAATTGAGACAAACTAATCTGATGGAGGCACGAAGCTTACGCGCGCAGGATCAGCTAGCACTTTCTCAACCCAGTGAGTGAGACAGAAAGCTGTGTGGACTTGGGAGACCCATCTGAACCCTTTTCTCTCTTCTGGTAACACCACCCATGCTATGACAGCTCTGTCTGCTTCCGTGTCTCTTCTCACCTGACCCATGGTTCTCAGAGAACCATGACTTAGAGGAGCTGAGCTGGCACTTACCAAATGTTTGCTAGGTAACTAGCAGGTCATCATCATTGGAAGATGTTACCAGTTGTTGCAGAATCATAACTTGTCCACTTGATCTTAGCCAAAAGACCAAGGATGTGATTAAGGCTTGTGATACCTAACTTATAGAAGCCAGAGCTGATTCACTGTGTTGGCTACAACCGTGTCTTGCCTTACAGTTTCTATATGCACTACTGAAAGTTGAGGGACAGCATTCACAGCTGGCTTATTTGCAGACTGAGACACTGGAAGTGGAGTACAGAGGAGATTTGAGTGTATTTAGCACAGCCAAGAGAGCTGGGCTACTAAACTCAATTTGTTTTTCCTTGGTAATTGCTTAGCAAGTGTCTTAGGGTTTTACTGCAGTGAACAGACACCATGACCAAGGCAACTCTTATATGGACAACATTTAATTGGGGCTGGCTAACAGGTTCAGAGGTTCAGTCCATTATCATCAAGGCAGGAGCATTGGCATCATCCAGGCAGACTTGGTGCAGGCAGAGCTGAGAGTTCTCCATCTTCATCTGAAGGCTGGTCGTGGAAGACTGACTTCCAGGCAGCTAGGATGAGAATCTTAAAGCCCACACCCACAGTGACACACCTGCTCCAACAAGGCCACACTTCCAAATAGTGCCACTCCCTGGGCCAAGCATATACAAACTATGACAGTAAGGTTGAACACTCTTCCTGAGCATGTGGCAATCTGTATACAAACCCAAGTTTGTAGTCGTTAAGTGGACGGGCTGTGGTATGGCTAAGGTATAGAAGTTCTTCCTTTACTCTGGGTTCCAGATCTTTATGAAATGTATGACATGCAAATAGTTCCTCCCATTCTGTGGGTTGGGTTTTTTGTTTGTGTGTAATTCCTGAGACAGCAACTCCTGTAGCTCAGGCTGCCCTCCAACTTCTATGTAGGCAAGAATGAATTTGAACTTCTGTTCTTTTTGCCTCCACCCCAGTCAGGTGTGCATGGCCACCACCCTGACCTGGATTTATGCAGAGCTGGGGATGAAATCCCATGCATCTCCAGCTTCTAGCGTTCCACTTTTTAAAGAACATCACAAGGGTGTTGTGATCCAGACGGAGTCCGGGTTATTTTGTCTTTGGTTGTTAGTTTCAGGTTTTTATCGATTATGTCATTGTTTAATCCATGTTCACAGAATTTATAGTTTTCTCCCAAGAGCTATAGAGTCTCTGCTCTTTGATTTAGATCCTTTTTAGGTTAATTCTGTCTCTGGTTTAAGGTAGGGGCACCTTTGCTCTCTGGTTAGATAATCAGTTTTCCCAGCAGCATTTGTTGAAAAGACTGACCACATCTCTGCTGAAGAGTTGGGGAGTTGTAGTCAAAAGTCATTCGACCATAAACACATGAGTCCTACTTCTGTATTTCCTCTTTCAACTTCCTCTTTCCCATAGAACTCACCCAGCAAATAGCTGGGGTTCTGGAATGCCTCTCCATACAAATGAGGCGTTCACAGTACTTTAAAATCTAGCCAATAATTTCATTCGATGTCCTTTTCCACCCTCCAAAGTTCATATATGGCCCTTTTCCACCCCAATTAAGGCATCTGCATACAAACCCACCCCGAATAAAAGCATGTGCACAAGCTAAGACTGTCGGAGAGCTGTTTCACTGAATGAAGACCATTGGAGAAGGCCTTCTCCTCTCTACACGTCCCTCCTTTCCAGACTCCACTTTATTCTTACAGCCCAGTGTGCAGCAGTGTCTGGATACCCTGAGAGGGAAGAAACGGGGGATTTGGAACCAAGCTAGTTCCCGACACGCATACCATATCCCTCTTTAAGGCAATTGTGAGCCAGATCATTTTTTTTTAATGAAGTACTTTTGTGTTTTATTTTTTTATTAGATATTTTCTTTATTTACATGTAAATTTCTCCTTTCCCAGTTTCCCCTCCTTTTTTTTTTTTTTATTTTGTTTTGTTTTGTTTTTCGAGACAGGGTTTCTCTGTATAGCTCTGGCTGTCCTGGAACTCACTCTGTAGACCAGGCTGGCCTCGAACTTAGAAATCCGCCTGCCTCTGCCTCCCAAGTGCTGGGATTAAAGGCGTGCGCCACCATCGCCCAGCTGAGCCAGATCATTTTTGTCCCACAGCTCTGGGTGATCCCCATACAGTGCTCTTAAACTCGGAAGCTTTCAGTCACCATTGTTAGCCCCAGTGCTGAGGGGCCGGGAGACCCTAACTTTCTCTGTACAAGATTGGGGTTTCTACACATAGACTCTTCTGCTCCTTTGAAATTGGGATCCTTTTTGCCTCTCTTTCTTACCTAATTGGTTTCACTGAATTAACTTAAAATGAGTCCCCTCTGATGAATCCTGGGTACAGGAAACAGAGGCCTATTCATATGTATCTCATTGGTCTAGCTTCCTGATCTACAAATGTCTTGTGAACATTTAGTGAATGCAAGGACATGAGACCAAGAACTTTACTTTAAAAAAATATGAACTTCTAAAGAAAAAAATTAAAATTAACTCACCAAACATCATACACATTTTTAAAATTCAGTTAACATATCATGCCAATACATACTTAAGGATGCAGTTTGATTGTTTGGTGCATGGATAAATTTATCATGGTAAAATTTAGGTAATTAGTATTTCCATCTCCTCAAATATCTATCGATTCCATCCTGCTTTTTATTGAGATAGTATCCATTTGTAGCTCAGACTAGGCTTGAACTCATCCTCCTGCTTCGATTTCCAAGTTCTGGGGTTACATAAGTGAACACTGTGCCCACAGATTTATCTTTTCTATGTGTTGGCAGCCTTGACACTCTTGTCTCCTACTTACTTTGAAATATAGTCTAAATCTTTCTAGACTACAATCACCATACTGTATGACAAGACATTAGAACTTACGTTTCTCTACCAAACTCATACCCAGTATCTGGACTCCCCAGTCCCTCTCTTCTGTGAGACTGAATCGTTTTTCAGCTTCTACACATGAGTGAGAAAGCATGATACTGAGAACCTGTGATAACTGTCTCTCTAAACCTCGGATGCTTCATACATTTCTTTTAAATGCGTGGAAACAGGAAATACTAAAGATAAATACGAAGTATTGTTGCCCCAAATAAGTTTAGTAGCACTAATCCTAGCTAATAGGAAGCACGTGTCCTAAAGGAACAAAAGAAGTGAGGGAGCAAGAGAAGCAGACTGACGACTTCAAGTGGAGCCCCCTTCCTACCCGGCAGCTGCTCCACTTCTCCAAGTCAGAGCAATATGGGAGAACAATAATCTATGTGAGATTATTCCACAGGGAAAGATATTTGATGAAGAACCATGACTAACTAACTAACTAACTAACTAACTAACTAACTAACTAACTGTATTACTTGCTTTAAAGATTCATAGCCAAGGCCTGGAGAGGTGGCTTCGCAACGTAGAGTACTTGCTTTCACAGAAGACCCAGTTTCAGTTTCTACCTCCCAGCTCCCACATGGCTGCTCACAAGCATCTGTAACTCCAGTTTCAGGGGATCCCATACCTTTTTAACCTCTGCACACACCAGGCATACATGTGGTACACATATATACACGCAGAAAAAACACTCATCAAATATATATATACATATGTATATATATGTATATATATACATATGTATATAACTAAAATAAATAAATCTAAAAAAATTAATATAAATTCAAAGGCTAGGGAGATTAACTCAGTCTAGCCACTACAGTGTCTAAAGAGGATTAGAATGCTGGTGATATTTCATATTATACATATACGGTTCTTATATTCACTTTTCCTTTCCTATGTTAAGAGAAGTATACATGAAAAAGAAAATATTTACAGAATCATTATAAAAGCATCTAGGGGGTGGGGAGATGGCTCACTGGTAAAGTGCCAACTGTGCAAGCATGTGGACAGGAGCTAGGATCCCTATTACACATGTTAAAAAAAAATCCAGGTTGGCAGTATATGCCTGACATTCCAGTGATGACGGGCAGAGATGGCAATCAGGGGATTGCTAGCCAGATAGTGTAGCTAACTGGTGAGCTCCAGGTTCAATGAGAGAACCTGTCTTTAAAATTGAGTGGAGACTGAAAAAATGCCTGACATTAACCTTTGGCCTCTGCACATTCACATACAGGCATATAGCATACATATATACATATACACACATTATATAACACATGCACATATACAAACATACACACACACACACACACATACACACACACACACACAAGATGAGTGAATGAGAGCCAAGAAGAATAGGCATGGTCACTTCCCCACTGGAGTTTGAAGCTGAATCTCTATCTCTTATCCCAGAATGAACTGTTCTTCCCTTCTTAATCCCCACAGCTGAAGTCAGTTCATAATGGCTATGGAGTGTGAGCTAGTGGGGAAAAGCATGGTGCTTGAAGACCACTGAGATCTTGGGGTGGTCTCTGATGACGACACAATGCAACTAAGGCTGACTAGTATGGTAATCAATATTAGACACTATATTGAAAAGGCCCATAATCTGTAGAAGTTCATATTTAAGACTGTAGAGATGAAATGTCTATGATAGACAAATTTTCAAGATGGCCCCAAGAGTCCCATCACTGGTGGATACCCTTAATAATCATCTCTCCTTGAATAGAGGCAAGACCTAAGAAATAGATGACATAGTGGCTCCGGGATAGATGTGATAGTTAGCTTTGTCACTTTAAGGCCACAACCACCTTAGAAGAGAATCTCAGTGAGGGATTATCTACATTGGGTTGGCCTGTGGGGTTTGTCAGTAGAGGATTGTCTCAATGGATGTGGGAAGGCTCAGTCCAATACAGGCAACAACCATTCCCTTGGCAGAGAGACTTAAACCATGTAAAAGTAGATAAATCAAACTGAACACAAGAAGGCAAGTAAGCAAGCATACATGTGCTTGTTGCTCTCTGCTCTTGACAGTGGATGTGATATGACCAGCTGTTTCATGTCCCTGCTTTAGCTTTCCCACAGTGGACTGGTGTCCTGGAAGTTGAAACCGAAACAAACCCTTTTCTCTCCTAAGTTGCCTTTGTCAGAATAGTCTATCACAGCAACGGAAATGAAACAACAGTCACTTATCCATAACTAAGTCAATCAAAAGGCAGTATCCTACATGAGCCTTACCTAATCAGGTGAATGCTAGAAGAAGGCTAAAGGTCAGGGGCTCACCTATAGACCTCAGAGGACAAGCAAACAGCCATGGTGTGTAGTCTGCTTAATCAGAGGGGTGGTCATAGGCGCCATCCATGGTCTCAGCCTCTCAGCACCCCTGAGACCACATCCTGGTAACAACTCATGTGCTCAGAACAGTCACAGGCAGCGACAGCCTAGCTTGGCCGACCGACGCCTTGATGACATTTTTGTGGCCCTTCACAGAGCATCCAGCTAAGTCACAGCCATGCTCCTGCACCATGAATCCCGTGACACAGCAACTGTGAACTGCTTACATAGCTCAATCATGGCAATTAGTTGTGCTAGGTAGGCACAATGTCTGTGATTTTTTCTTCATAATAACTTAAAAGATGGCCCAGGAGACAGACCAGGCAAATGTGACATATCTTAATTGCTTAAATCTGAGTGGCAAGTGTATGATACTAACTACACTGTGATGTTCTGATCATTCTGAAAATTTAAAATTTTTCATAATAAAAAATTATTTAAAGATATGTCATGACTTTATTTCTCTGAGGTCAGCAATGGCAATTGCATCCACCTCTGGCCTTCCAACAACCAGCATGGTGCTGGCATTAGTGTATGCTCCAAAAATCATTGCTGGGTCAATTAATTGGCCTAGTGAACAGGATGGGGTGTCAATCTGATTGTTAACAGTTGACATACTGTGGTTTATTATAAACTCTAAAAAAATCACTTTTCAGGTGCAAGAACTTGAGGCAAGCCGCAGGTAAGTCTGGGATTTCCGTCTTCTGAGTCCTGGCTCAGCATTCACTGGCCTGGCTTGGAGCATACCTGCCATCCAGCTTCTCCCTAGGATTTAAATAGCGCTGTTTCATTCCGGTTTATCAGGAGAATTTACGCACATGGCCCCAGTCATATTGAGACATCCGTTAGGAAATCCAGGCAGGCAGGTTAAATGTTAATTTCCTTTCTACTGTACCATTTTCTAACCTCCTTCCATGAATCACTGTGAGTAAAAGGTTCTTCACTTGCTGACATAAAACAAATTGAACAAATTACGTTACTTAACTGAGGAAGAACCAGTCACGCCACGGATTCTGGCCCAGCCTCTGCAGAGCTTCCTCTTTATTAACATTCATTTGCAAATGAGTTTGCATTTCTAATGTACCACTACATTGATCTCATTAGCATATCCAACTGCTACCCATCACCCGGCTTGTTCCTAGGCGCTCACTCTGTGAACCTGTGGGGCAAGGTGCTTTAAGGTAGCATAGCGTAACCTCCCAGGCCATGAATCACAATCAAAGCCAGACCATGAATCAGAGCTGTAGGTGGAAACCATTTCTAACGATGACATCAGTAACTTCTGAGCTCTCAGGGGAGCAGTAACAGAGTGAGTGGAAGGTAGGGGAGGACCCATACCTGGAGCCCTTCATTCCTCAGCTTTTGCTTCAAATCAGGGAGGCCTGGGGCCTGTTCTCCAGTGTCTCCCACAAGGTCACTGGGTTTTCATGTCACAGATATAGATAACCAATGTTCCCATGGAGCTCCTTTCATGGCTGCCCTAGAAATGACCACCTTACGCATGTCTGAAGGATTTGGAGTCAGAAGCAGGACATCCTCGAGGTGCACCTCAACAGAAGCCAAACTGACCCAGATAATAAAAGCTTAAATTTTCCATCTTTGAAGTCTAATCAGAATGTAAAATGTCCCATAGATTCTGTGTTTAAACACTTACTCCCTAGTTGGTTGTGGAGACTGTAGAACCATCAGGAAGTAGGGCTTAGCTGTCACTGTAGATCACTGGGACAGGCTTTTCACAAGGATACTCTGTGTAGGATAGAGCTTTCTGCTCCCTGGTCCAAGAATGTATGAGACATCCTAGCTGCACACTCCAACCACCATGAACTTGACCATGCCTTCCCCACCATAAAGCAAATTGAATAGATTCTGTTACTTAACTGAGGAAGAATAAATCACACCACTGATTCTTGCCTAGCCTCTTTATTAACATTCAATTGCAAGTGAGTTTGCATTTCTAATGTACCAAGTAAAAGCCCAAATAACCTTTTATCGTGGCAACTAGGAAAGTAACTATCTCAATAACTGTTCTATTGCTGTGAATAGGAGGCACCATGACCAAGATAACTTATAGGGAAAAAAATACATTTAATTGAGGGCTTGCTTCCAATTTCAGAGGGTGAGTCCATAACAATCATGGTATGGGAAGTATCAGCAGACGGGCAGACATGGTTGTGGAGCATTAGTTGAGAGCTTACATCAAATTACAAATAGTAGTCAGAGAGCGAGAGCACAAGAGCACAAGAACCCAAGAGAAGAAAGAGAGAGAGAGAGAGAGAGAGAGAGAGAGAGAGAGAGAGAGAGAGAGAGAGAGAGAGCGCTAGACCTAGCATAGGCTTTTGAAACCTTAAAGTCCATATCAAGTGACTCCAAGACTACAACCCCTCATCCTTCCCAAACAGTTCCACCAACTAGGGACCAAGCATTTACATAACTGAGCCTATAGAGGTCATTCTCATTCAAAGCACTGCAGTGTGTAACTCCAGCTGTTTCTTTGCCTCTGTGAACCTCTGCCTTCCCAAAGACCACCCTCATTCAGACATCCTTGGATTTAATAAGGTCATCATTAGGAAGTTACACTGAAAGGATGCCTAAGGAGACAGCTCTGTCAGTAAAAAGCTTATAACACAAGCCTGGGGACCTGGTGAGAGATCCTGTCTCAAAAAACAAAGATGGGAAGCAACAGAGGAGGACACCCAATGTTGGCCTCTAAACTCTACACAAATGCACAGACAGATACACACACGCTAAATAAATTAATTAAAAGAAAAACACACGGACAACAAGCCTACTCTGGAGTCAAGCTCTAGGCCAGCACACTGTGAACAAGGCTGCCTACAGCTTGTGCATTGTTGACACTGTCTCACACTTGAAGCTTATAGAGCAAGTGATATAGCCATACCCCAGGCCCAGGCCACACCTCTCCAAAGTCCCTACATCTTTCTCTGTGGGATGAGGTCTCAGGGATCTCTTGCCACCAGAGCAATGGATTCTGCAGGGGAACCAGAGAGCTGACGAATGACAATGACAGCACCCATCACTAACTTACTCTCTCGGCCTTTTGCAGCTTCGCCTGACCCGAGGAACAATCAGAGGAGAAGAACTTTAAAAGAAAAAGAAAAAAAAAAGCACCACTTTAAATTTCAGACCAATTCAATTTGGGAATATCAGTCGTGAGGCGAAGCTGCTAGTTTCTAAGTGACTCATCCTCTTCTCTGTCCATTTCAGGGGAAAATGAATGTTGCTGCTAACATTTGACATCAATCGCCCGATCACATGTTGTCCCATCATTACTCAGCACTGACACAAAGGGAGGAAAGAGACCTCTGCTCAAATGGCACTCTCAGATGAGGAACCAATTCACAGTCCCTGGTAACGGCAGAACAGGGAACAAGATGAAATTTGGCTAAAGAAGCCAAGGTGATGGATGAGTCATGGTGGGGAGGAGGTGGAACTAGAAGTCTCAGAACAGCTTTGTGTGCCACATTTAGTCTCTTAAATTCTATCCGCATAGTTGGCTGTCGTGTGGCCTTGATCAGCCTGTCGTCGAAAAGTCAACAAAAAAAAACGGCAAGGCATTCATTCAGAGAGCGGGATGACCCACTGGCCTCAACTCTGGTCGGGCATGCACTCACCCTGTCTAACCCCGTGAGCAATACCTCATGGCTACTGCTGTGAGACAAGATACAAGAAAGTTAATCTTTGAATTTTAGCCACAGCCTACCCTCCAGGCCATATGCGTGGGAGTGGAGAGCTAGAACGTCTGGAGTTTAAAGGTCCTTGGCAAGTCCCATGCTGGAGAAGAGAGTGGGTCAGAAGCTCCCGAGGTCCTCATGAGAGCTGAAAAGCTGACAGGCATTGTAGGTTCTCATCACCATCTCTCCTGCGGGCGGCTCAATTATGTGAGAACAAGTCTATACCATGACCCAATTCCAAAATAGCATCATTGGTACAGCCAGGAGCGAGTAGGTAAATAGGGGATACTGATAGCCACAGGAGCACTAATACCTCCTTCCTCTCTCCTGTTGTCTAAAGGAGAGCATATAAATAGAGCTCCAGCACCATCAGCAAGCTCCTTCTTAGCTTCCACGTGGGACTGGGCTTCCAGGTGCATGCGTAAAGGACTAGGTAGCTGGGGACAGTCTTGCCTCTCCCTGCCATGCCACCTTAGGGACAGACAGTGAGAGATCTTTAGTGAGGCAAGCATGCTCAAAGGGAGCCTGGGAACCTTTCTTATTTGTTCTTGTACCACACAGACGGGAGAGAGCATGTCTCAGCATGGATGGAGAGCGTCCACAGTGATTCTGTGGCCATCCTTTTCCCAGATAAGTCCATCATCTATAAGTTGCCTTTTCTGTGGGCTACAACTCCTGGAGCCCTGGGACTGAGTATCAAGCAGTGAGAGGGAAAGGTGGCTGCCAATCCTCAGGCCACTGATGGGAAAGTGACCAGGCTGGATGACAATGAAACATGTGTTGGGCAGATCAGAGGGATGATGACGGCAGGGGTGGCAAAGCTGAGTTCATTGTGGTCCCATTAATGGAAGAGTGGAAGGCAAGACCAGCAGATTTCCCAGGAGCAACCTAGGCCAGTGAGCTAAGTCCTGTCAGAAGAGGTGTCTATGCCAATTACCCACACAGAGGCAGCTGATGGCTCCCTGAGATCACCAGTACTTACCGAGGGAGATGTACACACATGCAAATATTTATTTGGAACCAATTTTGAATGTGTATAAAGGACGAGAATTTAAATTACTCACAGACGTGAATGGAAATATGATGGAGTCCCTTAGGTAAAGAAAACTCTTGCCCTGATGAGTTCTTGTCAAAATATACATGGCCTCTTCTTCATCATTTAATTGTGTGGGCTAATCCCCTCTCTGCCATAGAATATTGGCAAGGGTTGCTTATTTTCCTAAAAGCCTTAAATTCAAATATGTACGTTTCTGTTTGCCTGCAATTAGCGTGATGTATCTATTCAGAATAACTACAACATCCCGTCCTGGTAATGAAAAGTGATTAATTACCAATTACACCAAGTATCCAATTTCATGCAATTCACCACTGGGCTGTACCATTGAATTGCTAGCGCTCTAATTGCACACATTAAAAGTTCTAGGTAATTATTGTTGAAAGATCAGTAATATTAAAAATATTGGTTGCAGCTATTATTACATTTGCTCTCAATGCAACCAAGATAGAAATGTCTGCCAGAGCTGCCAGCCACTTCACCGGGCTATTTCTCTGCCTGTTTTTGCAGCAACTGGTTTTATTTCCCTTTCTCAGAGATTATTACGACAAGTCTATTAAGAGCTCTGGCCTCCCCATTCTATAAAGCTTTCATTAAGTGTAACAAGCTTTAAAAAAAAATCTCACTGGTACTCGCCTTTAGCAAAGTCTCGAGGTAATTATCTCGTTTACAGATAACTATGTACCTTCCATTTTTCAAAGCACAAAGAGAAAACTGGCACTAAATGACACTTTTTCATCCTCGTTAAATTCGCTCAAGAAATATCAAATTAGGAGTTTTCAGTACAAATGCCATCATGAACTCTGACAGCAGCTATCAACAACAGGGACATTTGAGGGAAACATCCCCACACCCAAAGCAGAAATCGAGGAAAAGTCTCGGGAGCTTAGGAAAGGGTTTCTTGGTGTTTGATTTCAGTCTCCCAACACCTGAGCTATACTTCTAACTGACTGATTTATCTGTGTGTCGGGCACAGTCCAGAAAACTGGAGACTCCATGCATACCAAGTGGCTCTGGGCAGCCCAGGGTGGCTGGTCACTGTGGCAGATGGCTGAAGCTCACACACAAATAGTAAAGCTGGTCTATCCAAAGGCAGCCAAGGTAGACCAGAGAGGTGCCTAAATGCCATTCAGTGCCCCTACCAATGAGCTAATTTAGAGAGCAATACAAAGAAGAGGAGGGGGGGCAACTTGATGGAGACAGAGAATCCAGAATTCAGAGAGCATGGGCTGTTCCGGCTGGGTGAGGAAGGGTAAATAGGAGCTTGCTGGCTAAGAGAACATCAGAAGAGAAGATGCCTTGTCTTGGGGCCTCATTCTGGTCTTGGAGAGACTGGGAGCATCCATTTCAGTAGGTCATTACATTTGAGGCTGTTATAGAAAGCCTGACTAAATTAAATATGACACATGGTGATACTGAAGACTTACTATAGGAAATTCAAATACTTGGAAAATTATTAAAATAATTTTTAGCAGGAAACAAACTTCTTTCAACAAGATAAAGTCATACGCGGGGAGGGCATAGAAAATGCTAACGGAGCCAGATTTATTTCTCTTCTTCGTAATTTCTGTCTTCAGTAGTGAACTTGTATTTGTTTGTATGTTTGTTTGGTTGTTGTATTTCTCTTCTTTATTTGCGGGGTGGGTTCTGCATGCGGCACAGTTATACTTGTAGAAGTCAGGGGGTGGGACTCAGGTCAACTTGCCAGCAAGCACCTTTACCTACTGAGCCATTTTGCAGGTCCATGAACTGGTTTTTCTAGC